>NC_045542.1:171899700-172250194 GCF_009769535.1 Thamnophis elegans | reverse complement strand
GTTCAAGTCTGTCAAGATCCTTCTATATCTTAAGCCTGTCTTTTGGAGTGTTGGCTATTCCTGCCAGCTTGGTGTTGTCTGCAAATTTGATGAGTCTATCTATCCATCATCCATCCCCTCGTCCAAATCATTGATGAAGATGTTGAAGAATACTTGGCCTAAAACAGAACCTTGGTGTACCTCACTGCATACTTCCCTTCATGTAGATGTAGTTACTCAGTTAGTCTCAGTTAATGAGTCAGTTAGTCTTCTATACAAATGGCACATCTTAATATCCTGGATTCAGAAGATGACAATCTTCTGAAATCTACTTGGCTGGTGGAGGAAACTGGCTCTGAAAATAATCTCAAATGGGACCAGGTGTATTATGGTTGTAATGAGGTGCATCCATAACTATCTATACCACCTCATTGTGGCCCAGCAATAAGCTCCAGTTATCCACAAAGTGAGGTCCATGTAGAGTGCATTGCAATAATTCTTCCAGGAGGTAGATCTAAGAGAATTCCTCAAGTTTCAAACAACTCTGATATTCATAGAAAGATTAATGCGGAAAGAATGATCCAAAATTAAAAAGCAGAAGAGATATTTTCTCTGGCAGTAATAAAGCTCATCCAATATGTCATACTCTCCTATCCCTAACCCTTTTGCTATTCTTCCATTTTGGAAAAAAATGGTGCAGTTTGAAAATAAACAAAAAAAAAAAACAGTTGAGATTTATTATCTCATTTCATTTTCACTTTAATGAAAGTTCTCTAGATGAATCCACTTCCATATACCTGCACTTTCCTTGGTTTCACTCACCTTCCTGAGTGGAAATGGTCTCCTTTGGACAAGGAACACAATCATAGCAGCAAACTGGCTCTCCTTCTCTCTTTCGCTTGACAATCCAGGATGACAATTTTCCCACACATTTGGACTGAGGCAAAGGCTAAGAAGAAATGGAATGCCACAAAAAATGTTTCTGCACTATGTATCCATGGAAAACAGAGGTAGATATGAAGTTTAGCTATGTAGACTGTGTGGGCTTCATAATCATATGCAGAGAAAAGCAACAAAGATGATTAGGGGATTGGAGGCTAAAACAGACAAAGGTTGCTGGACTTAGGTGTGTCTAATTTAACGAAATGAAAGACCAGGGTGTGACATGATAACAATAGCAATAGCACTTAGACTTACGTGCTGCTTCATAGTGTTTTTTACAGCCCTCTCTAAGTGGTTTACAGAGTCAGCATATTGCCCCCAACAATTTGGGTCCTCCTTTTACCCACCTCAGAAGGACAGAAGGCTGAGTCAACCTTGAGCCAGTGAGATTTGAACTATTGAATTGCAGCTACCAGTCAGCTGAAGTAGCCTGAAGTACTGCACTCTAACCACTGCGCCACCTGGTAGCAGTGTTCCAATATCTAAGGATGTTGCCACCAAGGAGACACATTAAGGCTATAACCACCACAAATACCAGCGCTTGAAGGTTTCTCACCAGTTTGATGGAGATACTAAATTATAGAAGAAATACACAACTCTCAGTGAAAGTTATCCACCATGGTAACTAAAATTAATTCTTTTGAAAAAGGAGAAAACACAGCAATATTTTACCCACCTTGTTGTGCAACTTTAGCCATGAAAGAGCACTTTGGTTGATAACAAGTCTCTGACTTTCAAAACTCCCCACTTTCCTTTTGATCAAACCCCCTGAAACCAACAAACACGCAATGTCCATGTCTGCAGTGACTTCTCCATTTTGGTCCAGGTAGAGTTTCCAAAGGGAAAGATTGTAGAACTCATTCTTCTCCAGAAAGGGATGGAACTAGAATGGAAACACCCAGGAATTTTAAAGCAGAAGCCTTTGTTTCTTATCCTACCTGGTATTTTCATTTTACCTTTTTCCTTTAAATTTTATTTTATTCTCTTCGAAACATTAAATACAAACTCCCAAAAAAAGATGGAGGGAAGCAATACAAAAAAGAACTAGACAAGGCTACACAAAAATGTGTATAAAAAGAAAAAAAATGTCCATGTCATATACATACACAAACATATACATAAACATAAACATTCCTTTTAGCAACAAGAGCTATAATATTTTGTACCAGAACGTCAATGATGCACTAAAAAAGGATGGCCAAACTTGATAAGAATATTTGTGAAAATATCAAAATGGTAGATGATTGCTGATGGTCAACTAAATGTGAGTCAGCACTGAGATGCTCATGGAAAGAAGGCAAATGTATCCATATGAATCTCAGGAAGTGAACATTCTGGTTTGAGGAGACTCCAACTCAAGTCTCAGCTCCCCTTGCAGGGACAATGCTTGGAGAAGACATTTCACAAAACTTGGATCAACTTGGAACAGCAAAGAAGTCAAGGAAGAGATCAAAGGAGCTGCCCTTTGCCTTGAGGAAAGACCAGAAGGAGAAGAGCCATGTTGATCTACAGGATCTGAAAATCAGGAGTCCGGAAACACCTTTTCCAACTAACACAGTGTCTTAATTGAGAAGGAAGGATGCATCACTCTTCCAATAATTGAAATAACTTACGCTGAAACTTAAGCTATCGGCTTCTGCTTCGCTTACTTGCTATTGGCTGCCATAGAAATGGGGAGGGTGGGGGCATGGTATTTGGGATGGGAATAAATGGTACAGGAGGTGATATGGAAAAGAGAGTTTCTTCTCACCATCTTCTGCGCATGCTGGTGGCTGGTGTTTGGACCTGGTCAAGGTCAACCATCCTGCATACCAACATCATGATGCCTTTTGGAGATGCAATCCACATGACACCTAATGGAGTTGCAGATTGGACACTGGGGTGGGGTCATTGGAGGGAGGGGGCTGGGTTATCATTTGATATGTACTTGTTCGAGCCTTTCTGGCTCAGATCTTGCTTTACTTTTATTGCTATCTTTTCATACCAGTAAAAGTATTTTAATTCCATGAACAATGGAGTGGGAGTTTTCTTTCTTGGTTATTGATGGAGGCACGCCTGACATAAACAGTTTTATTCCAAAGTCTGAGATATGGTAATATGAACTCAGTCAGAAGAGGGGAGATTCTGGTTGAATGAAGCAGGGAGGGGGCATCTTTAGAGGAAAAGCAATTTTACAGCTTAGCAAATGAACCAAAGAAGTTAAGTCTCCCCTTCACTGATTGGCTTAATGTGAAAACAGAGCAGCCATCAGTTAGAGAATATTTAACAAGAACTCCTGCAGAAAGGAGGGGCTGGGCTGGATGAGATAGCTTGAGGACAGTGTAAGCATATAAAATAATGGAACCCTTCAAATGGTGGGGGGAAGTAAAGGTTTCCCCAGCCAGTTATGCTTGACTCTCTGTTTTTTGGCTGAGGGATCCAGCATTGTCTGAAGATATTTCCATGGTCATGTGGCCGACATGACTGTACTGTACATCAAGGTGCACCGAATGCTGTTATCTTCCACTGAATTGGTATCTATTTATCTATTTGCATTTATTTGCATGCTTAACCTCTGGCCGATAAGCCCAGAATCTTAATGGCTAGACCATCATGCCCCATTCAAATAAGAAAGTCCTAGAGGAGTAAAACTAATAACTTCTATAGGAAAAGAATCTCATTTAACCCTGAGTTAGTCAGGAATTGACAAAATTATATAGAACAAGTCTCCAAAAGTTGAAATTGATTAAATTACCCATCCAACTTTCTAAGCTGCCACCTTTGTTGATTTCCTTGTGAAACTGACAGGCAAACTACAGACATACAGCAGAAACTCCTGACGAGGAGAGGCTTAGGAAGGTTTCATGCTCTTGTTCTAAATGTAGCAAATGCAGTCTTGTACCAAAAAGGATAAATGTAATTAACCAAGTATGAACACTGATCTTGTGAAAGACATCAGATAGATCAGGGGTGTCAAACTCAGGGCCGGAGGGCTAGATCTGGCCCACGGGGTGCTTAGATATGACCCCCAGGGCCACCCTGGAAACAGCCCCTTTTTGCTGGCAGACCTCTCGGGCCACCACAGGCACCCTGACTTGAGTGACGTATAGCTGGCCACCCCCTGCCTCCCGAAGTCAAACACAATGCTGATGTGGCCCTCAATGAAATTCGATTTTGACACCCCTGATATAGATTGATTGTAAATAACAAAATAAATCAGATATTTCTATAAATATCTGAGCCATATTTTACTCAGGGCCCTTTATTTGGACCTCTGTCCCAAGCAAGAGGCTCTCTATTTCTGCAGGAATAAACAGCTGAAGGTTTCCTTCCTTGTTCCAGCATGATTTATTGGCCACTGGCACTGTGGAAATAGAATCCGGCTGATGCTCAGGCCATCAGATGTTCTCAGAGTCTCCTTCAAATTAATGAGTAAAATTCTACAGTGCTAATCACAAACCATACGTACAGGAATATCTTTAAAAATGGAAACATCATTTAAAATTATTATTATTTAATATCAAAATATATCTGATGCCAGTTCCTTGGTAAAATATAATTGGACCAATTAGATTGATCAGACCTTTTGGTCTTTTGTAGCACACGGAGGATGAGATGGTTCTCCTCCTTTTCTCATGGATTCCTTCCCCAACAGAGTTTTGTTTGCTATATCCCTGTTGGGATCCCATACCTGCCATGGCTGGAGTCTTGGAGCTTCCAATGTGTCTTGGACCTTCTTCCTTCTCCTCCATGATCTGGATGAATATGCTGCCTTCAGGATGTGGGCCAGAGTAATAAAGATCATGTAATAGAATCACTATTTGCAATCTGGATCCTGCCTCTTTTCTCTTGGGTTTGCACTGGAGCTTTTTGGGTGCATCTTCTCCGGCCTTTGACAGAAAAAGCATGTTTTGAAGAAGAACAGTGAAAATACTGCTCTACAAACTGGGGATCCAGAAAGAAATAGGGCTCAAAAGCACCATATTTGGGGTTTAATTGTTGCAGAAAATCAAAGCTCCAAATACTATGGATGTATTTGAGATATCCATGATGATATATTAAATATTTTCCCAGAGTTGTGGTGATCCAGACTTTCCCTTCAATGGGTCCTGGCAAATCTTTAAGTGTTAAATGGAAAGTACGAAAGGTGCTCGAAACGATAACATATTCTGTGAAGTGAACAAAGACATTGACTTGTTTCCACTTAGAGCTGCAACCCCCGAGGGGTGCTTGATAAAGAGTCATTGGAATTTGTTGCGATATAACAACACAAATTCCATTTCTGACAAGCAAAGGAGGAAAACTCCTCAGGAAATTCTCTCCCTTTTCTGTCTCTGGAGCAAGGAGACCAATCAAGGTCCATCTGAAATGAAGGAGCAGTTGGACAATTGCTGCGTACTGAAACCCTTCTTTGGGAAGCATCCGGTGGAAAAAAGGGAAATCACTTTTATCACTCAGAATCTCTGAAGCAATTTTATCCCTGATCTGAAAAAGCAATGAAAAACGATGAAGTTTGTTTTGATGAATATATTTGAATGGTTTGTTGATTAGTCATTGTTTATAATATGAAACACAAAATATTAATAAGACTGTATATAAAAACAGAACACAAGAAATAAAGTAAATTGGAATAACAGTAAAAATGCAAATTATATTTCTCTATTGCTTCACAATTAGATTCAAATATCGAGATATTAACTAAAGCATGTTGTTCCAGTAAAGGGCCCTATTATATTTGTCAGAGAGTTTGCAGTGTGACTACTATTAGGAGACAACCCAGGAGCATAATCCAGGAGATACATAACCCAGGTATAAGGACTATGTTGAAGCGTTGGATTATCAGCTGTTCAGCTTTAAATGGGAGGATATCAATCTTTTTAACTCTATACCGAGAACCTAGCAATGGATACCAGACACAAGGAGAGAGGCAATAGGACAGCTCCTGGCTGCCTTATATAAACAAACTGGCAAAGACTTTTGTGGACCCCTGTCAAGTTTGCTGAGTGTGAGGTAATTTAAAGTGGTTCTGACAAGTGTTGTCGGCATCTTCATATCCGGTCAATGGACGGCACGCCACTCCCATCCGGTCACATGGGTGGCAAGCCACTCCACAAAGGAGGCCACACCCACAGAGTAGGTTTGAACAATTTTTGAAACCCACCACTGGATGGATGGATGGATGGATGGATGGATGGATAGATAGATAGATAGATAGATAGATAGATAGATAGATAATAAAGAAATAAAGCCTGCTTATTCTTCAGTTACAAATGCTTTGTTTACCTACCCATTATCAAATGTTCTCAAGAGGATCTGAGCATTTACTTTAACCACAATATCTATTTGACGAATGGGACAATAGTTCCTAAGGTATATCATTTTTGTATAGAAAATACTATTGCCATCTTCTCCCCAACTATAGGCAGTATTAACTTATATATGTAAATCTACCTGCCAATAGTGGGACTCACAACCGGGAATATTCTTTGACTAGTTTAGCTGATGGAAAGTCCTCTGCAGAGGCTCCATTGTTCTTCAAGCCGTTTATGATGAATTTGATTATGAATACATCAAGATAAAAGTTGTTGACCTGTTGGCTCATAGGCTTGTAGCTTTCTAATGAAGTAATGACTAATTACTGATTAGTAATTACTGTCAGTATGTTTTATTAACAATAGTTAAAATGGAGACTCTTATCATGACTACTGGATTTGTTCAGCATTGCAAGATTTCTAATTCTAAGATGATGGACAAAATGTGAGCTTTCCATCATTTCTGCATCTTCTTATTGTACAGAATGGCTTTTTGGTTGAATAGAGAGTCTTTCCTCACCTCCAGAAGTGTGCAACAGAAGCCCTCAAAGCAATGGGAATGGTGTCATGAGAAGGTACATCTGTTTTGAACCATGTTCCTATCCTAATGTTATCTCAACAGCCAGTCATCATAGACCATAGTGAAAAAAAGCTCTTGAATTCCATAGAGAAGATATGGCTGGAATTTTATCATGCACTCACTACCACCCAACTCACTTAACAAAGTACAAAACAAACACACACACACACACCTGTGGAACTTTGTAGGTGCCTGCTAAAGTTGACATCTGGATGGAAATCTCTCTGTCAGCTGCATCAAGAAGAGCCAAAATGTTGTCCTTCCTTCCACAGCTGTAATTAGGAACATTGGCTTTTCCAGTAGAGAGCATGTTCAGCAAGGCATCTGAAGTGCCAAGTGTGTTCAAATAGTTATCATGGATGTTATACCCAAGTGTGAGATTGTACAGAAGCTTTGCATTCTTGTTGACCAGTTGAGCAGTGAAAATAAAGCATTCTCTTCCTTTGTTATCATAAGGTATACTATTGTAAAAAAAGTGTTATAGATAATATCAGCATAACCAACAGTAATCATCAAATAACTTTTTTTTAAAACTTCATCTTCTTTGTCAACATGACTATTGAGTCTGAAGCAAATGCTCATCCAAAACCAGAGCAAATAACCTATCAGCATTAAATATTTGTGAATATTGTGACATTGAAAAAGAGATAGTCCTCTACCAATGTTAAGTATCATAAGATTCATAAGAATCAAAAGTGATCAAAAATGCCATTCTATTTCAAGTCATCCTCTATTCCTACAAGAATCAGGTATTGAATTGAATATCAATGAGTGGGTATAAAAATATGGAAATGATCTGGTCAAGGGAAACTATGACAATGATTTCTTTAAGTCATGAAGTCTTTAATTTGTTGCAGGGAGAAAAATACCGTAGACTTCTTTTGGGTATTTTTTATGTCTTATCTTTACAAGAGCCGAGGTGGCGCAGTGGTTAGGGTGCAGTACTGCAGGCCACTTCAGCTGACTGTTATCTGCAGTTCAGCGGTTCTAATCTCACCGGCTCAAGGTTGACTCAGCCTTTCATCCTTCCGAGGTGGGTAAAATGAGGACCCAGACTGTGGGGGTGATATGCTGACTCTGTAAACTGCTTAGAGAGGGCTGAAAGCCCTATGAAGCGGTATATAAGTCTAACTGCTATTGCTACATTTGTGTCTCCTCCTCGAAGGGTTGTAAAATGCTGTCCAATTTACTTGGACTTCAGTAAGCATTTGATAAAGAAGACCATAACCTTCTACTTGATAAGATTTGGGATAAGAAAAATTTGGGTTAGACAGCATGATCACCAGATGGATTTGTAACTGGCTGACCAACCATATTCAATATTTAGTCCTTAACTGAACTGCATCTACTTAATGGAAAATATGCAGTGGGGTACCCCAAGGCTCTGTCGTTGGCCCAGTGTAAAGTACCCTAACAATGCCTGCTTCATAATAAGCAACCCAATATTGTAATACAAAAAGCAGTGATTTATTAACAGCTTCATTAGGCATTTTTCATTAGGCATTTCTTATTCGCAGCCATCTTTTTTTGCTTTCTTTATCTGCTTTTGAACTTTGCCCGTGTTTCTGTCTTCCCTTCAGTCTTTGTCATAAATTACGTTTTCCAATAGCTTCATTCATCTCAACCCAACTACTGTAATCTGAGATCCGGCTCACCGATGCTCTGCATGGAATGTCAACACAGAGAGTTGACACCCAGTACACTTTAATAACTTCACAAATGATTATAAATGAGGGCGTAGAAGGACGGCTCATCAAATTTGCAGATCACACCAACTATCTTTAGGGCTTTAACTAACAAAATGAAATTCGATGGTGAAAAAAGTAAGGTTCTACATTTGGAGGGAGGGATCAAATGCACCAGTATACAATAGATGGTACCTATTCAATAGTAGCAATTGTGATAGGGATCTTGGACAATCACATAAATATGACCCAGTAGTGTGCTGCAGCTGCCAAAAACAGCCATCACAGTCTTAGGCTGCATTAGCAGAAGGATAAAACCAAGAAGCATTAGAACCACTTTAAAATGCCTTGAGAAGACCACAGTTTTGGTCGACACAATACAAAAGGATGTTGAGGTTCTAATAAGAGTACAGAGAAGAATACCAAAGATAATTGGTTTGTTGGAAACTAAAACATATGATGAACCGTTGCAAGAACAGAGCATTTCTAATACAATGCAGAGAAGCCTAGGGGTGGTATAATAGCAGTGTTCCAATACTCCAAGGAGCTACCACAAAAAAGAGGTGGCCAATCTATTCTCTAAAACACCTGAAGGCAAAACAAGAAGCAATGGATGGAAACTAATCAAGGAGAGAACCAACCTAGAACTATGGATAAATTTCCTTTCAGATTGAAGAATTAATCAGTGGACAGGCTTGCCTTCAGAAGTTGTGGCTGCTCTCCCATTTGTCTGAAACAGAATAGGGTTTCCTGCTTGGGCAGAGGTTGTAACAGAACACCTTCAGGGCCGCTTCCAACTCAGTTATTCTGTTATATTTTAAAAAAAAGACAAAAGAGGGAGCCTCTCAAAATCAGAACAATTCAAGAAATTAGTTAATCCCTGCAATAGAGGAGTAAGTGGAATAAAAAGAAAAGAATGAGGGTGTTAGTAATGCAGATGGAGGGAATACAACGCCATTGCACTGAAAGACTTACAAGAAAGATTTACTGTGAGGAGCCATGTTGAAACTGAAAATGTTCTGTCCCATAGTAAATGCACTGGTGACTATACTAATGAGATGGTCCCCCGGCCTATAGTAGCTCCATGGTCTTTTTCCATCCAGGTGCTCCAAATGCAGTGAACACTTCATTCTAAGCTTCCCAGAGACTGACTGGGATACCAGCAGAAGTAGAAGCAGAAACAGGGAGTCCATAATTCATGAAGCTGAATCAATCCTCTGTTTTCAAAGAAGAGTTACATGAATTCAAAGCACTCTCACAAAATGAAATCTCCAGTGGCTTTCCTGTTTCGAAGAGAGACAAACCGAGCTTCACATGGAAAGGAGATAAAGGGCATTCAGCAGCATAGCCCCTAAATCTTGCACAAACTGTTCAGCATGAGTAGAGGTTTTTATCTTTTTGATGCGTTCAATGTTGCTGTAGTCTGATGTTATATCACAGGCAATCACTGGAAAAATTGCAGCAGATGTCTCAAAGTCCAGGATCGGGATAATTACCATGAGTGATAATTTGTCCCCTGGGACCTCTGAACCTGTTCCAGGTCTCCATGTACAGAGAAAAAAAATATGTTTGTGAAATCTCACAGATACATCCCCGGGGACACTCTTCTAGAGTGGTTGTCATCCTTCCTGTTAGGACATGACCAGAAAATGATGCTGGAGGAAGATACTTCAATACCTGGGAAACTGACTTGTGAAGTCCTCCATTGTTAAGTCTCCATTGTGAAGTCCTCCAGATTGAGTTTTTCCCCAGTGTAGATTTCTGTCACTTAAATCTAGTGCTCCCTGTCTTCTTAACACCTTGAACTCTGCCTAATATTAAGAGTAGGTCCTCTTTAGAGTTTTTTTTCTATGAGATCTCCATGTATTAATCCTAAATTGGAACTGATTTTAAAATTCCTTCTACATGGAGTGATTTATTTTATTTTCCATCTGTTCTAAAAATACAAAATTTTTGAATGAGAACTAAGGGCAAGAAAGCATGAAAGAAAAGGATAAGTACCAAACACTTCTGGAGCGGGAGGAAAGGGATAGACTTTTCAAGGCCGGGAGGAAAGGATCTCCTAGAAAACAGCCAGAGACTTCCAGCAAAAAGAAGTGCATATCACATCATAGAGGGACAAGAACTTTTGTAAATTTTTATATTTTTAAATTCTATAAATTTAAATTCTCTGAATTTTTAAAAAAAGTTTTCAAATTTTCAATTTTTTTTAAAATCAATGTTTTTAAAATTCTTTTTTCAAATTCATGCAGGTGAGTGTGGAGATTGAGTGGGCATGCACACATGGTAATAGCATGCACGTGCATAATTTTGGCGTGCCGTAAGAAAAAGGGTTGCCATAACTGGTCTAGAGGCAACTCTAGCACTCTGAAACCCAATGAACAAAGCAAGAAACCCCAGCCTAAGCAAGAAGACTGCACCAAAATTAAACACAATAGAGAGCAAACAGTTTCTGTAAAAACAAATGACTCTATATTTGAACTAAAAGATCAATGGAAACATGTCAATTTTAGAAAAAACACAGCAACCAAGAGCAACACCCTACTTTCTACCCTAACCCACTGCAATGAAGCCCTTCTGGAACTGAACAATCATTTTCATAGCTTCCCCCCCAAAGAAACTATGTAGACACCTATAAAAGAGCAGTCATCAATAGTTTCTTTTAAAAAAGAGGCACAACTCAGCATTCCTGTGACAGGAAGAAAAGCATTCCAGACTAGCAGAGGTGGGTTGCTCCTGGTTTGGCCCAATTTGGCCAAACCAGTAGTGGCGGTGGCAGGAGGCTCTGCCCACTCGGCCGGACACTTCTGTGCAGAAGCGTTACATGGACAAGCGAGTACGTCCACGAGCACGAGTGAACTGGTAGTAAACCGGTTAGGAACCCACCACTGTTCCCTAGGGAAAAAATATGAGTATTGGTGATAGGAGATTCTATTCGTAGTGAAACAGAAACTATAGTTTGTAGACTGGGCAGTCAATCCAAGCAGTATATTGTCTCCCCGGAGCAAAAATCAAAGTAACTGGGAATCTTACTAAAATAATCAACCCCATGGATTATTACCCCTTTCTTCTCTTACACATGGGGATGAATGACATAACAATGAATCTCAAACAAAAACAAGAGATTATGAGCAGCTGGGGAAGAAAGTTAAAGAATTAGGAATATAAGTAGTGTTTTCATCTATACCTCCAACAAAAGGCTAACAACCAACAAGGAAGCAAAGGATTTTAGAAACAAACCACTGGATTAAAAGCTGATGTCGTCAAAACAACTTCGGTTTCCTGACCATGGTCTGCATTACCTACATGAAGTGGTCCTGGCAAGGGATGGATTGAATCTCACAAGAACTGGGAAGAATATATTTGGAAAATGACTGGCTCATCTTATTAGACGAACTTTAAACTAAAATTGAGCAGGGAGGGGAGGAATCTTCATGACCTTTAAAACCTAATTCCAAGCAAAAAACCACTAGATAACCATGCTGTGGAACCTAGGTCTGGATGGCACAGTCTTATGTGGATTCAGCTACTTTCTTCAAGACTGATTATAATAAATGTTGATAGGGAATGAGAGGACCAGCCCACAGATGTTTTCAAAGTCTGTTTTCAATTAAAAAAAATGAAAAAAGTTTCTTTAACTTCTTCAGAAATTTTTAAAGATCTAAGGGGGGAATCATGGAAAAAAAGACTGACACTTCAAAACAGGGAAGATAATGAATGAATTTTCAAGGTAGAGAATAAAGGGCCAAAAAGTTTTGTTTCTGACTTATTACATGCAATAAATGTCCCAAAAGTGCTTTTTTAAAGAGGCAACTGGACTTTCTGGTTATTCTCTGAAGACGTTTCACTTCTCATCCCAAAAACTTCAGAGCTGAAGAAGTTTCTTGAATGAGAAGTGAAACATCTTGAAAGAAAAACCAGAAAGTCCAGTTGCCTCTTTAAAAAGCACCTCTGGGACAGCCATGACCTGGATGACTGAGAATCTCCATAGATATCACAACTGTAGACCTCACAGCCCTCTGTATGTTTAGTGAAATCATAAACTTCAAAATATAAAGTTTCTCAATATATAACACAGATATAGAAGGACAACAGAGAGACCATCAAGAAAAATTTTTTTTCTCCTATTAAACAAATGGTACAGTCCACAGGCTGTCATGTTCCTTCTCTTAGTCAACTCTCATCCAATATGGATATTTCTAGAAAATATGGGGAAATAAAATTTTATTCCAGTCACAAGCAATTTTGAAATCAGCTCCAATCAGGATTCATACAGGGAGATGCAATAAAAAGAAAATCCCAAATAGGCCCAACCAATGTTAAATTAGATAGGCTCAAGTGTACTGATTACTTCCTTGCCATTAGAAGACAGGCAGCTCTAGAGTTAAGTGTCACCAATCTAGAATGTCACCAAACTAACTCTGTATGACCTTCCCCAATGTTCTCTGGAGACAAGTCACTATACTGAAGGAAAAGCAGGAGTCATTATCTGGTTATTGAACAGCATCACTTTCTGGACAAGACCTGACAGGAAGGATCGCAACCATTAAAGGACAGGGTCCTCAGGGCAGGATTTGTGATTTTTTTTTACTAATATGTTTCTCTCCAGCTACTCCTATGCGAATGGAGAAATTTATGATCCCCAGAGAAGAAATTGCTTCTTGCTGTAATTTTCAAAATGCTGCTCTTTGAGACCTCTTCTGTCTTTGAGGTAAACATCAGACTGAAACAACATGGAAGGTATCTTGCATCAGAAAAGGATAAATGCCTCAGTCACACTCATTGTGGCACAGGTTGTGAGACAGGCAGGAGCTGTGCTCTTGAATATACTTTCTCTTCCAGGTGAATCTTAGTTCATCTCTGTCTGAATCAGGAAAGCCACGAAAATTTCTATATTGAGAAGATACTTTGAATTCGTCTAATTCCTCTTGTTCTTTTTTTTGAAACAGGGAGGGAATTGATTCAGCCCCATAAATTATGGATGTTCTGCTTCTGCCTTTGATCCTGCTGGTGTCCCAGCCAGTCACTGTGAAGCTTAGAATGAAGTGTCCAATGAATTTTGAGCAACAGGATGGAGAAAAACCATGGAGCTATTACAGACCTGGAGACCATCTCATTAGTATCATCACCACTGGAACAAAAATATTGCATAAAACAACATTGCCTTTCAACACAGCTCCTGGTTGTCACTTTGACTCGTAAGTCATTCAGTGTGATGGAGTTGCATTCCCTCTATTTGCAGTTCTAACACTCTCATTCTTTTCTTCTTATTTCACTCATGCCTGTGTTATAGACCTGAGTAATTTCTTGAATAATTTTGATTTTTATTGCTTCTCTTTTGTTTTATTTTGTGAAAAAAATAAATCTCAAATCCAAAAATGGGACAGAAGAAAACCGCTGAAAATATCCAAATTCTATAACTTTCTTGGTCTAATACTGTATTATGACTTGAATGCCAACTTTGGTTTAAAGTAGTATTGAATGGGTTGTAGTTGCCTCTGCCTATGCCATTCCCATTGTTTTATAACCTCTCATTCATATTCAATGAATGATCTTTATAGGAACAGAGAATGGCTTGATTTTAGAATTGCTTTTCTAGAATACATATGAAATAGCCTCTTCATATTTTGATGGTTCTACTTTAATAATTGAATGGTTTTGAATCCTGGTTACTCAGAAGATGAAACTGCTGCAAATAATGGTTTATTTGTGATTCTTACCCTTATAATCTCCCTCTCAAATGAAATGGTGATGGGTGACTGTCATTTGTATTTGATTTTGGATCAGTGTTGGCTTAAAACTCAGAAGGCTTGTGAAGACAAAATGATTAAATTGGAAAAGCATTTTGTAATTGTTATTAATGACAATGCTAACATGAATATTCCTTATTTTAGTATATCTTTTGATAGCTTTAGAGCACTACGCTACATTTTTAATATTCAAGTGGTCAACAATAATTCCAGGCATCTGCAAAATCTTACACTTGGCTACAACATCCATGACAACTATTTGAACACACTTCTGAGTTCAGATGCCTTGATGGACATGCTGTCTACTGGAGAAGCCAATGTTCCCAACTACAGCTGTGGAAGGAAGGACAACATTTTGGCTCTTATTGATGCAGCTGCTGATGACATCTCTATCCAGATGTCAACATTAGGAGACACCTACAAAGTTCCTCAGGTTTGTAAGTTTATGTTTATTTTTTTTATTTATTTTTTGTAAATTGAATGAGTTGGTGGGTTGATATGTGATAGATCCAACCATATTTTCATATGGTTTTCACCAAGCCCATTGTAGGTGTCACAGTTAGGAATTTGGATCCACGCTGTTTAGGACGCAAAGATCAGAGCAGTGACATCAACTCATGATGTCATCATCATCATTACTTTGGGTCTTTTGATTCATACTTGGGAAGGTTCTGTATTCAATCAAAGGGTTTTCTGTACAAAAGGAAAGTGTAACAGAGATGGGAAATTGTGTACATAATCTTAACAAAAATAACATTTTCAATGGTAAACAAATCTCAGATTCAGGGATAGAATTCAAATTAATTATCTTACCTATAGCTGATAATCTATCAAGAATTAATGATAGATTATCAGATATCATACGATAATATGACTTATGAACTTGTAGGGAGTATTATCATTAATCAACTATTTTATTTTTAAAAAATTACAAGCATAGTAGCATGACAAATATTTTTTATCATGAAATATTCATGATGAAATTTATCATAAATAGCTATAAAAAGAGCAACAAAACCACTATGAAAGATTTTCTGCCAGCTGAAGTATTCAAAAAATCTATCCCTAATGGTGGTATAAGGGATGCAGTTTTGAAATGGAGATGAGCACTGCAACCTAGAGTTGGGAATGACTAGTACACATGTTTGAGGGGAATCTTTACCTTTACCTTTAATGGTGGTATAATCTATTGGCAGATTGATTTACACATATTAATGATTCTTACCAGAGGTGGGTGGCTCCAGATTTGGCCCAGTTCGGTAGTAGTGGTGATGGGAGGCCACGCCCAACCACCGGGACGCTTGTGCGCATGCAGAAGGCTGTTTGAGCTAATAGAAATTGTGGCTAAACTAGTATATGCTAGAATCCTCTTGAGAAGACTGAGAGTGAATAGATGAAGAAAGAAATATTATTTATTTTCAAACAGACAGGATCGATCGATCAATCGATAGATAGATAGATAAACAGATATACAGAGAGAGAAGGGGGAGAGACAGAGAGAGGGACAGGGAGACAGACACACAGAAAGAGGGAGGGAGGGGGGAGAGAGAGAGGGAGGGGAGAGAGAGAGGTATTAAAAAGTAATTACAGGTCCATAGTTCTAATAAACATTGTGGTCAAAATACATGTTAGGAACCTTTTGAATAATATGAGAGGAGGTAGATAAACAAAGAATTTATTGTTGGAAAACAAGTGAGCTTTAGACAGAGTTTTGGCTGACCAAGAGCCCTCAGCATGTAGTCTTCAGCAAAACTAAGTTTACATTAGTATTACATTAAACCTATGGAAACTGTCAGTCTTCCCTGTCTTTTAGAACAGATAACATTTCAATTAAAGATTTCTTGAATTGTACAACTGACAAATTACATTAGAAGTTGTGGTCTTCCTATCTCTTATGCAACAGGAGAACAAACTAAACAGTTTGATGCAAAGACATCAGATATTGAAGCAGAGAAAGACACACAATCATGCTTAATAAGGGTGGTGCATTGAAATAGATGTATTTCTACAAATGTAGTTCCAAATTAACAAGTATTTCAATAAAGAAATATCTAAAGATCTTAAAATGATATTTACTCAAATAAGATTTGAGCACTGGGCACAATGGTTAAATATAGAAAATTTTAGCAAGACTCGTATAATGAAGAGACTTGTATTTGCAGAGAGAGAGAGAGAGAGAGAGAGAGAGAGAGAGAGAGAGAGAGAGAGAACATCTATTAGTTAAATGTCAGCTATATAAAATAAAGATCTGTATCTTGGACCCCATATGAGATAAATGACCTATTTGGATCCTTATATTAAAGCAACATATATCCTGTTTAGTCAAAATTATCAAAATACATTCAATATGGCTCTTTATTTGAACAAAACATTTTAATTGACCTATGGACCTGTGTGTCTGATGCCATAAGTTGTGATACAGAAATATCATTGGCATTCTTTATTCTTATTCTTTTAAACTTAGGGTTTTATACTATTGTTATATACAGTTTGAATAATAATGGTATATATATTTTAAAATTCTTTGATTAATCAACAATAAACTATTCTAGTAAGTTCATGAGAGCCAAGCTGGATTTGTTTAAAGCTAAAACATTTTGGAACTGATCTGATCCCAAATATAACACAGAATTCTTCCTTGCTTTTTCAGATCAATTTTGAATTATTTTCAGATTTGCTGCATGATAAAAGTCAATTGCCCTTTTATCACCAGCTTTATCCCAAAAAAGGGATCCTCTACCCAGGAATTGTCCAAGTGCTCTTCCATTTCAGATGGACCCTGGTTGGTCTCTTTGCTTCAGACACAGAAAATGGAGAGAATTTCATGAGGACTTTTACTCCTTTGCTTGTCAAAAATGGAATCTGTGTTGTTATATCACAATATTTCTCAAGAACCCAACTTACAGCAATCCACAGCAATGCCCTCTCTAAGTGGAGACAAGTCAATGTCTACATTCACTACATAGAATATGGTGCTGCTTTGGAAAGAATTCTTCCTTTTCACTTAATACTTAGGCGTTTGCCAGGACCCATTGAAGGGAAAGTCTGGATCACAACACTCATCGGACTACATCCACTGAGAGACCACAGTGCCCTTAAATACGTGAATAGTATCTGGACTGTTGATTATGAGAGAAAAAAGCAGCCAATAAAGGATGCTTTTATAAACGGTTTCTTTCTGGATCCACCCTCTGGGCATCAGTCATATGTCTGTTCTTTTTCAAAACATGTCTTTTCTGTCAAAGGTCGGAAAAGATGCACTGAGAAATCACCACTGGAGACCCAAGAGAAAAAGAACATGGCATGGGCCATGAATTTCCACCATTATTACAGTGCCATTAAGACTCTGGCCTCTGCTTTGAATGCTGCATATTCCTCCAGATTCAGGAGTAGACAGAAGGATGGCAAAGGGAATTTGAGGGCTCCAAGGCTGCAGCCATGGCAGGTATGGAGTCCCAACAAGGATTTAGTTCCTTTGGTAAGGGAATTCAAAATAAAAAGATGGAAACAATATCAATCTACTTGTGCTATGGGACTGATTAGATCAATCTAATCATTCAGGCAATAATGTTCACAAAAATGGGAACTATGGCAGATTTGATATTAAACACTGCTAATACTTTAATGATGTGTGCATTTTAAAATAAATTCCTATATGTATGGATTTGTGACTAGCATCATAAAATTTTACCTTCATAAATCTGAGGGATTCCCTTAGATCATCTAGCCCAACATCTCCTCTCTGCAGGAATCCCAGTTAAATCTCTTCTGACTGATGGCTGCTCGGCCTTTGCATTAAGAAAATCAGTGAAGAGATGGCTGCATTTCTCTGCTTCTCTGCTGAACACTAAAACTCCTTTAAAGTCCCCCCCTCTCTTATTCAGAATCTTCTCTACTGTAACTGAATTCATTTTTCCGTGCCTACTGTCTAGAATAATATTAAACAGATCTTAAATGTTTGTGTAACATCTTTCAGTTATTCTCCATCTCTATTATTTGGAAAATCAATCAATCAATTAATTAATCAATCAGAATAGAGCTGGAAGGGACCTTGGAGGTCTTCTAGTCCAACCCCATGGTCAATCAGAAGACCATATACAACCAAGGATTGCATTATCTTCTTTGGCTGCTGCCACACATTGCTGGATTATGTTTAAGTGATCATCCACTAAGGCCTCCAAGGTCCCTCTCACAGTAACAGAAAAGATGTTCTCAGCACCCTTCTGATTTTTTGCTCTAGTAGACCAACATGGTTCTTCCCTCTGCCTTTCCTCAGGACTAAGACATTCACTTCCTGAGATGCCTATGGAGGCATTTGCCAAGACACATTGGTTTTGTAATGAATTACTCTTCTGAGATCATTTTCACAAATAGTTTTATCAAGTATGATATTCTTCATCATTCTTCCTCTAGATTTCATTTTTCTTCTTCTATGTTGAAGACTTTGTACTTGTTTCTCTTTTAAATTCCATTCAGGGATTTTTCCCAGCTCATTTTGATAAACATCTTTTCATATCTGTTTCTAAATTATACATTTAGACACCAAATTTGCTATCAGCTACCTATGGGTAGCCCTTCAATTCCTTTTCATCAAAATCAATAATGATATTATCATGAAATTATATGATTATTATCAAACCAAATTAATATACTACTAATTCTAATTTATTATGATCATTGACCACTTTATGTTTTTAACAGTATGGGAAAAGTACAAGTGGAATGCTAATAAAAGATAAACATTATAGCTCCTATCTACAGCTTTGTTCTTATATGAGATAACATAGTTTGTTCTAGTTGCTAAATAAGATATTTTTCTACTGGATATTATTTATGTACTTTTCTCTATGAGGAAATCATAAAAATTTCTTTGGAAGCTTCATCTTTTTGAAAAGAATACAATTTTAAAGTCAGTTTTATCCACTTAATTGTTATACCATTCATTATACCATCAATTCCTCCTTTAACTAGTTTCCTAATGATCACATCACAAATTAGTTTGTTAATCCCTTACAAAAATCAAGTTATATCACCAGCATTCTCACAATATGTTAAAAATGTGTAATCATGGGGTGGGGGGAACCCAGAACTGAATAATACACAGAGAGAGAAACTCAGACAGGGTCCATCCTAATTTGTGTGTCAAAAGAGTTGATGAGACATTTGTCCTTTCAGATATGCACAATTGCCTCACATCACGAGATGAGCAGCATACAAATTTGATGATAGATAAATAGATTAGATGGATGGATAGATGGGTGGGTGGGTGCGTGGATGATAGATATTCTCTAAATGTTACCTAATTGCTTATTGTTCCCATGGAGTTCATAAATGTTATGTTTATGGAATTTATTTGTGACCTGAAAGTTTAGAAAGTTTAGAAAGTTTCCTATGATTGACATATTTTGTCAATCACAAAATATATATTTGACACAAAATTATATTATATTTTTTTCAAAACATATGTTGACAATATATAATTGACAAACTTTGCTGAAGTTTTCTTTTCCATTTTTGAAGATAGCAACGTGTTCTCCCTACGAAGAATATTTGCAAGTTAGACAACTGTAAAAGAAAGATTCTGTTTAGAACAGACAAAAAGGGGATAAGTTATCAAATTTGTTGCTTTTGAAATTCTTTGATATCCCCATTTTAGTTCCATCCCTTTCTGGAGAAGAATGAGTTTTGCAATTTTTCCAAATACGAACTGTACTTGGACCAAAATGGAGATGTAAAGGCTGATATGAAGCTCATTAACTGGGTGTTTCTTCACAAGAAGAATCTCAGGAAAGACCACATCGTGACTTTTGAAAGACAGAGAATTATTATCAACCAATATCATATGTCATGGCTAAAGTTGCACAACAGGGTAGGAGAAATATTGATGTCTTTTCTCTACTTTCCAAAGGGTTCTGATCCATTTCATTGGGCTAAGCCTATGTACCCTGGATTAGTGTTGAAATGGAGAAACTGCATGAAATTAATAAGAGATGCCTTCATGTACCGGTGACTGCCAGGAGCACCATGTACCATTCCGGTACGGTGCTCCGGAGGGCCCACCCGCCTGCCCGTGCTCCTTACTGGTATTTGAAGTTTTCGGGGCTTCCGCACACGGAGTGTACAGTGCCTGCACAATGCTCCACCGAGCAGCTGGAGAGTCACAGGTGCTAAGTATGTATGCATGCACTGCGCACATGTATGCGCACACTGCACATGTTCATATGGCGGACGCCCAGCACCGTTACACCGTACCAGTTACACTGAGGTCCAGAACCCACCACTGCTTCATTAATAGGGATTTTGGTTTGCTTCTTCCTTGTCCTCAAATACCCAACAAGAAGATACATTTGTTGACCAGTCCCTGGGTTTAGATTTGGACTGAGTCAGATGAAATTGAATCAAGAATGGTTTTGGTTATTGAGAAATTAGCTTTGGAATTAGGATTTACCTTGAACCAATTGGTGTCCCATGAAAGGGCAAGGAAAGATGTTTTTAAGCAACCCAGAACTCTGGGTAACCCAGAGTTGTTACCTATTACAATCTCTCACTCCTCTGAGATAGTGAAATAGGCCATCTGCTCCTATGAAGGAGGTCCAAGAAGTTCTGTTGACATGGTGTCAAAATGACTAGACTGCTGAGCGACAATGCCCTGACCCCGAAAATTGAAGTATTAAAACACAACTTTGACTCAGAGAAAAGTCTTTCCTGTTATCTGAAATAACAAAAGACAATTTAGAAGGAAATGCTGCTTAGATTTGGGCTTTGGCTTGTAAGAGGAGACTTCATCGAAAAACCCCTTGAATGCAATTGTTGATATTGATTGTTAGCTTCCTTAACGTATTTGCGCGGGGGTGGGGGGGGAACGGAGGCTCCAAATTTAATTAATAACAATTAATTTGTTCTTTTATGGCAGTTGTTACTTAAGTGTAGTTCTTCAACAGAAAGGACCTTGTCTTGGATACCTAGCTGAGCCTCAGACATTCTCTCACATGACTCATATGTGCTGCAGCAAAAGTTTCCTGATTTATACTTTATGAGGGACACGTTCCCATAACCTCACCTCTATCTCATAGTACTACAGTACTAGAAAGTGAGCAGTCACTTTTATTTCAAGAGCATGTCACCATGTCAAGATGGTTAGTGCTACCATAATTTCTTCAGAATTCATTGTTTTTCTACTTAGTCTCTTCCACAGTCCAAATGTGTGGAAAAATGTCATCCTGGATTTGTCAAGCAGAAGCGAGAAGGAGAGCCATTTTGCTGTTACGACTGTGTTCCTTGTCCAGAGGGGACCATCTCCACTCAGGAAGGTGGGTGACACTGGAGGAAAGGACAGCCCTTGTGGAGGTGGATTCATCCAGAACAATTTTCACCAAAGTGAAAGTTAAAGGACAAAATGAAAAATCGTAAAGACCTTGATAGGGATTGGAAAATATGGCATTTTGGGCAAATTTTGCTACTGCCAAAGAAAATACTGATTCTGTTTATTAGTTTGGATCTGTCTTTCCATGTTTATTTTTCTAGAAACATTTAAGTTCTTTGAAACTGAGAGAATAGTCTTAGGACCATTTCCAGGAAGGATTATTGCAATGCTCTTTACATGGGCCTCCCCTTTTGGATCACTGGAAGCTATCACTGGTCCATAATGAGGTGCTGTGGACAATTATTGATGCACCTCATTGCATCAATATTACCGCTGGTCACAGTAATCATTCTAGATTATTTGCAGGACTATCTTTCTCTGCCAGTCAACTACATTTCAGAAGATAGGCATACTCTGAGTCCAGTACGGTACTAAGTACCATCTGGAAGGACTCCAATAAGCTGATTATTTATAACTGAGTATTTATTCTAATAATCTGGGTTACTATGAAAATTCTGCAGATTACACAGGAAAGCAAAGAAAAGGTTTTAGGATTTTCCCCAATTTCATAGACCTTAGCTTTATATGGTTTAGAAAATAATGTTCTTGCTACCTTCATTCTGAGGAGATATTAAGAAATAATCTTGGAAAATGCTGCTGGTATCAGCTGTTGTCCCAAGAAGGTATTTCTTGAAATGTAAAGGACAGAATTTTAAGGAAGTATTGTCTTTTTATTTTCTCAGATACAGAA
This sequence comes from Thamnophis elegans, assembly GCF_009769535.1. Classification (NCBI taxonomy): domain Eukaryota; kingdom Metazoa; phylum Chordata; class Lepidosauria; order Squamata; family Natricidae; genus Thamnophis; species Thamnophis elegans. Next base: position 172,227,853 of record NC_045542.1, on the reverse strand, counting down.
AAATGCACCAAGTGTCCAGATGATCAATATCCAAATGAGGACCGAGTTCAATGTACCCTCAAAGTAATAATCTTCTTGTCTTATAAAGAATATTTGAGCTTCATACTCAACTCTTTTGCCCTACTCCTGTTCCTAACTACAGGCGTTGTTTTAATCTTATTCATTAAATATCGAGAAACCCCCATTGTCAAAGCCAACAACCGGGACCTCTCTTACACCCTCCTGGTCTCCCTCCTGCTTTGCTTCTTGACCCCTCTTCTCTTTATTGGTCAACCAAGGAAAGATACCTGCCTTCTCCGACAAACAGTGTTCAGCATCATTTTCTCAGTTGCCGTTTCTTCTCTCCTGGCCAAGACAATCACAGTGGTGCTGGCTTTCCTGGCCACAAAACCAGGAAACCAAGTGAAGAGATGGTTGAAGAAGAGCTGGGCCAACTCCATTATCCTTTCTTCTGCTGCTATCCAAATTATCATCTGCTCCATCTGGCTTGGAGCTTTCCCCCCATTCCCTGACTCTGACTTTCACTCCCAGCCTGGAGTGATCATCCTGCAATGCAATGAAGGATCTGTTGTCATGTTCTACACTACCCTCAGTTATCTGGGCTTCCTGGCTGCCATCTGCTTTACAGTGGCTTTCCTAGCCAGGAAACTGCCTGGAGCTTTCAATGAAACCAAACTGATCACCTTCAGCATGCTGGTCTTTTGCAGTGTCTGGGTGACCTTTGTGCCCACCTATCTGAGCACCAAAGGGAAATACATGGTGGCTGTTCAGGTCTTCTCCATCTTGTCCTCCAGTGCTGGTCTGTTGGGCTGTATCTTCATCCCCAAGTGCTACATTATCCTTCTGAGGCCAGATTTGAATACTAAGAAGCAGCTTATGGCCAAAACAAATGCAAAAATGTGAAACTTAAGAATTTACCCTCTCAAAATTCTCAAAGAATCCAAACCTTGAATATGGTGCGAGATTTGGAAAAATTGAAGGCCGGTCAGAAAATAGTGTCCTCCAGCCTTTTCCAGCTAATTGGAAGATGGCCATTTAGCTCTTTTGAGTAGTTGAATTATCATATCTATCTGTGCCCATAACTGAGCCCTGAAAATACCCCACCAAGATATTTTAAATGTGACATTTATACAGTGGGAATCGTGTTGATATGTCACAAATAATTGTATAATTGCAGGGAGCTGTAAAAATGCCATTATTTTAGTTGTATGATAGTCTTATTTGCAATTGGGGTTCTTTGTCATATTGGACCCACGATCTCAGGGTCATCAACCTAATATTGCTCATTATTATAAATTATTATAGAGATAGTGGTTGTTGGGAAGAAGCATGTGATTTCTCCTCTTACAGATGGAAATGTGGACTGTGGGAGTGCTTACCTGCTCGTTCTGCTCAGTCATTGCATCTCTTTCTACTCATCCCTACAACATGTGAAGAGTGTGTGAAGCAGGACACAGAACATTACGGACATACTTGTGGGATTTTGTAGGTGGCAAACAGGGCAGCAATCTCAGAGGAGGCGAGATTGCTGCCCTGTTTGTTGCCCCCTCCCTCCCTCTCTCAAATTACATTGTAACTCTTTTTAAAAATAGTCTCTCTTGTCCAATCATTAAAAGCATAAGTTTTTAATTCATGTATGCCTTGACTGACACTTTTCACACTTATGACCTTGGCAGCATTTTAATATTCATTTTGATTTACATTCGGATGCTTGAAAATTGACTCATATTTGTGAAGGTTGCAGTATCCCGGGGCCATGTGATCTCCTTTTGCAACCTTCTGACAAGCAAAGTCGATGGGGAAACCAGATTCACTTAACAACCATGTTATTAATTTAATAACCGTAGGGATTCCCTTAACAAATGTGGCAAGAAAAGTCATAAAATGAGGCAAAGCTCACCTAACAAATTTCTCACTCAGCCACCTACATTTTGCGCTCAATTGAGGTCATAAGTTGAGGATTACCGGTAAAAGAAATCAATTTGTCCATCTCAGCAAATTCTGTCCATTTCACCAACCGATTCCTCCATGGTGGGCAGTGCTGAATTTTTTTGAATCTTCCATGTGGAATAGAAAAAATGGCTGCTGCCAGTTTAGATTCAAAGTTGACAGTTGCTGCAGTCAACTGTCCCTGATCGGAATCTTTGTTCTGTTGCTAGGCAACTAACTTAACGGAACCTCCCTCCTGCTCTCCTTTCTCCTGGACTATGACAAGTCAACACTCCAAGAACCAAAATAACCAACAAAGGGGACAAAGGACAAGCTTGACTTGTCCCCTTCTAGATATCACATGATTTACTTAGATCACCATTAATCATAACTAGAGTCTTCTGACACTAAATTCCTTGAATAAAATTCTCAGCAAAGTGCATATCTTCCAGAACTTTAAGTAAAAAAGACCAATTCAAATCCCAGGTCCCCTCAAACTACCTTCTGGGTGAATGTGGGAAGAAATCAAGTCTCACCATCCACCACATTGAGGGCAATGCCACCCTCTCACCTACAGACCTCAAAGTCCACTCTTTATTTAACAAACCAAGAAGCTTCAAAATATAGAGGATTTCAGTGTCTTAACATGAATAGGGAAAGACCACACAGAGATGTCAAGGGGAAAAAAAACTTTCAATCCCTCCCTTAACTTTCTCCCTAATTTTGCAATGATACAAGCTATCACTTTCCTGCCTGATCCAAAACCTGATTTTTCTGATCTGTTCTATTTCTAGAACAGGTTGGAAATGAAATTTCACTTCAGATACAAGGAATTTTAAAATCTGCTCCAATTTAAGGTACACAAACGAAGATTTAACATAAAAGAAAATCACAAACAGGCCTGGTTTTAACTTTAGACAGGGTTCAAGGGGCTGATTGCCTCCATAGCTCTGGATAACCTTGCCTAGGAGACTTTGGAGTAGATACCATCTTGAAGGACAGCAAAAGTTACCAGGTTGTTGATATAGCTACATCCATTTCCTGGATGAGTCCTGACAGGAAGGATAACCAGAGAACAGTTCCTCCAGGGATGTATCTGTGATTTTTTTTCTCTTCAGCTTCTCCTCTACAAATGGGACCAAGAAGTAGTTTAGGATCCCAAGAGGAAAAGTTGTTTCTCAGTGTAATGATCACAATTCTGGGTTTGGCACATCCTCTGCTGCTCCAGTGATGTAAACATTAGACTGAGGCAACATGCAAAGGTCTTGCATCAGGAAAGAATATATGCATCAGATCACACTCTGTTGTGACACAAGTTTTGGGACAGGCAGGAGCTGTGCTTTTGAATGTAAATTTCTTTCCTTTCAAGATGAAAGTCAGTTTGTCTCTGTGAATTGGGAAAGTCACTGGCCCTTCCATCTTGTAGAGTGTTTTGAATTATTCTCATTCTTCTTGTTCTTTCAACCCTATGAATTATGGGCCTCTTTCTTATGCTTCTGATGCTTCTGGTGTCGCAGCAGGTCTTTGGGAAGCTTAGACTGAAGTGCCCACTGAGTTTGGAGGGTCGAGATGAAAGCCACCCATGGAGCTATTATAGGCGAGGAGACCATCTCATTGGTGTAGTCCTTTGTGCAACAAGAATATCACGTGAAATGTTGCCTTTCAACATGGCTCCAAATAAAAAGTCTCACTCATAAGTCATGAATGTGTGTGACAATGTTCCCTCTAATTTTTTTTCAGTGTGAGCGGGAAAGTATAGTGTTTGAGCGGCACAGTTTCATGCCTGAGCACCTAAGAGAGCAACAGTTTGAACTGCTGTCACGTCTGCTGGACATTTGCGCAACATTCCAAGCGTCAAGCGCCGATTGCGAGCGAGGTTTCAGCCTGATGAATGCCAGGCATGAAAATGTGCTACTCAAACACTATACTTTTCCGCTCACCCTGAAAAAAAAAATTTCTGCTCAGCTTTTACATTGTTAGACTGGCTAGAGAGAGACATGGCACCAACAGGGTCCTGGGTCCTGGCATTTTGCAGGCAACCTGTACTCTCACATTCTTTGGAATGCAACCCATCACATTTGAATTAGATTTTGCCAATTATCCTATTAAAAGATAATCCTATTATTCTAAAATACGACTAACTCAATATTAAAAACTGTAAATATGTAATCCTGATAAATAATAGCAGTAATTGTTATTTAGTATGAGTAAAATCAGTATTGATATATCAATATAATATCTATCAAAATTGACAATAAACACTAAAATAACAATACAAATATATAATGTAAAATATAAATGTAATAAATATAATATATAAATGCAACATAAATGTAATAAAATAATTTATCATGAAACTCTCCCCCTTTAAAGTAGTAAGATCAATTAAATAGTCTAGCAAGTTTGGACTATATGCTATATGTTATGTTACTTAAGAATATATATACCTCAGAATCAGATACAACATCCACATCATTTCCAACTGAATCGATAAAACCATATGCCATGCCAAAACTATTTTAAATAAAGATATGAAATTAATCAAGTCTTGCATTTATTTTTCAAAATGAATGTACTATTTTTTTGTTATTTGAGTTTGTACCCCATCTTTTCATCTCCAAGGTATTCAAAGCAGCTAAAAGATTTTTTTAAAAATTTTTGAAATCTACTTAAAAACTGGTGTTAACATCACCATAATCTAATTCAAAAAGCCTGGCTAAAAGGGGAATTATCCTTTTCTAAAACCAAAAAAGAAAGAACTGCTTGTATTCTGTAGTATTTAATCAATGCATAGCTTTCAAATGTAATCCAAATTATATATCTAAACAACATTATAAATCATTTAAATATCAGAAGATTTGAGCATTGTTTTTTCTGATCTCTTGGCAGAAAGGATGTGTACTGGCATTTTATGGAATTTAAAATGATTAAGTCCATGACACAAATTGCACAATAGGAAATCCAGGCCAGAATACATTTAACTCATTGTATCACCAGGGACCAGAATTTAGCAGGCCCAGGGGAAAAAAAGTAGGTAAGGCCACTTTATAGCTAAATTTGATACCATTAAAAATTAAATAGGATTAAAATCTGTGGTTTATAATTTACCCAGTTGTGCAATGTCACACGCCCCACTCCTTTCGCCGGCAGTAGCCCGCTGCACCATGGGGGCATGTAAGAGGGAGGGGGAAAACAGGAGGAGTTACGAGTCGGGGGAGCAGGTTGAAAGCCGGAACAGAGGGGGCAGCGGTGGAAAGGCAGCCAACCAGCCTGCCACCGCCGGCCACTGTCAGCCCCGCTGCTCTTCCCGCCCCCTTCCCAGCCCCACACAGTCCAGCAGTCGCAGCAGAAGCAGCCCCAGGTCTCCACTGCCGCTCTCCGCATTTTCTGGGCGGGGTCTCGCAGGAAGGAATCCCCTCTCCAAGGGATCCCCCGCCCCGAACATGGACTTGAAAAGCCATGCTCTTCAAAACAAGTCTGGGGAGGTCCTTTGCAGGCGGCCAGTTGTAGCCGCCTGCAAAGGACTTCCCCACGTTTCCTTTACAGAAATCTCTGCGCGGCAGATAGAAACTGCTGCGCGGGATTTTTTTGTGACGTGCGCGGCCGCGCAGGCGCGCACCTTAGAGGGAACAGTGGTGTGTGATGGAGTTGCCTTTCCTCCATTTACAGTTCTGTTCTTTTTATTTCTCTGGCTCCTATGTTACAGGACCTGTCTAATTTCCTGAATGCTTTTGATTTTCACGGCTTCCCTCTTTTGTCTCCTTTTGCAGAAGAGACTCAAATCCAGAGATGGGGCAAGGGGAACGTCTGAAAGAAGTCCAGATTGTTTCCCCGTCCCTATCCAGGGCAGAGTTTATCAGTTGAATGCTAAATTTTCTTTAAAACAATGATTAAAAGAGCTGTAGTTTCCTCTGCCCTTTTCCATACTTTGATGACATCTCACTGATAGCCATTCCCTGATTCTTATAGAAAAAGACAACAGGTTATTTGTAGAATTGCTTTTCCTGCCCACCTATGAAATTGCTTTTCCTGGCCGGCTTCTTTTTATGGTGGTTCTACTCTAATGATTGAATTAGTCTGAAACCGAGTTATTGGAGAAACGAATATCAGCCCTACTATAAAACGATATATTTGTAACTTTTAACCCTGGTGGAGGTTAATCTCAATACCATCTTCTGAACAATAATAAAACAGGTGTATAGATCCAAAGAGAAATAAATCAACTTGAACATTATTTTACAGTAAGACATTTGATGAAATGCATAGAATCACCCGCTTCATTATGACTATTGAAGAGGTCAGCAAGAATAGATGGTACCTGCAAAATTTCACCCTTGGCTACAACATCCAGAATGACTATTTTAACACAATTGGCACTTCAGAAGCTTTGCTGGACATGCTCTCTACTGGAGAGGCCAATGTTCCCAATTACAACTGTGGAAGGAAGGACAACCTTTTGGCTCTTCTTGATGCAGCTGCCAGTGATATCTCCATCCAGATGTCAACCTTAGTAGGCACCTACAAAGTGGCACAGGTTTGTGTGTGTGTGTGTTTCTGTATCTGTTCAAGTGAATGGAACAATAGATCCAACCATTTTGTTTATGTTTTTTCATTTACTTTATTGTCATTGCATCTCGTACAATGAAATTAAATGTCATCTTCAATGTACATCATACATAAGAAATCTATAAAAATAAAACAAAAACACACATCCCTCACATTCTATACAATTGAATTGAATACCCCTGATACTGCATTAATATAACACTATACAGTAGAATTCAATATAGTTACTGCTCTGAGATAGAAGCTGTTTGTCCTTGTTTTTATTATCCTGTACCATCTGCTATGAACTATGGTACGTAGTAGTTAAAAAATGAGATGGATCTTTAAGAATGTTTTGAACTTTCTTAAGGCTGCAGGAGCTATAAAGCTCTTCCAAAGAGGGGAGAACGCAACCAATGATCCTCTGGGCAATGGTGTTAACCCTCTGGAGCACTGTCCTATCTGCCACTGTGCAATTGGCAAACCATACACAGGTGCAGTAAGTTAAAATACTCTCTATGGCACAGCAGTAGAAGGTCACCACCAATTTTTCATTCAGTTGTTGTTTCCTGAGAAGTCTCAGGTAGTATATTCTCTGCTGGGCCCTTTTGACCAGTGCTGCAATGTGAATGCCCCAGGTCAGGTCCTCTTTTAAGATAACATCCCAAAACTGGCCACTTGCTTCACTTCGTCTCCATTAATGATGTTTGTCCATCATGTTCAAAGAGGACCTTGGCATCTATCAGGTTGTGGGCTATCCACGATATGTCCTCAAGTGGTTGGTAAGGCCTATACAGGCATGAAATGTTCTGCTACCATTGTTGCAGAATTTGCAGATCTGGCTTTGTGGAGTGCTCGCTTCTTTTGTGCTATGGTTGTTCTTCTGTCCTCAGATGTCTGGCAGCCTTGGTGGATTATCTGATCTAGTCCTTCTGTAGTCCACTATAACCTCCTTGGTCTTATTGGTGTTAAGGACCAAGTTATTGTCTCCACACCATGAAAGTAACCGGTTTACTTCATCTTGATAGGCAGACTCATCCCCCCAGAGATGAATCCCACCACTCTTGTATCATCTGCAAAATTAATAATATTATTATTGGCATGAGTGGGAATGCAGTCATGTACATAAAGAGTACAGAGTAAGGGACTCAACACACAACCCTGTGGTGTACCAGTGTTAAGAATAAGGGCTGAGGAGGTATGAATCATGGAATTCAAGAACTGCTTTTCACTGTGGCCATTTCAGATGTCATTGCTCTAGGATCCAGAGTGGGGAAGGATCAAAGCAGTCATATCCTCTCATGACACCATCCCCATTGCTTTGGGGGTTTCTGCTACACATTTGTGAAAGTGAGGAGAGGCTCTGTGTCTAATCAAATTGTCTTATGTATAAAAGGAAAATGAAGCAATGATGGAAGGCTCTTGTTTTGTACATTATCTTAGCCAAAATAATATTTTTCAATGGTAACATATTCTAGATTCATGATTCATTCACTCAGGAAGGTGAGTAACTCTGGAGAAAGTATGCTGTATTCATCCAGAGCATCTAGATAGAGATGCATGTTAAAGACACATTTAATTTTGAACATGTTGCTGTTTTTCTTCCATAATGAGAGGAATAAGAAAAAGATCTTGAAGGATGAGATTGGAAGAGATAGAAGAACTTGGTGGATTCTTCAAGAGTACTTGTGTTAGGAAAAATCTTTCCTTCCTCAGTCACCTTCCTCAGTGAAAAGCAACTCCTTCAGGTTTCTTCTGTTGAGAGACCAGTTACATCAGTAACTGTTTAAACTATTGGCAATTCTTTTGTTCAGTATGCAGGTTAGCCAACATTTGACTTAAACAACTGTTTAAGAGAGGACAGATATGAGTGATGTCCTGGGTTCTGCGAAAGGTTAGCAGATTTCTTCAAAATTATTTACTTTATTTATTTATGGTCTCAACCTCATCTCCTTAATAGTTCTATGGGAATCAGTATTCCCATTCCCCTGAGGTCTGTGAAGTATTGGAAGAAAATGGATATGACAAGTTCCTCATTCAAACGACACATTTCCTCACATAAACTCTCCATCCTCGTGGTCACAGCTACTGGCTGACAAAATGTAAATATTAAACCTCCCCCAGGACTGAAGCCACACCTTCCTCCCTACTGGATCCTTTGTAACCACCAGAAGGCAGGCTGAGTTCATGTGCTTTCTGGGGACAATAGAAAATCCGCTCTATAAAAGTGACCACGTCAAATGAACTCTGCCTCTGCCTCAAGCAATTTGCACTGTGGTGCTCTTTGGAAGACCCAGCCTGGATCTGAACCAGAATTTCCTTCTAATGATATATACCTAAAAGTGTCAAACAAAGCCAGGGCTTGCCTGCCAAATCTGTTTTTCAAAGAAGAGCTTTCAAAAGAGTCATCTAAAGTTGATCCAAGGTCAAATTTGGTCCAAGATCAAAATGCCAGCCAGTCCAAGCATCTAAGGTTCAAGAGTAAAATTCATACCCCGATTCACACATTTGAGTATTAAATATAATTTCCAACAAAGAGAAGAGAGGAAACCCAGTCTCTTTTATATAGGCTGTTTCTCCTTGAAATATTGCTGCAGCCAATCCGAATCTTGACTCTGTTGCTAGGTAACTAACCAAATGGAACCCCCTTTCTCTCTTCTTTCTCCTGGGCCATGATAAATCAACACTTTAAGAGTCAAAATAAACAACAAAAAGGACAAAGGACCCCTTCTGAATATCAGATTTTAGTTAGATCACCATTAATCATAATTTGAATCTTCTGAAATGTATATATATCAACAATTCTTTAATTTTCTTTACCAAAATCCATATCTTTCAGAACTTTGAATTAAAACATCTGTCTGTCTGTCTGTCTGTATTTTTCATCTTTTTAAATTACTCATCTCTCTCAGAATGCCACATTGCTTCCTTTGCATCTAGAAACATTAACCTAGCTTGTTTTTCATTAAATTCCACTATATCCAATACAGTTCTCACATTGTCTTTTTTTAGATAAGAATATACACTGATCTTCATGAATAAACTTTTGTCATCAGTTTTCTAATCTATTGGCCAAAATTAATGTAAACATTTTATCATCATGATTCAATAGGGAAATTGGTCCATAGTTCTCAGGTTATCTCTTTAACAGTTATAGTGTTGCCTTGAATTTCAAGCTTCCTTATTAGCATTTTAAACTATGCTATTAGTTCTGACAGAATAACAGATTAACAGAGTTGGAAGGTGTTCTGACTTTGGCTTCCTGATACAGTAAAACGCACACAATTAAGTCCCAAAACCCCTCATTTTATTTCAAAGGCTGTGAATTATATTCATTCACATCCCATAGTGAGTTCTAAATAGTAGTAAAGAGTTTTACAGCAGGCTGCCAAAGTCCTTCCGGATAAGGCTGATAAGCATCCACCTTTATCTTCCTTGAAACATTGCCAAAGACTTAATTGGCAATTAGCTTGGCAAGGTCACATGAAGCAAAGAGCCCAAATGTATTTTCAGAAGGTAAATTGACCAGCATGAACCAAGTCGCTTCCTGCAAAGACTCATGTGGTTTTGCTCCTCCTTTATGTCCTATGGGAGGGGCCAATCACCTCCAAGCCTTACTCTTGAGTCTTCCCTTCTGTCTTAACTATTCTTGCCTTCTGGCAGCTCTGCACATGTGCACACTGGGAACAAGGGGAGCCTATTCCTCTGCCTTGCTGCTGTTTGACTCTGGAGGCTCCGGAGGCAGCACATAACTGGCCCCCATTCTGCCTCTGATGCAGAGCCCTCGCCCAAGTCTTCCTCAGACTCCAGGACTGGCCCATGTTCCCTCTCAACCTCCTCGCTATCCGACTCTACAGGGAGCTCTGCAGGCTGCTGGTGGACCACAACAGAAAAGACCTTTGTGGTCTTCTAGTCTCAAGCAGGAAACTCTCTACCATTTCAGATAAATGATTGCCCAATACCTTCTTAAAAACCTCTAGTTTCGGAGTACCTACTACTTCTAGTGGCAAGTCATTCCACCGGTTAATTGTTCTGCCAGGAAATTTGGCTTTAGTTTTAGGTTGGTTTCCTCTTTGATTTTTCTCCGTTTATTGCTTTATGTCTTGCCTTCAGGTTTTTAGGAGAAAAGATTGGCTCCCTCTCTTTTGTGAAGCCCCTTAGATATTGAAATATTGCTGTCGTCCTTCTTTTCATTAAACTAAATAAACCCAATTCCTGCAACCGTTCTTCATATGTTTTGTCCTCCAGTTCCTAATGACAGTCCATGCTTCTTTTTTAATGTTAAGAAAACATGTTTTTTTCTCCTTTTTAGATCCTTTCTTAGGTACTTATGAGGACTTGCTTTTCCAGCAATTATACTACAGTGTAAGTATTTTGAAAGTACTTGAAAACACTTGCACATTTCAACAGAAATCCAGCCAGGAAACTTAATGTAATCCATAAATTTCCCATTGTGGAATGTTATGTAGAAATAATGTTTTCTCTTGTTCAAGTCTCAAATGTAATCAATGTCGTTTATTATTTGATCCAGAGGTGGGTTTCTGCTGGTTTGCCCCGGATCGGGCAAACTGGTAGTTGTGTAGTGGGAAGCTCCGCCCAACCACCCAGAGGCTTCTGCGCATGCGCAGAAGCGTTGCTCGTGCGCATGCGCACACAAGTGAATCAGTAATAAAATAAATTGAAACTGGTTTGATCACTTACTTTCTGGTTTATCACATGTGTCAATTTTATGTATCATTTGTTTCTGTACCCTATAAAAATATTTGAAACCCTTCTCCCTTTAATAAATGCTTTTTGCTTTACTTGAATTTCTTAGTGATCTCTGTGTTCAGGTGGGTAAAGAAGTCCCTCTTCATGCGTAAAGGTATCTCTCAAATTCAGGCATCAAGGTCTTACCAGCTCCAAGCCAATCTCAGGATGTCTGAGTTTGGAGCCAACATCTTGACTCTGGAACAGGATGGAGTAAAGCCATTAAACCATTATAGGCCAACAGATCATCTTAGTGGTGGGGACTTCTTTGCAATAATCATGGGTTTTGGATTGGACAGCTTTGTAGAGTTGAAAATTTGAACAACATGAAGGAAAATTTGATCATGCTTGGTAGACATATACAAAAAGCTAAAAAATAAATAAATCTGGATCCAAATGCATACATTGATCCAGAGTATTTAAAAATAAATGTTCCATTGAAGTCAGAATGTTTTTTTTAAGATTGATGGATAAACAATTAGAACACTACCACAGAAGATTATTCCAACATATGATTACCATGGTAAGATTACTATATTCATAAAGTTGGAAAGATTTGGCATCACAGAATAATTGTGACAGAACTTGAGGAAATTGACAAATTGAATAGTTTGATTAGAGAAAGAGCAATATTGATATTTATTGATAACTGGAAGCCCATTAGGGAATGTTGGTGTAAAAATTGAAAAAAAAACCTTTGAACTTGCAATATATGGTTTTGAAGATCAGTCAAGAAAGATGAGAGATGCAATGAAATTTACTGAGAAAGGTTAAAATATAATTGTACGTAATAATTGCTGTGAAGTATATTGGAAGTATATATCTCTACAACTTTCTTTAATTTTTTTCTTTTTCCAACTCTAATATTTTTTTTTACTATTTTTACAACCACCATCTTTATAATAATTTTATTTTTATTTTCCTCTCAAACAAAATAGCACCCTCAACTGAACATTGTTCATATCATCTTTTCAATCCTCTTCAGGTTAACATGCTCTTTTCAAGAGGTGGACTGCTACGGGTTTGCCCTGGTTTGAGAGAACCCATAGCTAACGATATGGCCAGGTCGGAGAACCTCCAAATCCTAGCCCTGGTTGGCCCCGCCCACCCCATCCTGCCCTGCCCCTCCCAGGTGTCTCCACGTGGCCCATTTTGGATATGAGGTAAGTGCAGGGCCCATGGAGAGGCTCAGGGAGGGGGAAAACGGGCCTCCTGGAAGTTCTGGAAGGCCAGAAACAGGCCTTTTTCCAGCCTCCAGTGGTCCTCTGGAGCCCGGGAGAGGCAGTTTTTACCCTCCCAAATACACAAGGAAAGCCTCCAGAGCCTGGGGATGGCGAAAATGCCCCCGCCCAGCCGTGGTGCAGGTGGTCAACTAAGCCACAACCACCATGGCCACAGCCACCCAGCAACCAGGCAGAGAACCCGTTGCTGAAATTTTTGAAGCCCACTTTTCTCTTCTCTTTTCTCTTCTCTTCTACAACTTGCAGATAAAGCATTTCCTTTTCCTTATTCCAAACATCCATTTTAAGTGGAAAGCTGGACAAAATGGCTGGAGAAAGAAGACCTGAAGACTCTTCTCTGGGAGAAGATTGAAGGAATCTTGTCCATAAAAAACACTTCATTAATTTCAGGGTGTGACTGGGCCTTGGGCCTTACATTCTGCAAATTCACCCAGCAAGAAAAGGATGAGGAAAGCTGAGAACTTTTTGCATGATAGGAAGATAAAGCTATCATACAGCCAAGAAAGAAAATACTACCAAATGCACATATTATTGTTAAATTTGAGGATAAATGTGATTATATCAGGAGGATTTTTAAAAATATCTTTACAAACTTTCATTTTGCAAATGCAAGAATAGGTCTTCTGGATCAGGCCAGGACCATCTTCATCCCTCTCAATTATTTCTGGCATATAAACAAGATTCTCATTGCATAAATATTATGTTTGAAATACCCATGTGTGACATTTCAAGCCCCAGATAGGCTAAGGATCAAAGAACAAAAGATTCAAAAGTGAAGGACACTATTCTCCAGCCATCTTTTCTTATTACAATTAAAATCATTGCCCAACTTAGGTATTGAGAGCAGCTTGCACATTTTCTACATTTGATGTGTTGGGAATTTTTGTAGTTAAAATTCCTCTGTCTCACATTTCTATATTTTTTCTGGTTGTAAGCTGCTCCTTTGTATTCAGGTCTGGCCTCAGAATGATAATGTAGCACTTGGGGATGAAGATGCAGCCCAGAAGACCAGCACTCGAGGCCTCAATGGAGAAGATCTGAACAGCCACCATGTATTTCCCTTTGGTGCTCAGGTAAGTGGGCACAAAACTCACCCAGACACTGCAGAAAACCAGCATGCTGAAGGTGATCAGCTTGGCTTCGTTGAAGGCCCCGGGGAGATTCCTGGCCAGGAAAGCCAGTGTAAAGCAGATGGCAGCTAGGAAGCCCATGTAGCTGAGGGTGATGTAGAACATGACAATGGACCCTTCATTGCATTGCAGGATGATCACTCCAGGCTGGGAGTGGAAGTCAGAGTCAGGGAATGGCGGGAAAGCTCCAAGCCAGATGGAACAGATGATAATTTGAATAGCAGCAGAAGAAAGGATGATGGAGTTGGCCAAGCTCTTCCCCAACCATCTCTTCACTCGGTTTCCTGGTTTTGTGGCCAGGAAAGCCAGCACCACTGTGATTGTTTTGGCCAAAAGAGAAGAAATGGCAACTGAAAAGTTGATGCTGAAAACCATTTGTCGGAGAAGGCAAGTGGTTTTTCTTGGCTTACCAATGAAGAGGAAAGGAGACAAGAAGCAAAGCAGGAGGGAGACCAGGAGGATGTAGGAGAGGTCCCGGTTGTTGGCTTTGACAATGGGAGTTTCTCGGTACTGAAGGAATATGATTAACACAAATCCTGTGGTTAAGAACAAGAGCATGGCAAAAGAGACTAGGATGTTGCCCAGATATTCTTCATAAGACAGGAAGGATATAACTTTGGGAATACATTGTGCTCGGTTCTCTTTTGGATATTTGTCGTCTGGACACTTGGTGCATTTTTCTGTATCTGAGAAAACCAAAAGCAATATTTATTTCATATTCTGTCCTTTTACATTTCAAGAAATACAGTATTTGCTTGGGATCGCAGCTGATACCAGCAGCATTTTCTCAGATGCATTTCTTAATTTCTCTACGGAATGAAAATACAATGGATTCCATGTTCCAAAAACTATAGAGTTATATTTGTGAAGTTGGGAAAAGTCTTAGGACCTTAATGATCTCCTGTAAAATGTGCAGAACCTTCATAGAACAGGTAAATAATAAATCAACTAATCATTCTAGACAAATTTCCTTGATCCTTCCATACAGCAATGTGAAATCTAATTGGCTTGCAAAGAAACTGGTCCTGCAAAGAAACTGGAACGACTACTGGGAAAAAGGACACATCCAAACTAAAAAGCAAAAGAGATATTTTCTCTAGCAATAGTAATGCTTGTCCAATCTGCCATACCCATCAATTCCCAAGCCCCTCCTTCAAGGCCTTTTTCATATTAATCCCATTAGAGAAGAAATTGTACAGTTTGAAAATAAACAAGAAAACAGTTGAGCTTCAATCTGCCTTTTCACTTGCATTTTCATGAGAATATTCTGAATGGATCCATTTGCACATACCAATCCTTTTCTTTGGTGTAACCCACCTTCCTCACTAGAGATGGTCCCTTCCGGACAAGGAATGCAATCATAGCAGCAAACTGGTTCTCCTTCTCGTTTCCGTTTGACAAATCCAGGATGACATTTCCCCCCACATTTGGACTGAGGCAGAGACTAAGAAGAAAAACAAGGTGTGGCAAAGAAAATATGTTAGAATTAAGTAATAATCAAAACTGGAAAATTACAGGGATATCAGCCTAGCAGTCTCTGAGCTACAGTTAGGTAAAGATGAAATCACTGACTCAGTCCAAACAGATGAAGTTGTCAACTTGTAAAGCATTTCCGTGACTATTATTAGGTTGGCATTGGAGAGAGGATTCCGTGCATACCTTTGGCCAGAGTTGGATCTCATATTTCTACAGCCTAGTTGGTGCATATGATTTATGACACAGACACAAGGGAGGGGATAGAGGGGTAAAGTTCAAACTTAATTAAACGGAAGTCAGTTTCGGCTCCGCAGAAGAACATGCCACAATGTTGATCCTAATAAATGAATGGGTTACTCTTGAACTTTGTCTCGAGGCTTGTAAATTAATTAGATCATCTTCTGGGAACTTCACAGAAGTAATATTGATAAATCCTTCATTTTAGTACACTATTTTGTTTTCAGCATATCACATTACAAAAAAAAAAGACTTTTCTACTTAATACTGGAGGGATGGAATTAAGAAAAGATTTAAGCTTTAAGTGACAACCATTGTGTATTGTGGCCTGCTAGTGACCAGTGGCCAATGGAGCTGGCAGCAAAGTCGGACAGTGAGGAGATTGGGGAGGATCATGGGCCAGTCCTGGAGGCTGGGGAAGGCTCGGACAAGTGCCCTGCATCGGAGGCAGAGACAGGGCCAAGGCTGTCTGGCAGTGATCAGGTGCCTATGGAGCTAGACAGTAGTGAGTCAGAGGAACAGCTAGAGCCTCTTCCCAGCGTGCGTATGCGCAGAGCTGCCTGAAGAAAATAACTCAGAAATCAGGGTTGATTTGGGAGTAAAGTCACAGGTGGAAGGTAATTGGCCCCTCCTGTAGGAAATAAAAGAGGAGCAAAAGGGGAGTGGGCTTTTGCAGGAAACAATTTGTTCGTTCATTCATTAGATTAATTTCAGGAGCGTGAAAATCTGTTTATGAATCTCAGAGACTCTGTGCCAAAAAGCCTTAAAAATGAGGACTGACAACCCTAAAGGAGATGTTCTTTGTTTTTTATATTTATTCCTTCAATTCCCATGGCTGAGATGAAATAAGAGTAAAATAAACTGCCTAGTTTCAAGAACTGCAGTGAAGGGAGAGGGAACTGAGGCCATAAGAATGTTTCCCTCAAAAAGGCTAAGTCAGGAATCTTTTGCTACAGCCCATGGGACATACATCTGAGCCCTGTGGCAGAGTTGGATATTTCTAAGGCCGTGCTTGGCATCCAAGAAAAAGTCTTTTCTGTTGAAGAACTGCAAGTAGGTGACACCTGTTCTTCCTTAAAAAGCAAGAAGCTGAGTCTTGGTCCCTGCAAAACCTTTTATTTACACGACTGTGAATTCCTTTCATTCACAGTCTGCAAGGCTTAACCAACAGTGTTCCAGAGGAATGTTTATCAACACACACTGTGAAGTTTCCAAGAGTTGGCCTAATTAATTTATGAGCCTTGAGACAAGGTTCAAAAAAACCCCACTCATTTATTAGGACTAACATCTTGGCACGGACTTCCTTGGATCCGAAACTAAATCCCACTTAACGGCATCTGAACTTTATCCCTGTGTCCCCTCCCTTCTGGCTGAGGTCATCAATCACATTCTCCAACAGGACGTTATGGCAGGGTCCTGGACATGGGCATTCACATCCCAGTACAGAAATATGAGACTTTTACTTTGGCCAAAAGCATGCATGGCATTGCCCCCCCCCCCCGCTTCTCAAGTTGATAGTAGTCATGGAAACACTTTAGCCGTTGACACACACCTTATCTCATTTGGCGAGCTGCCAAATAACTAGTTTCCAAATGCAGTGCAAGGCAAAACTTGGCACCGAGTCTCTTATAGGCACAAACAGAACTTTCCACTCTTGAAATGACCAAATGACCAAATTGTTTCCTGCAAAAGCCCCCTCCCCATTTGCTCCTCTTTTATTTTATATGGGAAGAGCCAATCACCTCCAAGATGTGGCTTTACTCCTAAGTCGGCCCTGCTTTCTTAGTTGTTCTTGTCTTCTGGCAGCTCTGCACATGTGCACATTGGGAACACACTCCAGCTGTTCCTCTGCCTCACTGCTGTCTAGCTCCCTCTCTGCCTCCAACACAGAGCCCTCGTCTGAGCTATCCTCAGCCCCCGGACTGGCCCATGTTCCACCTCAGCCTCCTCACTGTCTGACTCTTCTGCCAGCTCCACTGGCTGCCAGTGGGCCACAACAACACCAACTGACATGGAAAAACACAGCTACCTTTATTATTAGTTACATTTAGCAATAGCAATAGCAGTTAGACTTATATACTGCTTCATAGGGCTTTCAGCCTTCTCTAAGCAGTTTACAGAGTCAGCATATTGCCCCCAACAACAATCCAGGTCCTCATTTTACCCACCTCGGAAGGATGGAAGGCTGAGTCAACCCTGAGCCGGTGAGATTTGAACAGCCGAACTGCAGAACTGCAGTCAGCTGAAGTAGCCTGCAGTGCTGCATTTAACCACTGCGCCACCTCGGCTCTATTTGGAGTCTCCTTTTGACCCAGAGAGACTTAAAGTAGCTAACAGTTGAGATAAACAATGCCATTCAAGGGACCTTCAGATGAAGTCCTCTCTTACAAGCCAAAGGCCACATCTCAATTGCATTTCATTTCAAACTGTCCCTCTGTATTTCCAATATAAAGAAGTACTTTCCTTTGGATCAAAATCATTCTCCAGGGCTTCAGTTTTCTGGGTCAGGACATATCTCACATCAAAAGAGTATATTTATGATTTCATGTGAACTGAAAGCGTCACTCTTTCCTAAAAGCAGGCAGCCTTTCCACTTTTTCTTATGGGGTGAAATAGAAGTATGCATAACCCTGCTTAAAAATATCATAAACCATGTATCTGCCATTTTAGGGGCGTTTTCCCCAACCAGGACAATAGGAAGCTTATTTCCTAATGAGACCAATGAAAACTCAATCCAATTAATCAAATCCAGTCCAAACCTGAATCTAGGGACCCATCAACAGAATTGTCTTCTTCTTTACTATTTGAGGAAAAGGAATAAGTGGACCTGAGGCTCTAAGCAACACAATCCCTGCATTTGAGGGTTCCTCACTTGTTTGATGGTCTGCATCATTAAAAAATGATCACTGAGCAGCAAATGTGGGCATCAAGGCAGCAGTTTAAAAAGAGGTTCTGTATTATGCTTTCTGAAGAAGATATCTGTGAGTAGTACTAAAGGTTTCAATTCTCAGTGAAAGTCATCTATCTTGGTGACTAGGCTTAGCCACTTGAAAATAGCGATTTGGTATTCATTATAGAAGATCCAATAGAAACAGAAAATAGCTTAATGCGAGAACTAGGAAAATATGGAGATGTAGCAGGGTTAAAGATTAATAGAGAAAAGACTAAAATAATAACTAAAAATTTGAAGGAAGAACTAAATAAAGAATTAGAAAGACTAATAGGACTGCAAGTGACAAAGAAAGTTAAATATCTTGAAATATGGCTAACTGCAAAGTGCTCAACTATAAAAGAAACTAATTATAAAAAAATAGTGCAACAAATAAAAAAGATCTAGAACTATAGGGGAAACTACAACTAACATTATTAGGGAAAATAGCAGCGATAAAAATGAATGTACTACCCAGACTATTATACCTATTTTACCTAGGATAAAGTTGAAAGCTCTACAGGATGACAGAAGCAGAGGTGGTATGGGACTCCCAGACTGGGAGCTTTACTACAAAGCAGCAGCACTAACATGGATCAGGGATTGGATAAATTTAAAAATAAAAGAATACTAACATTAGAGGGCCACGATTTGCAAATGGGATGGCATTTTTTCCTATGGGAAGAGGGTAAAAAGAAACAAAAATACTTTCACAGACACTATATTAGAGATGCACTGATACAGGTCTGGAATAAAATTAGAGAAAAACATTACATGAAAATACCGACATGGCTTTCCACTATGGAAGCCATGACACATCCCAATACACTAGATCTATCGAAAATGGTTAGATATAGTGAAAATTTAGACAGCCAAGGGAATTTGAAAACAAATCCAGAATTAAAGGGGCAAAATATAAATATAGATTAGTGGCCATATCTCCAACTACAATCGAGATACAAAAAAGATGTAAAAGAATATGGAATATACACAGAATTACAACAAATAGATAAAATTTTAATTGGCCCGGAAAATAAATTCATAATGAAAATTTACAAATATTTATTAGAAGTAACATTAGAAGAAGAAAAAGTTAAAGGTTGCATGATAGAGTGGGCCAAAAACTTTGGATATAACATAGATCTAGTGGATTGGGAAAAAATTTGGAACACAAATTATAAACTAACATGATCCGCAGCACTTAAAGAAAATATATACAAAATGTTTTATCGTTGGCATTTATCACCAACAAGATTGGCTAAAATGTACCCAAACACGAAGCCGACCTGCTGGAAGTGTAAAAAAGTACAAGAGACTTATTAACTTATTATCACATATGGTGGACCTGCCCAGAAAGACAAAAATATTGGACAAAAATTTGGAAATGAATGCAAGAAATTACAGGAGAACAGATAAAATACAAACCCGAAATCTTTCTACTGGGAATAATCAAAGGGAAATATACAAAGAAAACTAAGTACATATTAACACATCTGCTAATTACAGCTAGAATAGCATTTGCCCAATGCTGGAAACAAAATAATACCCCCTCGGATGAATTGGTGATAAAAAAACTTTGGATTGTGCAGAGATGGACAAATTAACACTGAAATTAAAAGATAAAGAAGAGTCGGAATATTATGAAATTTGGAACAATTGGTACAAATGGCTGCAAAACAGGAATAAAATTAATTAAGCCAAAAAACAATATATAGAAATATATATAGAACTGTGTATAAAGTGTGTAAATATAGAAGCAAAATATTATATACATGTACAGGTATGATGACATAACAATGTTGATGTAATGACTGCAAGGTGTTGTAGAAGGGAAAAAATAATAATAAAAATCTGCTAATAAAAAGAAAATGGGGCCTAAGGCTTGGTAAACAAAGCAATATTTCACTCACTTTTTTGTGTAATTTTAGCTGTGACAGAGCATTTCGTTGGATAATAAGTCGCTGTCTTTCAAAACTGCCCAGTCTCATTAGGATGGCATCCTTCTTGGAGACAATCACATTCATCATGATGTCCATATCTGCTGTTACTTCTCCATTTTGGTCCAAGTACATTCTCCGGCTGGAATGTTTGAAAAATTCACTCTTCTGCAAATATGGGTGAAACTAGAATGGAAGCATCAATGAAGTTAGAAAGCTTATACATTGGGATTTTTTTTTATCCCATGCAAGCTTTTCACATTTATCTCATCTCCAAATATGCTTAATTGGAATACCCTTCACAAATGAACAAAAAAGGTTCAGCAAAATTTGTCAGACTGACAAAATATATCTTGACAAAATTGATCAATTATGGGAAACAAAAGAAGGTGACAAATAAATGGAACAATATAAAAAAGAGATGGTTCACAAACTCCTTGAAAACAACAGGGTGAATTTGAGAATCCTTGGATTTGTCAAGAAGATAGTTGCCAGGCTAATCTCCCCAGTTAAACCCAGTGGGAAATATGACCATTTGAGCAAATTGCATTTATTGGATGGCTACATCCCAAGAATCTGTCAAGTCTGAATGTACTAATTTCCCACCAACTCTTTTTTACACCTTGAAGAATTAGGGATGATCTTTTTATAATTTCTCTGCCTCTTACAAAGTTGTAGGCATCCTCACCCTTACCTGATCATACTCTAGGCCCATGATTGCGAACCTATGGCATACGTGCCACATATGGCACATGGAGCCATATTTGCTGGCACGCCAGCTGTCAGCTCCGGCACACATGTACATGCCAGTCAGCTGATTTTTGCCCTTCTGGGGGACGGGGAACGCCATTTTTGCCTGCCCCAGGCTTCAGGAAAGCCTCCAGAGGCTTGGGAGGCCGAAGAACAGGCCCAACGGGTTGGCAACAGTAAGAAGAGCTGTTTTGGTTCCTGGGAGCTTAGAATCAGTAGGATTCTAAGAGCACCTTTTCTTAATAACACAATCTCTGATTTGGAGAAGGAAGAATATAGCATTTTTTTTCAATGACCAAAAGCTGTTGTACAGAAGCTTCAGATCTTTCCACTGTTACTCCAGAGCAGGGGTGGGTTTCAACCGGTTCACGGCGGTCCCCGCGAACTGGTTGGTCGGCGAACCCAGAAGTAAGTAACTTCCGGGAACGTCGAAGGGCCCACCTGCCCGCCCGCGCTTCTTACTGGTCTTTGAAGGCTTCTGTGCTTCCACGCAGGAGCATTGCACATACAATGCCTGCGCGATTCTCTGTGAGCAGCTGTATGGCACATACAGCGCCTGCGCGATTCTCTGCGAGCAGCTGGAGCATTGCGCAGGCGCTAAGACACATGTGTGAACTGCGCGCGTGCATGAGCACGCCGCTGGCCCCGTTCCAACCGAACCAGTTGGAACGGGATTAGCAACCCACCACTGCTCCAGAGGATCAGACATAGTAACACAAACTCAGTCACAAGAGAGAAGAATCTGGCTGAATGATAAGAAAAATATTTTAAAAAGAGGAACTGTTCTAGAGCTGAGCCAGTGAACCAGAGAAGTTCAGTCTCTCCTTCACTTATTGTCTTAATGCAAAAACCAAACAGACATCAGTCAGAAAAGCTTTAACTGGGATTCCTGCAGAGTGGAAGGATTGATGGGCTAGGAGGCTTCAGGGTATACATCAAATTTATAAATATACAATTATATAATGCTGATCATGAAACCACGTATACAGGGATTTATTTTAAAATGCATACATCCTTTTTTAAAAATCAGCAGTGTCTAATATGAAAGTTTATCGGTTGTGGTGCCAGCTGTTTGGAAAGTTATCCCCTTAGCAATTAGATTGACCAAACATGCTGGCCTTTTGTAGCACAAGGAAGTTGAGATGTTTTCCTTCCTTCTCCTCTGGATTCCTGCTCAGAAATCACTTAATTTTGATGGATTTATTTTGGGATGCCTTACCTGCCATGGCTGCAGTTTTGGAGGCTTCAAGCTCTTTTCACCCTGCTTCCTTCTTCTCCTAGATCTGGAGGAATACGCATTGTTCAAGACGTGGGCCAGAGTCAGAATGATAGAGTGGACATATTCAACATCAATCATTTGTCTCCTGTTTCTTCCCCTTTCAGTATCCAGTGGCACTTTCTCGGTGCATCTTTTCCGGCCTTTGACAGAAACGCCACGATTTGAAAAAGAACAGTGAAAATACTTATCTTCAAACTGGCGGTCAACAAAAAGTGGTTTTGGATTATGTTGTCTCCAGTCTTTCAACTGAATTTGAAGGGCCCATATACTATGGACATATTTGTAAAGTCTGTGCTTGTTTCTATTCTCTCGCAAAAATCCTGTGATGATCCAGACTTTCTCTTCAATGGGTTCTGATAACCGCATAAATATTAAATGAAAAGGAAGAATTCTGTCTAACAGGGGATCATGTTCTATGAAGTGCACAAAGACATTGACTTGTCTCCATTTGGAGAGGGCTTCCCTGAGATACGCTGTGTAGCCTGTTGATGAGAATTGTTGTGATATAACAACACAAATCCCATTCCTGACAAGCAAAGGAGTAAAAGTCCTCATGAAATTCTCTCCGTTCTCTGTGTCTGACGCAAAAAGGCCAGTCAAGGTCCATCTGAAATGGAGGAGCAGTTGGACGATTGCTGGGTACTGGATCCTGTCTTTGGGGGACATTTGGTGGAGAAAGGGGAACTGATTTTTATCACTCAGAGTCTCTGAAGAAGACATATAAGCAATCTGAAAAAGCAATGAAGATGTGTTATACTTGGGGTCAAAGTCAGAGTCTAGCTTTTAAGAAATCCAGCTTAGTTTTCATCATCATTTTAGAATAGTTTATAGTGCATTAGCCACTGGACCCATCAAGGTAGAATGTGGACATTAACAAGGCTGTATATAAAAATAGAATAAAAGAAATAAATTAAATAAAAACAATAAAGTATGCAAATCATAACTCTGCATGACCCCTATTATTTAATGCAAACACACTCACACATGCAGATGTCAACTGAACTGTTTTGTACCAATACAAGGCAGTATTATATACTTTTTGAATTTTGACTACATAGGGGAAATGTTGTTTTGATATCCTAAAGGTTGTTGGTGCAGGCTTTGTTCCTTTTTTAAGAAGACCTCTAAGGTTCTTTCCCAGTCAGTTATCATGCTACTGTGTTGCACTCAAAGATTATGATCTCTCTCTCTTTGTTATAAAATTGATTTTTGAATTGTTGATGTGTAATGTCTTCTCCCACTGCAAATGTTATCATGCTACTGTGTTACACAGTAGCACTCAAAGATTATGAGCCAAGGTGGCGCAGTGGTTAAATGCAGCACTGCAGGCTACTGCTAGATCAGCAGGTCAGCGGTTCAAATCTCACCGGCTCAGGGTTGACTCAGCCTTCCATCCTTCCGAGGTGGGTAAAATGAGGACCCAGATTGTTGGGGGCAATATGCTGACTCTCTGTAAACCGCTTAGAGAGACCTGAAAGGCCTATGAAGCGGTATATAAGTCTACTGCTATTGCTATTGCTATTATGATCTCTCTCTCTCTCTTTGTTATAAAATTGATTTTTGATTTTTGAATTGTAGATGTGTAATGTCTTCTCCAACTTTGGAAATTCAAATGCATTCATTACAAAGGACTTGATTAAATCCTCTATATTTAACCATTGTGCCTAGCTGTTCAAATCTTGGTAAAATAAATACTTCCCTAAGATGTATCAGTATTTCTGTGTTAAAATACTTTGAATTTGGAGCATATTTTTTCTAGTGGTTCATCACTTTCAATGTGTCAACCTTACTGAGGATGGCAGTATCCTCAGTAAGGCTACTCAGTAAACATCTTTCTCTACTTTGATATCCTGGAATCTTTGTACAGCAAACATTTTAGCTGTTGTATAAGAGACAGGGACATTAGAGCTCCTGGTATAGTTTATCAGTTGTACAATCCAAGAAGTCTTTACTTGAAAATTTGTCTCTTCAAATAGCAAGAATTTGAGGAGCCTGTATGTTTCCATAGCTTTAATGTAACACCAATAATTACTGTATATGCCCTGATTTTAGATAAAGATCAAATTGTATTATTTCTCAATTCAGCTCTGACAGCAGTAGCTGAAATCCTTTTATCTACACATTATATTTCTCAGATGATGTGATTGGGTGTGTTCTATTTGTGGATGAATTTTAAGTTCCAATCAAAGACCCTTTGATTGGACACAGAGATTCTCCTTAATTTCACAAATCTGCAGCAAAAGCACACAAAGCAATGGGGTTATTGGCATGACAGGAAGTGTCTTCCTTGGTTCTTACCTCCTCCCCAATGTGGATCCCAATTCCTTCTGACACCTAAAATGGTCATGCTGAAAAGCAGCTCCTGAAATCCATAAAGAAGTTCTGGTCGGATCTATTACTCCTACCACTACCACCACCCTCACTTTACGAGATAGCACAGTACACACACACAGACACACACACACACACACACACACACACACCTACCTACCTACCTACCTACCTACCTACCTACCTGTGGGACTTTGTAGGCACCAACCAGTGTTGACATCTGTATGGAGATATCCATTTTAGCTCCATCCAGAAGAGCCAGAATGTTGTCCTTCCTTCCACAGCTGTAGTTGGGAACATTGGCTTCTCCAGTAGAGAGCATGTCCAGCAAGGCCTCTGAAGTGCCCAGGCTGTTGACATAGTTGTTATGGATGCTATAGCCCAGAGTGAGATTGCACAGGAGCCTTTCATTCTTGTTGATCAATTGAATAGCAAAAATATAGCGGAAGAAAGGTACTTCTGCAAAAAATATATCACTGTAAAAATGTTCACATTATTATAGTCAACAATAACAATAACAAAATATAGTTTTCAATTTTGCCTTCTTTGCCTCCATTATCTTTATTATTCTTAGCTTGTTGTGTATAAAACTAATCCAAAATCAGAAGCAAATGATAGCCATCACCATTTAATGTCTTTGATTGTCAAGAAGATGGGAAAGATTCAAAATCATTCAATTATTAAAGCCAAACCATCAT
Organism: Thamnophis elegans; assembly: GCF_009769535.1. Classification (NCBI taxonomy): domain Eukaryota; kingdom Metazoa; phylum Chordata; class Lepidosauria; order Squamata; family Natricidae; genus Thamnophis; species Thamnophis elegans. Next base: position 172,202,622 of record NC_045542.1, on the reverse strand, counting down.
GAAAGGAAAAAGATGTTTCATAAGTAGCCCATAAAAGCTATTCTAAAAGGAAGTCAGCTTCTTTTCCTTTAAGGATCAGATAGTCAATATCAATGAGTGGTTATACAAATATAACAGAATAATCAAGTTGGAAGGGACCTTGGAAGTCTTCTAGTCTAACCTCCTGCTGAGGCAGGAGACCCTAAACCATTACAGGCAAATGATTGTCCAATCTCTTCTTTAAAACCTCCAGTGCTGGAAGCCATGGAAATCAAAATTATTCAGTAAATTAGACAGGTCCTTCAATATAGTAATATATTACTATATATATTATAGTATATTATATATATATAAAGTAAGAATAAAAGAACAGGAGTGTTAGAACTGCAAATGGAGGGAATCCAAGTCCATCACCATGAATGACTTACGAGTGAGACTGACTGGAAGGAGCCACATTGAAAGGCAACACTTTTTCTGATGTTTTTGTTGTACTGATGACTATATTAATCAGATGGTCTCCTGGCCGATAGTAGCTCCAAGGTTTGTTTCTATCCTGCTGCTCCAAACTCAGTGGGCATTTCCTTCTAAGCTTTGCAGAGTCTGTCTGGGATACCAACAGTATCAGAAGCAGAAGCAGGAGATGCATGATTCATTCAACCCCATTCAATTTGTTAAAAAGAACCTCCAGAAGAGTTAGAGGAATGCAAAATACTCTCACAAGGTAGAAATACCAATGGTTTTCCTGATTCTGACAGAAACAAACAACTTTCACCTGGAAAGGATAGAAAGGTACATTCAAGAGCACAGTCCTTGCCTGTCCTAAAAATAGTTGGAAGCACTCAGCATGGCCAGAGACATATATATTCTTTTTCTGATGCAAGATCTCTTCCATGTTGCTTCTGGCTGATGTTTACATCAAAGGCTGTTACTCGAGAAGTAGCCAGTGAGGTCTCAAAGACTGGGATAGTTATAATTACAGTGAGAAGCATCTTCTCTTGGGATGCTGAACTTCTGTGGGTCTCCATGTGCAGGGTAGTTAGAGAAAAGTATGTTAATGAAAAATCAGTAATACAAATCCCTGGGACACTGTTCTTTAGTGGTTGTGTGGTCCTTCCTATCAGGACATGTCCAGAAAGTTATTGTGAAGTTCCCAGAAGATGACCTAATTAATTTACGAGCCTCCAGACAAAGTTCAAAACAAATCCATTAATTTATTAGGACCAACATTCTGGCGTGTACTCCTGCGGAGCCAAAACTGTTTTACACTTAATGGTGTTTGAACTTTACCCCTGTGTCCCCTCCCCTCTGCCTTGGTCATGACTCATATTCACCAACAAGATGCTACTGTAGGTTAGGGACATGAGCAGCTCTAAGAATATGAGACCTGACTCTAGCCAAAAGTATGCATGGAATTTTCCTCCCTTCTCTATGCCACTTGATAGTAGTCATGGCAACACTTTACAAGTTGACATCCGGCTCCTCTCACTTCCCAAAAGCGACTGGTGTAAAAACAAAGCAATTTGACTACAGGTGTACAACTTAGGGATGCGTTCTTCCCCCAGTCTTGCCTGGGTTTTCTGCATGGAATTTTGCTATAAGGTGATATCCAGGTAAGCCTGGATATTCCTACTTTTTACCCAAGATCCCTCTGATAAGGGGTAGCCCTTCCATTTGATTAAGTATTGGAGTTGTCTCCTTGGCCACCTCGAATCAAGGACTTGTTGAACTTCATAATGGGTTTGGCCCCCTATGACTACAGGGCCCGCAAGCTCCCGGGGTAGTGGTCTCAGAGGGTTTTAAGAGGCTACTATGAATACCGGGTGTATCTTTCCCAGCAATCGAGGCAGTTTCAATTGCACTGTGACTGGGTTGATGATCTTTACTATGGGGAATGGTCCCATAAACTTTGGCCCCAGTTTCTTGCTAGGCAGTTTTAATCTCAAATATTTGGTGGAGAGGTAAACCTTCTCTCCCACCTGGAATGGCTGTTGCGGAGCCTGGTGTTTATCTGCCTGTTTCTTATAGGTTTGTGCTACTTTAGCCAGTGCTTTTTTTTGACATTTTCCCAGGTTTCTTTCAGCATCGACATCCAATCAGTCAAGCTGACTGAGGAGGGGGGATCCCTTGGATACTCAGGCATTGGGACAAAGTCCATACCACTCACTATTTTGAACGGCGTGAGTCCTGTGCTACTATGAACAGCATTATTGTACGTGACTTCAGCAAAAGATAAAAGGTCTTCCCAATTGAACTGCTTGTTCTGAAAAAATGCACCAGCAGCCACTCTGGTGGTAGCCTTCCTATGACCCTCCTAAATTCACGGATGTGCTCTTTGATGGGGCGGCCCCTCTGTTTTAGTTTGCTTAGTTCCTCTTCCGCATATGGGTCCTCCTCCCCCTCCTCAAATCTGGCCTCTAGCAGTTGCAGGAAGTCATCTATGTCTTGCAGTTGGGGGGGGCGCTCCTCTTGTGGAGGACTCCTAACCAATCCCTTGCTTCTCCCTCTAGCCCCTCTGTGATGGTATTCACCATGGCCCTGGGGGATGGGTAGAGGTGCCCATAGAGCTGGGGGCGACGGTGGCTGCCGCTTTGGATAACTTGCGGCTTGAATGGTGTGAGCGAGTGGCACCGAGTGGCCGGTGCAAACGCTAAAGATATCGAGGGCGTGTTTCCATACTGGCGGGCGGCACTAGCGGATGGCGAGCGTTTCTTCTTTGAACTGTGAGAGATTAAGATCTGGGCCAGCACCTCACTTGAAGAGGGAGTGGTTGAACTTTTCCATCTATACTGCTGAGACTGGTGGCTGGTTTCTGGCCACCTCAGCCCTCTAGCCCCCCCCTCTTCTCTTTGGTGCAGCCCCCTCTCTGCTCGCCGCTGCGGGTGGTATATGGATGATGGCGGCATCTTTTATGATCTTTCGGGACTTGCAACATCTTCTGACTGCGCCCACCTGGTTGTCCGACTTGCTGAACCCTTGGGGACCGTTCTGGACTACCATCACCATCTTGCCATCAGATGGAAAAACTGCAAGAGGGGACTTAATGTTTCTAATGTACTCCCCCCCCTTCACGACCCATCTCGCCTGCCCCGGACTTTAGACTTTGGACCCTTATTATTATACCTTCCAAGAACGAGATATACTATCTGCATACCCCCGTATCCCACAGTTGGTGCTCAGCTACCTCAAACTTTTTAAGAAGTATTTGCGCAGTTATTAAGCTATACTTGCGCAGTGCGCAAAATTTTTTTTTTAGGAATGCGGTGTGAATGGTATGTCTGATTGATGACTGTACCCACTTTTTTAACCTCATTATTGCTGTATTTTCTGTGTTTTAACTGACCTATGTGGGGAATGCATGGATGAGTGCCAGTGTTTGTGTAAGAGGATGACTGATTCAAAGGGCCTGTCGGGGAATGCGGGAGCCATAGTGGGTGGGGGGACTACGGACACCGGAGTGGGCTGGAGCATTATGGTCTTCACAGGGAGGGGCAGATATGGCGGGGACTTTAGGGCTGGCCATTACCGGTGAAGGAGGGCTCGCTACGTCACAGAGATCCCTCCTTCCAGCCCTATGAGTCCCACTCCAAGGCCAGATGGCGCGAGTAATCAGGACCCTGGTCTCAGGCTGCTGTCGCTAAATGCCAGGTCTGTAGTTCACAAAGCTCCCCTCGTCCGGGACCTAATATTAGACGAGAGGGCAGACCTGGCATGTATTACTGAAACCTGGCTGGGCCCGGAGGGAGGAGTCCCCCTCGTAGAGATGTGCCCAGAGGGTTTTCAGGTGCTTCATCAGCCGCGATCCCAGTGAAGGGGTTTGGGTGTGGCTATTGTTATCCGAGAGTCTCTAATACCTCGTGGGATCCCTGCTCCGGAGTTTGTCGGGTGTGAGTCCCTGCTGGTGAAGTTGGACCTCAAGAGTCAAGTGGGTCTGCTGTTAACGTACCTGCCTCCCAACAGCGTTGCAGCAGCCCTCCCCTCGCTCCTCGAGTCGGTAGCCGAGCTGGCAATTGAGTTTCCCAGGCTTATAGTTCTGGGGGATTTCAATTTGCCTTCGCTCGGTGAACACTCTGATGGGGCGCAGGAGTTCATGGCTTCCATGACAGCCATGGGCTTGACCCAAGTAATTCGGGGCCCGACTCACTCAGCGGGTCACATGCTCGACCTCGTATTCCTCTCGGAGCAGTGGAGTTGTGATCTTGGTTTGAGGGGTAGTGAGATCTTACTCCTGTCATGGTCGGACCACTACCTACTGAGGCTTGACTTTCGGAGACCAAACCCCCACTGTAGGGAGGAGGAACCGATTAGGTGGTTCCACCCCAGGCGACTTATGGACCCTTTGGGCTTTCAGACGGAGCTTGGAGTTATTCCTGATACCCTCGTCCGCAGTCCGGCGGAGACTCTGGTTGCTGCCTGGAACTCAGCAGCGACAGAGGCTCTTAACCGGATTGCGCCTTTACGGCCGATCCGAGGCAGTGGATCCAGGAGGGCCCCTTGGTTTACTGAGGAACTCCGGGAGATGAAGCGCCGAAAGAGACGCCTAGAGCAACGATGGAGATCCAGTAAGTCCGAGTCAGACCGAGCGCTTTTAACATCCAGCATCAGAGCTTACCTCCGGGCAATTAGGACGACTAAAAGAACACACATTGCCTCTCTGATTGCTTCCGTTGAGTCGCACCCAGCTGCCTTGTTCAGGATAACCCGTTCCCTCCTAAATAGGAGGGATATGAGCGATCCTTTGCAAGGCAGAGCTGAGGATTACGTCCAATTCCTCACGGATAAAGTTGCTTGGCTTCGGACGGACCTGGACTCCAATTGCGCAGAACCAGCTGAGGCACCAGGGGAGAATCTGGCAGGACATCACTGGATTGATTTTCAGGCTGTTACCCCTGAGGACGTGGACAAGGCCATGGGAGCTGCAAGTGCCTCCACATGTGTACTGGACCCGTGCCCCTCCTGGCTGGTTGCTAACAGCAGGGAGGTGACACGGGGCTGGATCCAGGCGGTTGTTACCGCCTCCCTTCGGGAGGGGTTCTTTCCCCCCACTCTAAAGGCGGCGGTGGTGAGACCCCTTCTGAAGAAGCCATCTCTGGATCCAGCCGTTTTAAACAATTACCGTCCAGTCTCCAACCTCCCCTTAGTGGGGAAGGTTGTTGAGAAGGTGGTAGCCTATCAGCTCCGGCGGTCCTTGGAGGAAACCGATTATCTAGATCCCTTCCAGTCAGGATTCAGGCTGGGCTACAGCACGGAAACTGCTTTGGTTGCATTGATCAATGACCTCTGGAGAGCCAGGGATGGAGGTTATGCCTCCGTCCTAGTGCTCCTTGACCTCTCAGCGGCTTTCGATACCATCGACCATGGTATCCTTCTGCGACGACTGCGGGAGGTGGAGGTGGGAGGCACTGTTCTACGGTGGCTCTCCTCTTACCTCTCGGACAGGTCGCAGTCGGTGTTGGTCGGAGGGCAGAAGTCGACCCCTAGGCCCCTGAATTATGGGGTGCCACAGGGATCGGTCCTGTCCCCCCTCCTGTTTAATATCTACATGAAGCCGCTGGGTGAGATCATTCGACGACACAAGATAAAATACCATCAGTATGCGGACGATACACAGTTGTATCTGTCCGCCCCGTGCCAACTCAGTGAAGCGGTTGACGTGATGTGCCAGGGCCTCGAGGCTGTTAGGGACTGGATGGGGGTTAACAAGCTTGTACTCAACCCAGATAAGACCGAGTGGCTGGTGTGCTTCCCTCCTACTAGTTATAGTTTATAGTTTTAGTTATAGTCTATTTATTTGTATGCCGCCCTTTTCCCTGAGGGGACTCAGGGCGGCTCACAAGTTAGGGGAAGGGGAGGACAAAAACAAGTTATAAACATAAGACAATACATTGTTAAAAGAGAACACAACAATCATACCATTCGGGTGGGGTTAGGGTCTTTAGCCCCAGGCCTGCTGGGACAGCCAGATTTTAAGGGCACTAATTGGCCAAGTTTTCCATCTCTCAGGCTGGGGGGGTCAAACAGTATGTCCCTCAGACAGGGTTCGCAATTTGGGAGTCCTCCTGGACCCACAGCTGACTTTTGAACACCACTTGTCGGCTGTGACCAGGGGGGCATTTGCACAGGTTCGCCTGGTGCACCAGTTGCGTCCCTACCTGAACCGGGAGGCTCTCACAACAGTCACTCGTGCCCTTGTGACCTCTAGACTGGACTACTGCAACGTGCTCTACATGGGGCAGCCCTTGAAGAGCATTCGGCGACTTCAGCTTGTCCAGAATGCAGCCGCGCGAGCGATCGTGGGTGCGCCTCGGTTCACCCACGTAACACCTATCCTCTGCGAGCTGCACTGGCTGCCTATAGGTCTCCGGATACGCTTCAAGGCGCTAGTCGTCACTTATAAAGCCCTTCATGGTATTGGACCTGGGTACTTGAGAGACCGCCTGCTGCCAATTACCTCCACTAGACCGATTAGATCCCACAGATTAGGCCTCCTCCGAATTCCATCCGCCGGCCAGTGTCGACTGGCGACTACTTGGAGGAGAGCCTTCTCTGTGGCTGCTCCGACCCTCTGGAACGAACTCCCCATGGAGATTCGAACCCTCACCACCCTCCAGGCCTTCCGCAAAGCCCTTAAAACCTGGCTGTTCCGACAGGCCTGGGGCTAAAGAACTGTTGCCCCCGTCTCGAATTGGTATGACTGTTGTGTTTTAATTATGCATTGTTTTTTATGTCGTTTTAAATTCTTGTTTGTATCCCCCTTCCCTGGTTGAGTTGTGAGCCGCCCTGAGTCCCCTTCGGGGGAAAAGGGCAGCATATAAATAAAATCAACAACAACAACAACATAGGGTTCTAGGTGGATATCAGCTGAATCGAGGAATAGATCTAGCTGGTCTGAGTCCCCATCAAACTTTCCCCTGAATTGGGGTGGGTCATTCAGCCCTACTCTTCCAACCTTCTGTCGGCCTCTGTATGCTTGCGTCTGATATGGCTGGCTGTCTTCCTCACCTCTAGTTCAGAGGGAGGGAGGGGTTTGTCTGCCCTGGGCAGCCTGCCTGCTGTATGGGAGAGGCACTGGTTGCAGTTTTGGGCTCCTTCTATTGGTTGAAGGAGGGGGGGGGGCTGTGCTCCAGTCTGCATCTCTTCCCCTCAACAGGATCAGATGTCCCTCCCCTCTCTTTTGGGTGGCATGATGGCCCCTCATCAGCAAGGGTGGTCCAATCAAAATCCTCCCTCTGTTGCTCTATTTCACTCTCCAGGGATTCCATCTGGGGCTTTGGGAGCCTGGTTTGTGCTCAGTCCCACCTCCAGTCCACCCTTGCCAGCTTGCTTGGGACCCTTCCCTGTATCTGGGGACTAGGGAAAGGGAACTTCAGCTGCCTTGGGGGCTAATTTCCACCACTACTCATCATTTCTTGCTTCTGCTGCTGGGAAAGGCATCGCTGCTTGGCATTGCTGCATACCTCCTGTTCCCTGATTTTCCCTCCAAGCACCCCAAATATTGGGGGAGTGCTCGGAGAGCCCGGGATTCAGGAAACCCGGAAATATTGATAAATTTTTAAAAGTCAATTTTGGCTCTCTAGCCAAAACTATGCATGGAATTTTCCTCCCTTCTCTATGCCACTTGATAGTAGTCATGGCAACACTTTATTAGTTGACAGTTATACTGTTTTGTGTCCATATCCACTGAGCAGTGGTGGGTTTCAAAAAAAATTTAGAACCAATTCTGTAGGTGTGGCCTGTTTTGTGGGAGTGGCTCAGTGGTTATGTGACCAGGTGGGAGTGGTTGGTGCTTGTGTGACTGGGAGGGTGTGGCCAAGTTGGAAAATGTGGTGAAACTCACTTAACAATGCTCTTGCTTTGCAACCACACGCCATTTCCCTCATGTCTGCCACTGACAGCTCTCAAAGAGAAGGAAGTGTAAGGACTTGTTGTATGAATATACTTGGCAGGGTGGGACCCTTAGGCATTCCATCTCTGAGGCTTTGTGTAATACCATCCCCTCCCCCCAAAGTTGGGGGTCCATGTATTCCTGGTATAGCTGAGTCGGTTGTTGAAGGCAGGGACGTGCAGTCAGGGGAGCCAGGGGAGGCAGGACCTCACCACTGTCATCATGAAAAGAAAAGAAAAATTAAAAGGAAAAAGGCTGAGGTAGTTGCTGCAAGAGTCACAGTGGATGACTCTGCTTAGTGCTTAACTGTTTAAAAAAGCCTCTTAAAAAAGTGCCCTCTGCAGGAGGAGGCAGGAGAACCACGTGCTTCATTTAGTCTATCTTTTTTTCTGTAAATGTGTTTTTATTTTATTTTCCATTTCATTTTCGTACAGTCACATATATACTGTGCATAACCGGGGCCATATAACATTAAACAATAAACACAGCCATTCCTCTTGTCGACAATACCCCCCAAAATAGAAACCCAATGTACCTCTTCGACCCTCCATACACCCTTTCTTTCACCCCCCTCCAAGTTTCCATCTTCCCTCCATCATTCCCCTCTACCCTACTTCCCCTCCCCCTCTACCACTCCTCTCTCCCGATACACTCCCTCCCTTCCTTCTCACCCTCCCTCCAATCCTCTCTCCCACCCTCTCTACCCCTCTTTCTTCTATCCCTCTACTCCTCCCTTCGGTGTATTTCTACAATCTATTAATATATTCAGCTTGTCCTATTTTTACAGTGGAATTAAAGAGCAACAGTATACAAGTGCCGTCACATTACTTTAAAAATCTAGCACATACTATATATCCCCCTCCCCCCTAACACCCCCCTCCCTTCCCCCCGACTTCCCAGAGCCCGTACACGGTATAGATTTTTAACAAACACAGTCTAAAATATATTGAGACAAAAGAAATAAAAAAAAGAAGTTAATAACATCTCTACATTGAACTCAGCTTCTTCCTGTTACACTAACTTTGAGCAGTTTAGGTTATTCCTAATCTTAAGCATAGGCTATCTGGAATTTCTTAGTCCCATATTTGTTTATATAGTCAATCCATTTTTCCAGTCTCGTTTATATCTCTCATTTGAATGGTCTTTAAGATATGCTGATATTTTCGCCATCTCGGCTAGGTTTGTGACTTTCAATGTCCATTCTTGAGTTGTAGGCAAGTCTTCCTTCTTCCAGTATTGCGCCACCAACAGTCTTGCTGCCGTTATTAGGTGCAGAACCAAATTAGTCTCTACCGCTGTAAAGTCAGTACATATACCTAGTAAAAATAACTGAGGAGTAAACTTTATCCTTCTTTTAAAGATATTTTGCATAATCCACCACATTTTTATCAAAAATGCCTTAACCTTTTGACAAGTCCACCATATATGAAAATATGTAGCATCGAGAGAACCACATCTCCAACATTTAGGCTGTACATTCGGGCACATAGAAGCCAGCTTTCTAGGTTCTAAGTGCCATCTATAAAACATCTTATAAAAATTTTCTCTCAGAAATTGTGCTTGTGTGAATTTCACATTTCTTACCCATATTCTTTCCCATGTGTCCAACATTATTGGTTCTTCAATATTTTGAGCCCACTTTATCATACAATCTTTAACTAATTCTGTTTCCGAATCCATCTGTATTAGTACATTATATATCCTCTTTATATGCATTAAACTTTGATTTCTTATTTGTTTAAACAAATTATCCTCAACTTGGATAAAACCAGTTTTTTGGTTTATTTTCCACCTGGCCTGTAATTGGCCATACTGGAACCATGTTTGAACTACCTTCTCTCCTTTCAATACCTCTAACGATTTTAGTTGTAGCACCCCCCTTTCCAAAGTAAGAAGTTGTCTGTAGGTGGTTCTATCCTGTTTTTGTGCTATATTCATACTTTCAATTGCATGTCTAGGAATTGCCCACATGGGTAACTTGCCATTTAGTTTATATTGATATTTTTTCCAAACCCGCAGTAAAGCATTTCTTAAGATATGACTTTTAAAATTCTTATCCAATTTTTTGTTGAATAACAAGTAAGCATGCCAACCATATACCAGATCGTATCCCTCGATATTCAGTATTCTATCGTTGGGTAAATGGCTCCAATCGCTAATTGTGGATAGCGCCACTGCATCATAGTATAATTTTAGGTTAGGTAATTTCAAGCCTCCTCTCTCGCATACATCTTGCATTATTTTCATCTTTACCCTCGGCTTCTTTCCGGCCCATACAAATTTGTTGATACCCTTCTGCCATTCTAAAAGATTCGCATCTTTTTAAAGTATAGGTAACATTTGAAAAAGAAACAAAAATTTTGGTAAGATGTTCATTTTCAGTGCCGCTATCCTACCCAACAAAGATAAGTACAATTTCTCCCATTTTATTTATTTATTTATTTATTTATTTATTTATTTATTTATTTATTTATTTATTTATTTATTTATTTGTCTTGTATGCCCCCCACTCCCGGAGGACTCTGGGTGGCTCACAAAAGACAAGGGAAAGGGGGGAACAAGACAAAGACAACATATTAAAAACAAAACCAACATTCACAATTTCTATGGAGGTAGATGCTTCTCAGCTCCCACCAGCCTGCTGGAACAGCCAGGACTTGGTGGTTTTGCGGAAGGCCGGGAGGGTAGTAAGGATCCGGATCGCAACAGGGAGCTCGTTCCAGAGGGCTGGAGCTGCAACAGAGAAGGCTCTCCCCTGGGGAGTTGCCAGCCGACATGGGCTGGCAGATGGAATCCAGAGGAGACCCAACCTGTGCGATCTAATTGGTCTGAGAGAGGTAATCGGCAGGAGGCGGTCTCTCAGGTACCCAGGTCCGACGCCATGTAGGGCTTTATAGGTAGCGACCAGCACCTTGAAGCGGATTCGGAGACTAATAGGTAGCCAGTGCAGCTCACAGAGGATAGGTGTAACGTGGGTGTACCTTGGTGCACCCACAATCGCTCGCGCAGCTGCATTCTGGACTAATTGGAGTCTTCGAACACTCTTCAAGGGCAGCCCCATGTAGAGCGCATTACAATAATCCAGTCTTGAGGTCACAAGGGCGTGAGTGACTGTCTGAAGGGCCTCCCAATCCAGTTAGGGTCGCAATTGGTGCACCAGGCGAACCTGGACAAAGGTCCCCCTGGTCACAGCCGACAGATGGTGTTCTAGAGTCAGCTGTGGGCCCAGGAGGACTCCCAAATTGAGAACCCTCTCTGAGGGGTGTATAATTTCGCCCCCCAGCCTGAGAGATGGAACAGTTGGACAATCTTTGGGAGGGAACATCAGAAGCCACTCGGTCTTGTCTGGATTGAGTGCCAACTTGTTTGGTCCCATCCAGACTCTAACAGCCTCCAGGCACTGGCACATCACTTCTACTGCTTCGCTGAGTTGGCACGGGGCAGACAGATACAGCTGCGTATCGTCTGCATATTGGTGATACTTAATCCCGTGCCGGCGTATGATCTCACCCAGCGGCTTCATGTAGATGTTAAATAGGAGGGGGGACAGGACCGAACCCTGCGGCACCCCATACTTGAGGGGCCTTGGGGTCGATCTCTGCCCTCCGACCAACACCGACTGCGACCTGTCCGAGAGGTAGGAGGAGAACCACCATTTTTTCATCTCTATCTGTATACTCCGCCATAGTGGTTCATAATTGTGCTTATATAATTTCCCGTTTGAGGCTAAAATATTAACCCCAAGATATTTGACTTTTTTGACTACCTCACATCCTAGCATCCCTCCTAGTTCTTCCTTTTGTTTAGTATTCATATTAATAGCTAATATTTTTGTTTTTCCTAAATTTATTTTAAAACCAGACACTTGACCATATTGATTAATCGTATTCATTAAAACCATACTAGATTCCTGCGGTTGTTCCAATATTATGACCAAATCATCTGCAAAAGCGTGGACTCTGTATTCTTGCTGCCTAATCTTGATCCCTTTTAGACCATCCAAGCCCCGCATTTTATTCAACAATACTTCCAAAGTTATAATGAACAATAGTGGTCTATCTTTATGATCACTCGAGCAGAGTTAAGCAAGGGTTAAAAACCGAAAAATTCCTTATGTAGCTGAGGCACATGGTTCTCTCGCCTCCTCCTGTAGAGGGCACTTTTTTAGAGGCTTTTTTTAAACAGTTAAGCAGAGTCACCCATTGGAGGCTCTGGCAGCAGCTAACCCAGCCTGACTTCAGCAGCTCTTGCCTTTTTCTTTTTACATTTTGACATTTTCATCATGGCAGACAAGAGCAGAGTTGAAATCATATGTGACACAGCTGGAAAAGGTAGGTGGGTCGGAGGGAGGGGGGAGGAGTTCAAAATTAATGTAATTTGTAAGTAATTTTTTATTGTAAGTAATTTGTGTGTGTGTGTCTGTGAGTGCTTGTGTTTGTTTCTTCACTTCACTCAAACAAACTCTCTCTCAATTTGAGAGAGACTTTGTTTGAAAAGAGAGGGGCAGCCTTCTTTGAGAAGAAAGGGGCAGCCCGGCAGCAGAGGCGGGTCTTTTACCCGCATCTGCTGGAGGACTGGCGCTTGCTTTCTTTTGCCAGGCCCCTCGCACCTGCATCCAGCCCGCTGGAGCTCGCCGTGCCGGGGGAGGAATGAGACCCCGTTGTCCCGTGGAGCCCACCGCTACTTGAGTGGGGAGGACGAGGAGGACGAGGAGGAGGAGAAGAGTGGTGAGGCCTTGTGCCGGCCAGCCAGGTGGCACAAGGTCAGGTGGGGGGTGGGTGGGCTTCGGGGCTTCACCGGGGCTTTCAGAAAGCCATGCCGGGGCTTCGGGGGGGGGGCTTTTGGAAAGGCCCCCCTAAGCCATGGTGCGGCTTTCCGAAAGCCTCAACGAAGCCCCGCCATGCCGGGGTTTCAGGGCTTCGCTGGAGCTTTCAGAAAGCTGCGCCGGGGCTTCGGCGGGCCTTTCCAAAAGCCCCGGTGAAGCCCCGAAGCCCACCCACTCTCTAAGAGTCATTGAGGCCACTTGTGGGGTTATCTGTGCCCTCAAGCAAACAGCCAGCACTAAGGCATCTCTTTCTATTTATTGTTGTTCATTGCGAAGTCGTGTCCGACCCATTGCAACACCATGGACAATGTTCTCACAAGCTTTCTTTCCTCTACCATCCACCAGAGTCCATTTAAGCCCATACCGACTGCATCAGTGACTCCATCCATCCACCTCATTCTTTGCCGTCCCTTTCTTCTTTTGCCCTCAATCATTCCCAGCATTAGTTTCCTCTTCAGGATTTGGCTTTCTAAAGAGCAATCAGGTTGATCTCCTCTAGGACTGACTGATTTGATCACCTTGCAGTCCAAGGGATTCACAGGAGTCTTCTCCAGCACCATAGTTCAAAGGCTTCAATACTTTGGCGCTCAGCCTTCCTTATGGTCCAACCTTCACAGCCACACATTGCATCTGGGAAAACCATTGCCTTGATTTTAGCACCTTTGTTGGCAGGGTGATGTCTCTGCTTTTTAGTACGCTGTCTAGGTTTGACATAGCTTTCCTCCCCAGGAGCAAGTGTTTTTTAATTTCTTGGCTACAGTCCCCATCTGCGGTGATCTTGGAGCCCAGGAAAATAAAATCTGTTACTACCTCCATTCCTCCCCCATCTATTTGCCATGAATTGAGAGGGGCGGATGCCATGATCTTAGTTTTTTTAATGTTAAGTTTCAAGCCAGCTTTTGCACTCTCCTCCTTCATCCGCATCAAAAGCCTCTATATGGTTTACCTATTGTGCACTTCTTTGTTCCTTTTCTTTAGCTTCTAGAGAAAAATGAATTTCTTCTAAGAAAATATGCTGCAAATTAACAACTGACATTCTATCCTTGACATTTGTAAGCAAGATTGGGTCTCAGATCTGAATGTCTGCAATCACACGGAGTTCTACAAGTTTTTAGATTGCGAATCTCACTGCTGGCACCAGTTTCTCTCCAAAAAAATACAGGACCCCAAAAAACCCAATAATCCTGATTCACTGCAGATTGTTTATTCAGTGTACACTGGAGGAAATTTCTTCCACGAAAATGGTAGGTGGGAATCCAACAAATGAAAAGATGCACTCATATTTTTAGAGATTTATTAGTATTTGTAGGCCGCCCTTTTCCCTGAGGGGACTCAGGGCGGCTCACATAAAATCGGGGGAGGGGAATACAGACATTAAGATAGAAACATATAATAAAATAGTAAACAACACACATTCATCATTCGGGAGGGGTAACTATCTTTATCCCCAGGCCTGACGGGCGAGCCAGTTCTTAAGGGCTGTGCGGAAGGCTGTGCGGAAATATATCTACATTTCAGGAAAGGAAGATGAAATTATAATAGTACAGGGGTGGGTTTATGCTGGCATAACTGCTGCATACGCAGAACATTAAAAATGAAAAAAAAATATACCGCGATGACCAGGGAACCGGTTTGGAGGCGTGGCAGGCCTGGGTTGCTGCCAGATCCAGCGACCCAGGCCGGGAAACCCCTACCAGTTAACATGTGATGTAGGAATGAATATTCATATTTAGTAAGCATCAAGTTACTTCCCTACTCATTTACTGTTACTACCTTCAAAAAAGAGTTACTGTCTAAATAAAAAGAAACATTATCAGTTGCATATGCTATAGCGGTATTGGTAAAATGTTTGGAGAAACAAGCGTGTTTCCACATGCAATCCTTCTATATTTCCAGCTTGTTAAAATCTACCCACTACTCTAAGAACTTGCTTTCCTCATAATCCTATTTCCAGTCACTCTTTAATGAATTGAAGCAAAACAGTTGGCCTAGTCATCCATGGAGAACATTGTGTATAGTTATTGTACTCAGAAATATTGGTTATGGGGTACTATTAAAACATCACAAGGTCATAACACCATACCTGAAATGTATCCTGACGCTTTCTCCCTTTTTGAATCGCAGCAGCCAACAAATTCATTTTGTATGATTGAGAACCTACAAATCTCCAAGGCACAATAATTGGTTAGTCCTTACATCATTGGTGTTCGTGAGAATGTTCACGTTGTAATAGCTAAGTAAATCAAGTGTTATCAAATGAGTGAATAAAATGTTGCAGGTTATACTTTGTATCATCCCGTGTCCTCGAACATCCCTGGGAACACTGCAAGAGCAAAGAATAGCTGACAGGCAAATATTTTCTGCAGATTGCTGCAGTTTCTACTTACATGTGTAACCTCAGTTCTAAGGACCATCCAGATGATTCTCTGTAAAAACCCTACATTTCCTCGCTTTTTGTTTTTAATGACGAAGAAAGAGATTTTTCAAGAGCATGCATTTGAATCACATTCAAAGTAGGTGCAGGAGACTTGCGAAACATGGCAAAAAATGAAGGAACACATTGCATACAGCAACAGCAAAGTATAAGTAATGCGATTATGTTCACACCATAGAAAAACAATTGTTTTAACCAAGAAATATCAGGTAACCATTTACTTAACCAAGCATAAGGAGAAAATTCATCATGTACATTATTTTTTATAGAAGCTTGTAAATTAGCTAATTCATCTTCAATAGTTCTATTAAGTGAATGAAAATACACAGCACAAGCACGTTGACCAACTAAGCTGCAAAATCCACCCTGACATGCTAGCAAATAGTCTATAGCAAAGCGTTGTTGAATTAAATCTTGATTAAGTTCTTCAATTTCATTTTGCAAATCTCTAATAATTGCAGCAGTAGCATTAATAGATTTCTCCAATCCGCATGTGAGACCTAAAATAGAATGTCTATTTTTTTGAGCTAATATTCCTGGGTATGATCCCAAAGAAATAGTTCCAGTTATTTCTCCAACTAATGCACGTCCAAAAGTAGGCAATGAAGAAAATTGAGTATCAATAATAACTTCATCAGAACATTTTGATCCCAGGGCTGCACGTCTTTTTCTAGTTGGTAAACTTCCATAAACACCCACTTGTACAGGTAATGACAAATATCCAATGGCAGCACATTGATAGTTCTGAGGGTGAACGTTAGTTGCATATTTGTCAAAGAAAAACCACATTGCAGGATCTTTTAATTGCCATCCAGCACAGATTGATCCACCTGTGTCAGTATTAGAAAAGACAGTTTGAAAAATAGGAAAATTTTCAGGATACATTTCAGGTATGGTGTTATGACCTTGTGATGTTTTAATAGTACCCCATAACCAATATTTCTGAGTACAATAACTATAATTCCCTACTTTATCTAAAATACGTTTAACTTTTAAAGGCTGCAAAGCACGTTTACAGTCCACATTAGCATTGTGCCGACACAAATGCCAAGCATGCAAAACATCTACATCTTTCCTAGGCTCAGAATGCAAAACCTTGCCAACTTTTTCCCAATCTGACAACTTCAGAGAGCCTTGTACAGGATAGAAAGGACAACTTAAAGCAATTTCACAGACCAGCTGAAAGAGCCTTTTGTGACACACATAACTCAGACTTCTTAAGAAGATACCCCAACTCATTAACATGCTTCCTTTGCTCTTGAGAAAGCGAAGATCCCATACTTACAGAAATCTTATAAAGTAAGATTGTAGAGCCCTTAGGCTGACGACGTCTGTCCTTCCCTGGACGAAGTATGGGTCCCTGTTCGGGCGCCAAAATGTAGCATTTAGGGTTCCCGAGGCTGAAGATGAAAGGAATGTCCACTCACGGATAGCTGAATCAACCAAAGTTTATTGAGCATCCAGAATTGACATGAGAATCAACAGCAAAATTATTAATCATGAAAGATCATTCTTATAGTGTTTTCAGCTTCTTTGAGCTTTACGTATTATCTCATTATTGGCTAACAAATCTCCAAGGCACAATAATTGGTTAGTCCTTACATCATTGGTGTTCGTGAGAATGTTCACGTTGTAATAGCTAAGTAAATCAAGTGTTATCAAATGAGTGAATAAAATGTTGCAGGTTATACTTTGTATCATCCCGTGTCCTTGAACATCCCTGGGAACACTGCAAGAGCAAAGAATAGCTGACAGGCAAATATTTTCTGCAGATTGCTGCAGTTTCTACTTACACGTGTAACCTCAGTTCTAAGGACCATCCAGATGATTCACTGTAAAAACCCTACAATTGTGGATCATTTTCGGTTGGAACATGTTGAGAGTTGACATTCCCCTGTCTCACATTTCAACATTTCTTCTGGACGTAAGTTAATCCTTTGTATTCAGATCTGGCCTCAGAAGGATAATGAAGCATTTGGGGATGAAGATACAGCCCAGCAGACCAGCACTGGAGGACAAGATGGAGAAGACCTGAATGGCCACCATGTACTTCCCTTTGATGCTGAGATAGGTAGGCACAAAAGTCACCCAGACACTGCAGAAAACCAGCATGCTGAAGGTAATCAGCTTGGCTTCATTGAAGGCCCCAGGGAGATTCCTGGCCAGGAAAGCCACCACAAAACAAATGGCAGCCAAGATGCCCATGTAGCTGAGAGTGATGTAGAACATGCCAAAAGCTCCTTCGTTGCATTGCAAGATGATCTCTCCAGGTTGAGAGTGGAGGTCAGAATCAGGGAATGGAGGAAAAACTCCCAACCAGATGGAGCAGATTATAATTTGGACAATAGAACAAAAAAGGGTAATGGAGTTGGCCAAGCTCTTCCCCAACCACATCTTCACTCGGTTTCCTGGTTTTGTGGCCAGGAAAGCCAGCACCACCATGATTGTTTTGGCCAAGAGAGAAGAAATGGCAAGTGAGAAGACGATGCTGAACACCACTTGTTGTAGTAGACAGGTGTCTTTCCTTGGTTGACCAATGAACAGAAAAGAAGACAAGAAACAAAGCTGGAGGGAGACCAGGAGGATGTAAGTGAGGTCGCGGTTGTTGGCTTTGACAATGGGGGTTTCTCGATATTTAATGAATATGATTAATACAAACAATGTAGTTAGGAACAAGAATATGGCAAATGATAGCAGGATGATGGCCAGACATTCTTCATAAGCCAAGAATGTTATAACTTTGGGGATACATTGGACTCGATCCACATTTGGATATTTATCATCTGGACACTTGGTACATTTTTCTGTATCTGAAAAAACCCGAAAGAAACATTTCTTTAATATTCTATCCTTTCATCTTTACAAAATAATTTTTTGGGATGACAATTTTTAACAGAATTGGAGGGGACCTTGGAGGTCTTCTAGTCCAACCTCCTGCTTTAGCAGGATACTTCAGACAAATGGTTATCTAATCTCTTCTTAAAAACTTCCAGTGTTGGAGTATTCGCAACTTCTGGAGGCAAGTTGTTCCACTGATTAATTGTTCTAACTGTCAGGAAATTTCTCCTTAGTTCTAAGTTGCTTCTCTCCTTGATTAGTTTCCACCCATTGCTTCTTGTTCTACCCTCAGGTGATTTGGAGAATAGCTTGACCCCCTCTTTTTTGTAGCAACTCCTGAGATATTGGAACACTGCTATCATGTCTCCCCTAGTCCTTCTGTTCATCAGACTAGACATATCCAGTTCCAGCAACCATTCTGTATATGTTTTAGCATCCAGTCTCCTAATCATCTTTGATGCTCTTGTCTGCACTCTTTCTAGAGCCTCAACATCTTTTTTACATTGTGGTGACCAAAACTTGGAATACTGCAGTATTCCAAGTGTGGCCTTATCAAGGCATTATAAAGTGGTGTTAACACTTCACTTGATCTTGATTCTATCCCTCGGTTTATGCAGCCTAGAATTGTTTTGGTTTTTTTAGCAGCTGCTGCACACTGCTGACTCATTTTTAAGTGATTGTCCACTAGGATGTCAAGAACCCTCTCACAGTTACCACTATTGAGCAAAGTACCACATATACTGTACCTGTGCATTCCTTTTTCCTTTTTTCTAAATTTTTTTAATTTTATTTTAAACACATAAGCACATCAACAAAAACAAACACATAACTTAAAAACAACATAGGAACAATATGTTCCATTGTATATCATACAGCAGTTCCGAATCGGTTTCTTTGCAGTTAGTGTTTTCCCTACTATACATTTCTATCTTTCATTCATAATCTCCTTATTCGTTATCCATTTGTATGTACATTTCTTTATTTATTTAAACTTAGCTACTTATGACCAGATATTATTTACCTATATTATGCAATATATTTTTACTGTCATTTGTTCTCTTACATACAGATTATAGATATACATTCACATAATTATTCTCTTTCTTTGCCATTCTTATATTATTATTATCCCATTTGGAAGGTTATAAGGTATAGTTTTGAATGCTTTGTTTACCATCCTTCGCACCTGCTAAGACACCACCTTGTTTTCTCTTTCTTTTCCTTTCTCCCTCCCTTCCTTCCTTGTCTCCATCCCCTTCTTCCTTTCCTTATCTCTTCCCTACTCCTACCCTTTTTCTTCTCCTTCCTACCTTCTCTCCTTCTCTTTCTTTCTCTTCCTCCCTGCTCTTCTTTTTCTCTCCCCTTACCCACCTTCCCTTACCTCATTCTTCTTCCCTTACCTCTCCACCACACTTCTTCTTCTTCTCCTACTTTCTCTCCTTCTCTTCCTCTCTCTTCGACCCTCCACTCCTTTCCTTTCCTTCGTCCCTCCATTCTCTACTTCCTTCCTCCCTTCCTTTCCTCCTTCTTCCCTTCCTTTCTTTTTCTATTGTTATAGGTGTCTCTTTCCGATCCCAGTTCATGTTTTTTTGGGGATGGTGTTTCCACACACCCAACTTTGTTTCATATCCTTTCCTTTTTTCTTTAGGATTCAACAGTCTATTTTCCAACTATCGTCCTGATTTGAATTAACAAATCTTGGCCCCCCTGTATTTCTTTCGTTAATTTATCCATTTCGGCACAGTCCATAATTTTTTTAATTATTTCATCTTCATTTGGGGTTAGTTTATTTTTCTACTTCTGGGAGAAAGCGATCCTTGCTGCTGTAAGTATATGTAATATAAAATATTGTATTTCTTTTTTGTATTCCATCGGTATGATTCCTAATAAGAAGAGTTCAGGTTTCCAATCTAACTTGACCTTTGTTATTTCTTCCAACCAATTTTTGATCCTTTTCCAGAATTTTTTTGCCTCTTTGTAAGTCCACCATAAATGATAATAAGTGCCAGGTACCGAATCACATTTCCAGCAATTTGGAGAGGTATTTGTTCAAATTTTGGCCAACCTTGATGGTGCTCTTGTCTGCACTCTTTCTAGAGCCTCAACATCTTTCTTACATTGTGGTGACCAAAACTTGGAATACTGCAGTATTCCAAGTGTGGCCTTATCAAGGCATTATAAAGTGGTGTTAACACTTCACTTGATCTTGATTCTATCCCTCGGTTTATGCAGCCTAGAATTGTTTTGGGTTTTTTAGCAGCTGCTGCACACTGCTGGCTCATGTTTAAGTGATTGTCCACTAGGACTCCAAGAACCCTCTCACAGTTACCACTATTGAGCAAAGTACCACATATACTGTACCTGTGCATTTTGTTTTTCTTGCCTAAATGTAGAACCTTACTTTTTTCACCATTGAATTTCATTTTGTTAGATAGCGCCCAATGTTCAAGTCTGTCAAGATCCTTCTATATCTTAAGCCTGTCTTTTGGAGTGTTGGCTATTCCTGCCAGCTTGGCGTTGTCTGCAAATTTGATGAGTCTATCTATCCATCCATCCATCCCCTCGTCCAAATCATTGATGAAGATGTTGAAGAATACTTGGCCTAAAACAGAACCTTGGTGTACCTCACTGCATACTTCCCTTCATGTAGATGTAGTTACTCAGTTAGTCTCAGTTAATGAGTCAGTTAGTCTTCTATACAAATGGCACATCTTAATATCCTGGATTCAGAAGATGACAATCTTCTGAAATCTACTTGGCTGGTGGAGAAAACTGGCTCTGAAAATAATCTCAAATGGGACCAGTGGTATTATGGTTGTAATGAGGTGCATCCATAACTATCTATACCACCTCATTGTGGCCCAGCAATAAGCTCCAGTTATCCACAAAGGGAGGTCCATGTAGAGTGCATTGCAATAATTCTTCCAGGAGGTAGATCTAAGAGAATTCCTCAAGTTTCAAACAACTCTGATATTCATAGAAAGATTAATGCGGAAAGAATGATCCAAAATAAAAAGCAGAAGAGATATTTTCTCTGGCAGTAATAAAGCTCATCCAATATGTCATACTCTCCTATCCCTAACCCTTTTGCTATTCTTCCATTTTGGAAAAAAATGGTGCAGTTTGAAAATAAACAAAAAAAAAAACAGTTGAGATTTATTATCTCATTTCATTTTCACTTTAATGAAAGTTCTCTAGATGAATCCACTTCCATATACCTGCACTTTTCCTTGGTTTCACTCACCTTCCTGAGTGGAAATGGTCTCCTTTGGACAAGGAACACAATCATAGCAGCAAACTGGCTCTCCTTCTCTCTTTCGCTTGACAAATCCAGGATGACAATTTTCCACACATTTGGACTGAGGCAAAGGCTAAGAAGAAAATGGAATGCCACAAAAAATGTTTCTGCACTATGTATCCATGGAAAACAGAGGTAGATATGAAGTTTAGCTATGTAGACTGTGTGGGCTTCATAATCATATGCAGAGAAAAGCAACAAAGATGATTAGGGGATTGGAGGCTAAAACAGACAAAGGTTGCTGGACTTAGGTGTGTCTAATTTAACGAAATGAAAGACCAGGGTGTGACATGATAACAATAGCAATAGCACTTAGACTTACGTGCCGCTTCATAGTGTTTTTTACAGCCCTCTCTAAGTGGTTTACAGAGTCAGCATATTGCCCCCAACAATTTGGGTCCTCCTTTTACCCACCTCAGAAGGACAGAAGGCTGAGTCAACCTTGAGCCAGTGAGATTTGAACTATTGAATTGCAGCTACCAGTCAGCTGAAGTAGCCTGAAGTACTGCACTCTAACCACTGCGCCACCTGGTAGCAGTGTTCCAATATCTAAGGAGTTGCCACCAAGGAGACACATTAAGGCTATAAGCACCACAAATACCAGCGCTTGAAGGTTTCTCACCAGTTTGATGGAGATACTAAATTATAGAAGAAATACACAACTCTCAGTGAAAGTTATCCACCATGGTGACTAAAATTAATTCTTTTGAAAAAGGAGAAAACACAGCAATATTTTACCCACCTTGTTGTGCAACTTTAGCCATGAAAGAGCACTTTGGTTGATAACAAGTCTCTGACTTTCAAAACTCCCCACTTTCCTTTTGATCAAACCCCCTGAAACCAACAAACACGCAATGTCCATGTCTGCAGTGACTTCTCCATTTTGGTCCAGGTAGAGTTTCCAAAGGGAAAGATTGTAGAACTCATTCTTCTCCAGAAAGGGATGGAACTAGAATGGAAACACACAGGAATTTTAAAAGCAGAAGCCTTTGTTTCTTATCCTACCTGGTATTTTCATTTTACCTTTTTCCTTTAAATTTTATTTTATTCTCTTCGAAACATTAAAATACAAACTCCCAAAAAAGATGGAGGGAAGCAATACAAAAAAGAACTAGACAAGGCTACACAAAAATGTGTATAAAAAGAAAAAAAATGTCCATGTCATATACATACACAAACATATACATAAACATAAACATTCCTTTTTAGCAACAAGAGCTATAATATTTTGTACCAGAACGTCAATGATGCACTAAAAAAGGATGGCCAAACTTGATAAGAATATTTGTGAAAATATCAAAATGGTAGATGATTGCTGATGGTCAACTAAATGTGAGTCAGCACTGAGATGCTCATGGAAAGAAGGCAAATGTATCCATATGAATCTCAGGAAGTGAACATTCTGGTTTGAGGAGACTCCAACTCAAGTCTCAGCTCCCCTTGCAGGGACAATGCTTGGAGAAGACATTTCACAAAACTTGGATCAACTTGGAACAGCAAAGAAGTCAAGGAAGAGATCAAAGGAGCTGCCCTTTGCCTTGAGGAAAGACCAGAAGGAGAAGAGCCATGTTGATCTACAGGATCTGAAAATCAGGAGTCCGGAAACACCTTTTCCAACTAACACAGTGTCTTAATTGAGAAGGAAGGATGCATCACTCTTCCAATAATTGAAATAACTTACGCTGAAACTTAAGCTATCGGCTTCTGCTTCGCTTACTTGCTATTGGCTGCCATAGAAATGGGGAGGGTGGGGGCATGGTATTTGGGATGGGAATAAATGGTACAGGAGGTGATATGGAAAAGAGAGTTTTCTTCTCACCATCTTCTGCGCATGCTGGTGGCTGGTGTTTGGACCTGGTCAAGGTCAACCATCCTGCATACCAACATGATGATGCCTTTTGGAGATGCAATCCACATGACACCTAATGGAGTTGCAGATTGGACACTGGGGTGGGGTCATTGGAGGGAGGGGGCTGGGTTATCATTTGATATGTACTTGTTCGAGCCTTTCTGGCTCAGATCTTGCTTTACTTTTATTGCTATCTTTTCATAACCAGTAAAAGTATTTTAATTCCATGAACAATGGAGTTGGGAGTTTTCTTTCTTGGTTATTGATGGAGGCACGCCTGACATAAACAGTTTTATTCCAAAGTCTGAGATATGGTAATATGAACTCAGTCAGAAGAGGGGAGATTCTGGTTGAATGAAGCAGGGAGGGGGCATCTTTAGAGGAAAAGCAATTTTACAGCTTAGCAAATGAACCAAAGAAGTTAAGTCTCCCCTTCACTGATTGGCTTAATGTGAAAACAGAGCAGCCATCAGTTAGAGAATATTTAACAAGAACTCCTGCAGAAAGGAGGGGCTGGGCTGGATGAGATAGCTTGAGGACAGTGTAAGCATATAAAATAATGGAACCCTTCAAATGGTGGGGGGAAGTAAAGGTTTCCCCAGCCAGTTATGCTTGACTCTCTGTTTTTTGGCTGAAGGATCCAGCATTGTCTGAAGATATTTCCATGGTCATGTGGCCGACATGACTGTACTGTACATCAAGGTGCACCGAATGCTGTTATCTTCCACTGAATTGGTATCTATTTATCTATTTGCATTTATTTGCATGCTTAACCTCTGGCCGATAAGCCCAGAATCTTAACGGCTAGACCATCATGCCCCATTCAAATAAGAAAGTCCTAGAGGAGTAAAACTAATAACTTCTATAGGAAAAGAATCTCATTTAACCCTGAGTTAGTCAGGAATTGACAAAATTATATAGAACAAGTCTCCAAAAGTTGAAATTGATTAAATTACCCATCCAACTTTCTAAGCTGCCACCTTTGTTGATTTCCTTGTGAAACTGACAGGCAAACTACAGACATACAGCAGAAACTCCTGACGAGGAGAGGCTTAGGAAGGTTTCATGCTCTTGTTCTAAATGTAGCAAATGCAGTCTTGTACCAAAAAGGATAAATGTAATTAACCAAGTATGAACACTGATCTTGTGAAAGACATCAGATAGATCAGGGGTGTCAAACTCAGGGCCGGAGGGCTAGATCTGGCCCACGGGGTGCTTAGATATGACCCCCAGGGCCACCCTGGAAACAGCCCCTTTTTGCTGGCAGACCTCTCGGGCCACCACAGGCACCCTGACTTGAGTGACGTATAGCTGGCCACCCCCTGCCTCCCAAAGTCAAACACAATGCTGATGTGGCCCTCAATGAAATCGATTTTGACACCCCTGATATAGATTGATTGTAAATAACAAAATAAATCAGATATTTCTATAAATATCTGAGCCATATTTTACTCAGGGCCCTTTATTTGGACCTCTGTCCCAAGCAAGAGGCTCTCTATTTCTGCAGGAATAAACAGCTGAAGGTTTCCTTCCTTGTTCCAGCATGATTTATTGGCCACTGGCACTGTGGAAATAGAATCCGGCTGATGCTCAGGCCATCAGATGTTCTCAGAGCCTCCTTCAAATTAATGAGTAAAATTCTACAGTGCTAATCACAAACCATACGTACAGGAATATCTTTAAAAATGGAAACATCATTTAAAATTATTATTATTTAATATCAAAATATATCTGATGCCAGTTCCTTGGTAAAATATAATTGGACCAATTAGATTGATCAGACCTTTTGGTCTTTTGTAGCACACGGAGGATGAGATGGTTCTCCTCCTTTTCTCATGGATTCCTTCCCCAACAGAGTTTTGTTTGCTATATCCCTGTTGGGATCCCATACCTGCCATGGCTGGAGTCTTGGAGCTTCCAATGTGTCTTGGACCTTCTTCCTTCTCCTCCATGATCTGGATGAATATGCTGCCTTCAGGATGTGGGCCAGAGTAATAAAGATCATGTAAATAGAATCACTATTTGCAATCTGGATCCTGCCTCTTTTCTCTTGGGTTTGCACTGGAGCTTTTTGGGTGCATCTTCTCCGGCCTTTGACAGAAAAAGCATGTTTTGAAGAAGAACAGTGAAAATACTGCTCTACAAACTGGGGATCCAGAAAGAAATAGGGCTCAAAAGCACCATATTTGGGGTTTAATTGTTGCAGAAAATCAAAGCTCCAAATACTATGGATGTATTTGAGATATCCATGATGATATATTAAATATTTTCCCAGAGTTGTGGTGATCCAGACTTTCCCTTCAATGGGTCCTGGCAAATCTTTAAGTGTTAAATGGAAAGTACGAAAGGTGCTCGAAACGATAACATATTCTGTGAAGTGAACAAAGACATTGACTTGTTTCCACTTAGAGCTGCAACCCCCGAGGGGTGCTTGATAAAGAGTCATTGGAATTTGTTGCGATATAACAACACAAATTCCATTTCTGACAAGCAAAGGAGGAAAACTCCTCAGGAAATTCTCTCCCTTTTCTGTCTCTGGAGCAAGGAGACCAATCAAGGTCCATCTGAAATGAAGGAGCAGTTGGACAATTGCTGCGTACTGAAACCCTTCTTTGGGAAGCATCCGGTGGAAAAAAGGGAAATCACTTTTATCACTCAGAATCTCTGAAGCAATTTTATCCCTGATCTGAAAAAGCAATGAAAAACGATGAAGTTTGTTTTGATGAATATATTTGAATGGTTTGTTGATTAGTCATTGTTTATAATATGAAACACAAAATATTAATAAGACTGTATATAAAAACAGAACACAAGAAATAAAGTAAATTGGAATAACAGTAAAAATGCAAATTATATTTCTCTATTGCTTCACAATTAGATTCAAATATGGAGATATTAACTAAAGCATGTTGTTCCAGTAAAGGGCCCTATTATATTTGTCAGAGAGTTTGCAGTGTGACTACTATTAGGAGACAACCCAGGAGCATAATCCAGGAGATACATAACCCAGGTATAAGGACTATGTTGAAGCGTTGGATTATCAGCTGTTCAGCTTTAAATGGGAGGATATCAATCTTTTTAACTCTATACCGAGAACCTAGCAATGGATACCAGACACAAGGAGAGAGGCAATAGGACAGCTCCTGGCTGCCTTATATAAACAAACTGGCAAAGACTTTTGTGGACCCCTGTCAAGTTTGCTGAGTGTGAGGTAATTTAAAGTGGTTCTGACAAGTGTTGTCGGCATCTTCATATCCGGTCACATGGACGGCACGCCACTCCCATCCGGTCACATGGGTGGCAAGCCACTCCCACAAAGGAGGCCACACCCACAGAGTAGGTTTGAACAATTTTTGAAACCCACCACTGGATGGATGGATGGATGGATGGATGGATGGATGGATAGATAGATAGATAGATAGATAGATAGATAATAAAGAAATAAAGCCTGCTTATTCTTCAGTTACAAATGCTTTGTTTACCTACCCATTATCAAATGTTCTCAAGAGGATCTGAGCATTTACTTTAACCACAATATCTATTTGACGAATGGGACAATAGTTCCTAAGGTATATCATTTTTTGTATAGAAAATACTATTGCCATCTTCTCCCCAACTATAGGCAGTATTAACTTATATATGTAAATCTACCTGCCAATAGTGGGACTCACAACCGGGAATATTCTTTGACTAGTTTAGCTGATGGAAAGTCCTCTGCAGAGGCTCCATTGTTCTTCAAGCCGTTTATGATGAATTTGATTATGAATACATCAAGATAAAAAGTTGTTGACCTGTTGGCTCATAGGCTTGTAGCTTTCTAAATGAAGTAATGACTAATTACTGATTAGTAATTACTGTCAGTATGTTTTATTAACAATAGTTAAAATGGAGACTCTTATCATGACTACTGGATTTGTTCAGCATTGCAAGATTTCTAATTCTAAGATGATGGACAAAATGTGAGCTTTCCATCATTTCTGCATCTTCTTATTGTACAGAATGGCTTTTTGGTTGAATAGAGAGTCTTTCCTCACCTCCAGAAGTGTGCAACAGAAGCCCTCAAAGCAATGGGAATGGTGTCATGAGAAGGTACATCTGTTTTGAACCATGTTCCTATCCTAATGTTATCTCAACAGCCAGTCATCATAGACCATAGTGAAAAAAAGCTCTTGAATTCCATAGAGAAGATATGGCTGGAATTTTATCATGCACTCACTACCACCCAACTCACTTAACAAAGTACAAAACAAACACACACACACACACCTGTGGAACTTTGTAGGTGCCTGCTAAAGTTGACATCTGGATGGAAATCTCTCTGTCAGCTGCATCAAGAAGAGCCAAAATGTTGTCCTTCCTTCCACAGCTGTAATTAGGAACATTGGCTTTTCCAGTAGAGAGCATGTTCAGCAAGGCATCTGAAGTGCCAAGTGTGTTCAAATAGTTATCATGGATGTTATACCCAAGTGTGAGATTGTACAGAAGCTTTGCATTCTTGTTGACCAGTTGAGCAGTGAAAATAAAGCATTCTCTTCCTTTGTTATCATAAGGTATACTATTGTAAAAAAAGTGTTATAGATAATATCAGCATAACCAACAGTAATCATCAAATAACTTTTTTTTAAAACTTCATCTTCTTTGTCAACATGACTATTGAGTCTGAAGCAAATGCTCATCCAAAACCAGAGCAAATAACCTATCAGCATTAAATATTTGTGAATATTGTGACATTGAAAAAGAGATAGTCCTCTACCAATGTTAAGTATCATAAGATTCATAAGAATCAAAAGTGATCAAAAATGCCATTCTATTTCAAGTCATCCTCTATTCCTACAAGAATCAGGTATTGAATTGAATATCAATGAGTGGGTATAAAAATATGGAAATGATCTGGTCAAGGGAAACTATGACAATGATTTCTTTAAGTCATGAAGTCTTTAATTTGTTGCAGGGAGAAAAATACCGTAGACTTCTTTTGGGTATTTTTTATGTCTTATCTTTACAAGAGCCGAGGTGGCGCAGTGGTTAGGGTGCAGTACTGCAGGCCACTTCAGCTGACTGTTATCTGCAGTTCAGCGGTTCTAATCTCACCGGCTCAAGGTTGACTCAGCCTTTCATCCTTCCGAGGTGGGTAAAATGAGGACCCAGACTGTGGGGGTGATATGCTGACTCTGTAAACTGCTTAGAGAGGGCTGAAAGCCCTATGAAGCGGTATATAAGTCTAACTGCTATTGCTACATTTGTGTCTCCTCCTCGAAGGGTTGTAAAATGCTGTCCAATTTACTTGGACTTCAGTAAGCATTTGATAAAGAAGACCATAACCTTCTACTTGATAAGATTTGGGATAAGAAAAATTTGGGTTAGACAGCATGATCACCAGATGGATTTGTAACTGGCTGACCAACCATATTCAATATTTAGTCCTTAACTGAACTGCATCTACTTAATGGAAAATATGCAGTGGGGTACCCCAAGGCTCTGTCGTTGGCCCAGTGTAAAGTACCCTAACAATGCCTGCTTCATAATAAGCAACCCAATATTGTAATACAAAAAGCAGTGATTTATTAACAGCTTCATTAGGCATTTTTCATTAGGCATTTCTTATTCGCAGCCATCTTTTTTTGCTTTCTTTATCTGCTTTTGAACTTTGCCCGTGTTTCTGTCTTCCCTTCAGTCTTTGTCATAAATTACGTTTTCCAATAGCTTCATTCATCTCAACCCAACTACTGTAATCTGAGATCCGGCTCCACCGATGCTCTGCATGGAATGTCAACACAGAGAGTTGACACCCAGTACACTTTAATAACTTCACAAATGATTATAAATGAGGGCGTAGAAGGACGGCTCATCAAATTTGCAGATCACACCAACTATCTTTAGGGCTTTAACTAACAAAATGAAATTCGATGGTGAAAAAAGTAAGGTTCTACATTTGGAGGGAGGGATCAAATGCACCAGTATACAATAGATGGTACCTATTCAATAGTAGCAATTGTGATAGGGATCTTGGACAATCACATAAATATGACCCAGTAGTGTGCTGCAGCTGCCAAAAACAGCCATCACAGTCTTAGGCTGCATTAGCAGAAGGATAAAACCAAGAAGCATTAGAACCACTTTAAAATGCCTTGAGAAGACCACAGTTTTGGTCGACACAATACAAAAAGGATGTTGAGGTTCTAATAAGAGTACAGAGAAGAATACCAAAGATAATTGGTTTGTTGGAAACTAAAACATATGATGAACCGTTGCAAGAACAGAGCATTTCTAATACAATGCAGAGAAGCCTAGGGGTGGTATAATAGCAGTGTTCCAATACTCCAAGGAGCTACCACAAAAAAGAGGTGGCCAATCTATTCTCTAAAACACCTGAAGGCAAAACAAGAAGCAATGGATGGAAACTAATCAAGGAGAGAACCAACCTAGAACTATGGATAAATTTCCTTTCAGATTGAAGAATTAATCAGTGGACAGGCTTGCCTTCAGAAGTTGTGGCTGCTCTCCCATTTGTCTGAAACAGAATAGGGTTTCCTGCTTGGGCAGAGGTTGTAACAGAACACCTTCAGGGCCGCTTCCAACTCAGTTATTCTGTTATATTTTTAAAAAAAGACAAAAGAGGGAGCCTCTCAAAATCAGAACAATTCAAGAAATTAGTTAATCCCTGCAATAGAGGAGTAAGTGGAATAAAAAGAAAAGAATGAGGGTGTTAGTAATGCAGATGGAGGGAATACAACGCCATTGCACTGAAAGACTTACAAGAAAGATTTACTGTGAGGAGCCATGTTGAAACTGAAAATGTTCTGTCCCATAGTAAATGCACTGGTGACTATACTAATGAGATGGTCCCCCGGCCTATAGTAGCTCCATGGTCTTTTTCCATCCAGGTGCTCCAAATGCAGTGAACACTTCATTCTAAGCTTCCCAGAGACTGACTGGGATACCAGCAGAAGTAGAAGCAGAAACAGGGAGTCCATAATTCATGAAGCTGAATCAATCCTCTGTTTTCAAAGAAGAGTTACATGAATTCAAAGCACTCTCACAAAATGAAATCTCCAGTGGCTTTCCTGTTTCGAAGAGAGACAAACCGAGCTTCACATGGAAAGGAGATAAAGGGCATTCAGCAGCATAGCCCCTAAATCTTGCACAAACTGTTCAGCATGAGTAGAGGTTTTTATCTTTTTTGATGCGTTCAATGTTGCTGTAGTCTGATGTTATATCACAGGCAATCACTGGAAAAATTGCAGCAGATGTCTCAAAGTCCAGGATCGGGATAATTACCATGAGTGATAATTTGTCCCCTGGGACCTCTGAACCTGTTCCAGGTCTCCATGTACAGAGAAAAAAAATATGTTTGTGAAATCTCACAGATACATCCCCGGGGACACTCTTCTAGAGTGGTTGTCATCCTTCCTGTTAGGACATGACCAGAAAATGATGCTGGAGGAAGATACTTCAATACCTGGGAAACTGACTTGTGAAGTCCTCCATTGTTAAGTCTCCATTGTGAAGTCCTCCAGATCGAGTTTTTCCCCAGTGTAGATTTCTGTCACTTAAATCTAGTGCTCCCTGTCTTCTTAACACCTTGAACTCTGCCTAATATTAAGAGTAGGTCCTCTTTAGAGTTTTCTTTTCTAGGAGATCTCCATGTATTAATCCTAAATTGGAACTGATTTTAAAATTCCTTCTACATGGAGTGATTTATTTTATTTTCCATCTGTTCTAAAAATACAAAATTTTTGAATGAGAACTAAGGGCAAGAAAGCATGAAAGAAAAGGATAAGTACCAAACACTTCTGGAGCGGGAGGAAAGGGATAGACTTTTCAAGGCCGGGAGGAAAGCATCTCCTAGAAAACAGCCAGAGACTTCCAGCAAAAAGAAGTGCATATCACATCATAGAGGGACAAGAACTTTTGTAAATTTTTATATTTTTAAATTCTATAAATTTAAATTCTCTGAATTTTTAAAAAAAGTTTTCAAATTTTCAATTTTTTTTAAAATCAATGTTTTAAAATTCTTTTTTCAAATTCATGCAGGTGAGTGTGGAGATTGAGTGGGCATGCACACATGGTAATAGCATGCACGTGCATAATTTTGGCGTGCCGTAAGAAAAAGGGTTGCCATAACTGGTCTAGAGGCAACTCTAGCACTCTGAAACCCAATGAACAAAGCAAGAAACCCCAGCCTAAGCAAGAAGACTGCACCAAAATTAAACACAATAGAGAGCAAACAGTTTCTGTAAAAACAAATGACTCTATATTTGAACTAAAAGATCAATGGAAACATGTCAATTTTAGAAAAAACACAGCAACCAAGAGCAACACCCTACTTTCTACCCTAACCCACTGCAATGAAGCCCTTCTGGAACTGAACAATCATTTTCATAGCTTCCCCCCCAAAGAAACTATGTAGACACCTATAAAAGAGCAGTCATCAATAGTTTCTTTTAAAAAAGAGGCACAACTCAGCATTCCTGTGACAGGAAGAAAAGCATTCCAGACTAGCAGAGGTGGGTTGCTCCTGGTTTGGCCCAATTTGGCCAAACCAGTAGTGGCGGTGGCAGGAGGCTCTGCCCACTCGGCCGGACACTTCTGTGCAGAAGCGTTACATGGACAAGCGAGTACGTCCACGAGCACGAGTGAACTGGTAGTAAACCGGTTAGGAACCCACCACTGTTCCCTAGGGAAAAAATATGAGTATTGGTGATAGGAGATTCTATTCGTAGTGAAACAGAAACTATAGTTTGTAGACTGGGCAGTCAATCCAAGCAGTATATTGTCTCCCCGGAGCAAAAATCAAAGTAACTGGGAATCTTACTAAAATAATCAACCCCATGGATTATTACCCCTTTCTTCTCTTACACATGGGGATGAATGACATAACAATGAATCTCAAAACAAAAACAAGAGATTATGAGCAGCTGGGGAAGAAAGTTAAAGAATTAGGAATATAAGTAGTGTTTTCATCTATACCTCCAACAAAAGGCTAACAACCAACAAGGGAGCAAAGGATTTTAGAAACAAACCACTGGATTAAAAGCTGATGTCGTCAAAACAACTTCGGTTTCCTGACCATGGTCTGCATTACCTACATGAAGTGGTCCTGGCAAGGGATGGATTGAATCTCACAAGAACTGGGAAGAATATATTTGGAAAATGACTGGCTCATCTTATTAGACGAACTTTAAACTAAAATTGAGCAGGGAGGGGAGGAATCTTCATGACCTTTAAAACCTAATTCCAAGCAAAAAACCACTAGATAACCATGCTGTGGAACCTGGGTCTGGATGGCACAGTCTTATGTGGATTCAGCTACTTTCTTCAAGACTGATTATAATAAATGTTGATAGGGAATGAGAGGACCAGCCCACAGATGTTTTCAAAGTCTGTTTTCAATTAAAAAAAATGAAAAAAGTTTCTTTAACTTCTTCAGAAATTTTTAAAGATCTAAGGGGGGAATCATGGAAAAAAAGACTGACACTTCAAAACAGGGAAGATAATGAATGAATTTTCAAGGTAGAGAATAAAGGGCCAAAAAGTTTTGTTTCTGACTTATTACATTGCAATAAATGTCCCAAAAGTGCTTTTTTAAAGAGGCAACTGGACTTTCTGGTTATTCTCTGAAGACGTTTCACTTCTCATCCCAAAAACTTCAGAGCTGAAGAAGTTTCTTGAATGAGAAGTGAAACATCTTGAAAGAAAAACCAGAAAGTCCAGTTGCCTCTTTAAAAAGCACCTCTGGGACAGCCATGACCTGGATGACTGAGAATCTCCATAGATATCACAACTGTAGACCTCACAGCCCTCTGTATGTTTAGTGAAATCATAAACTTCAAAATATAAAGTTTCTCAATATATAACACAGATATAGAAGGACAACAGAGAGACCATCAAGAAAAAATTTTTTTCTCCTATTAAACAAATGGTACAGTCCACAGGCTGTCATGTTCCTTCTCTTAGTCAACTCTCATCCAATATGGATATTTCTAGAAAATATGGGGAAATAAAATTTTATTCCAGTCACAAGCAATTTTGAAATCAGCTCCAATCAGGATTCATACAGGGAGATGCAATAAAAAGAAAATCCCAAATAGGCCCAACCAATGTTAAATTAGATAGGCTCAAGTGTACTGATTACTTCCTTGCCATTAGAAGACAGGCAGCTCTAGAGTTAAGTGTCACCAATCTAGAATGTCACCAAACTAACTCTGTATGACCTTCCCCAATGTTCTCTGGAGACAAGTCACTATACTGAAGGAAAAGCAGGAGTCATTAGCTGGGTATTGAACAGCATCACTTTCAGGACAAGACCTGACAGGAAGGATCGCAACCATTAAAGGACAGGGTCCTCAGGGCAGGATTTGTGATTTTTTTTTACTAATATGTTTCTCTCCAGCTACTCCTATGCGAATGGAGAAATTTATGATCCCCAGAGAAGAAATTGCTTCTTGCTGTAATTTTCAAAATGCTGCTCTTTGAGACCTCTTCTGTCTTTGAGGTAAACATCAGACTGAAACAACATGGAAGGTATCTTGCATCAGAAAAGGATAAATGCCTCAGTCACACTCATTGTGGCACAGGTTGTGAGACAGGCAGGAGCTGTGCTCTTGAATATACTTTCTCTTCCAGGTGAATCTTAGTTCATCTCTGTCTGAATCAGGAAAGCCACGAAAATTTCTATATTGAGAAGATACTTTGAATTCGTCTAATTCCTCTTGTTCTTTTTTTTGAAACAGGGAGGGAATTGATTCAGCCCCATAAATTATGGATGTTCTGCTTCTGCCTTTGATCCTGCTGGTGTCCCAGCCAGTCACTGTGAAGCTTAGAATGAAGTGTCCAATGAATTTTGAGCAACAGGATGGAGAAAAACCATGGAGCTATTACAGACCTGGAGACCATCTCATTAGTATCATCACCACTGGAACAAAAATATTGCATAAAACAACATTGCCTTTCAACACAGCTCCTGGTTGTCACTTTGACTCGTAAGTCATTCAGTGTGATGGAGTTGCATTCCCTCTATTTGCAGTTCTAACACTCTCATTCTTTCCTTCTTATTTCACTCATGCCTGTGTTATAGACCTGAGTAATTTCTTGAATAATTTTGATTTTTATTGCTTCTCTTTTGTTTTATTTTGTGAAAAAAATAAATCTCAAATCCAAAAATGGGACAGAAGAAAACCGCTGAAAATATCCAAATTCTATAACTTTCTTGGTCTAATACTGTATTATGACTTGAATGCCAACTTTGGTTTAAAGTAGTATTGAATGGGTTGTAGTTGCCTCTGCCTATGCCATTCCCATTGTTTTATAACCTCTCATTCATATTCAATGAATGATCTTTATAGGAACAGAGAATGGCTTGATTTTAGAATTGCTTTTCTAGAACACATATGAAATAGCCTCTTCATATTTTGATGGTTCTACTTTAATAATTGAATGGTTTTGAATCCTGGTTACTCAGAAGATGAAACTGCTGCAAACAATGGTTTATTTGTGATTCTTACCCTTATAATCTCCCTCTCAAAATGAAATGGTGATGGGTGACTGTCATTTGTATTTGATTTTGGATCAGTGTTGGCTTAAAACTCAGAAGGCTTGTGAAGACAAAATGATTAAATTGGAAAAGCATTTTGTAATTGTTATTAATGACAATGCTAACATGAATATTCCTTATTTTAGTATATCTTTTGATAGCTTTAGAGCACTACGCTACATTTTTAATATTCAAGTGGTCAACAATAATTCCAGGCATCTGCAAAATCTTACACTTGGCTACAACATCCATGACAACTATTTGAACACACTTCTGAGTTCAGATGCCTTGATGGACATGCTGTCTACTGGAGAAGCCAATGTTCCCAACTACAGCTGTGGAAGGAAGGACAACATTTTGGCTCTTATTGATGCAGCTGCTGATGACATCTCTATCCAGATGTCAACATTAGGAGACACCTACAAAGTTCCTCAGGTTTGTAAGTTTATGTTTATTTTTTTTATTTTTTTTTTGTAATTTGAATGAGTTGGTGGGTTGATATGTGATAGATCCAACCATATTTTCATATGGTTTTCACCAAGCCCATTGTAGGTGTCACAGTTAGGAATTTGGATCCACGCTGTTTAGGACGCAAAGATCAGAGCAGTGACATCAACTCATGATGTCATCATCATCATTACTTTGGGTCTTTTGATTCATACTTGGGAAGGTTCTGTATTCAATCAAAGGGTTTTCTGTACAAAAGGAAAGTGTAACAGAGATGGGAAATTGTGTACATAATCTTAACAAAAATAACATTTTCAATGGTAAACAAATCTCAGATTCAGGGATAGAATTCAAATTAATTATCTTACCTATAGCTGATAATCTATCAAGAATTAATGATAGATTATCAGATATCATACGATAATATGACTTATGAACTTGTAGGGAGTATTATCATTAATCAACTATTTTATTTTTAAAAAATTACAAGCATAGTAGCATGACAAATATTTTTTATCATGAAATATTCATGATGAAATTTATCATAAATAGCTATAAAAAGAGCAACAAAGCCACTATGAAAGATTTTCTGCCAGCTGAAGTATTCAAAAAATCTATCCCTAATGGTGGTATAAGGGATGCAGTTTTGAAATGGAGATGAGCACTGCAACCTAGAGTTGGGAATGACTAGTACACATGTTTGAGGGGAATCTTTACCTTTACCTTTAATGGTGGTATAATCTATTGGCAGATTGATTTACACATATTAATGATTCTTACCAGAGGTGGGTGGCTCCAGATTTGGCCCAGTTCGGTAGTAGTGGTGATGGGAGGCCACGCCCAAGCACCGGGACGCTTGTGCGCATGCAGAAGGCTGTTTGAGCTAATAGAAATTGTGGCTAAACTAGTATATGCTAGAATCCTCTTGAGAAGACTGAGAGTGAATAGATGAAGAAAGAAATATTATTTATTTTCAAACAGACAGGATCGATCGATCAATCGATAGATAGATAGATAAACAGATATACAGAGAGAGAAGGGGGAGAGACAGAGAGAGGGACAGGGAGACAGACACACAGAAAGAGGGAGGGAGGGGGGAGAGAGAGAGGGAGGGGAGAGAGAGAGGTATTAAAAAGTAATTACAGGTCCATAGGTCTAATAAACATTGTGGTCAAAATACATGTTAGGAACCTTTTGAATAATATGAGAGGAGGTAGATAAACAAAGAATTTATTGTTGGAAAACAAGTGAGCTTTAGACAGAGTTTTGGCTGACCAAGAGCCCTCAGCATGTAGTCTTCAGCAAAACTAAGTTTACATTAGTATTACATTAAACCTATGGAAACTGTCAGTCTTCCCTGTCTTTTAGAACAGATAACATTTCAATTAAAGATTTCTTGAATTGTACAACTGACAAATTACATTAGAAGTTGTGGTCTTCCTATCTTTTATGCAACAGGAGAACAAACTAAACAGTTTGATGCAAAGACATCAGATATTGAAGCAGAGAAAGACACACAATCATGCTTAATAAGGGTGGTGCATTGAAATAGATGTATTTCTACAAATGTAGTTCCAAATTAACAAGTATTTCAATAAAGAAATATCTAAAGATCTTAAAATGATATTTACTCAAATAAGATTTGAGCACTGGATACAATGGTTAAATATAGAAAATTTTAGCAAGACTCGTATAATGAAGAGACTTGTATTTGCAGAGAGAGAGAGAGAGAGAGAGAGAGAGAGAGAGAGAGAGAGAGAGAGCACATCTATTAGTTAAATGTCAGCTATATAAAATAAAGATCTGTATCTTGGACCCCATATGAGATAAATGACCTATTTGGATCCTTATATTAAAGCAACATATATCCTGTTTAGTCAAAATTATCAAAATACATTCAATATGGCTCTTTATTTGAACAAAACATTTTAATTGACCTATGGACCTGTGTGTCTGATGCCATAAGTTGTGATACAGAAATATCATTGGCATTCTTTATTCTTATTCTTTTAAACTTAGGGTTTTATACTATTGTTATATACAGTTTGAATAATAATGGTATATATATTTTAAAATTCTTTGATTAATCAACAATAAACTATTCTAGTAAGTTCATGAGAGCCAAGCTGGATTTGTTTAAAGCTAAAA
Organism: Thamnophis elegans; assembly: GCF_009769535.1. Taxonomy (NCBI): domain Eukaryota; kingdom Metazoa; phylum Chordata; class Lepidosauria; order Squamata; family Natricidae; genus Thamnophis; species Thamnophis elegans. The sequence goes on along the minus strand of NC_045542.1, from coordinate 172,165,389 downwards.
CATTTTGGAACTGATCTGATCCCAAATATAACACAGAATTCTTCCTTGCTTTTTCAGATCAATTTTGAATTATTTTCAGATTTGCTGCATGATAAAAGTCAATTGCCCTTTTATCACCAGCTTTATCCCAAAAAAGGGATCCTCTACCCAGGAATTGTCCAAGTGCTCTTCCATTTCAGATGGACCCTGGTTGGTCTCTTTGCTTCAGACACAGAAAATGGAGAGAATTTCATGAGGACTTTTACTCCTTTGCTTGTCAAAAATGGAATCTGTGTTGTTATATCACAATATTTCTCAAGAACCCAACTTACAGCAATCCACAGCAATGCCCTCTCTAAGTGGAGACAAGTCAATGTCTACATTCACTACATAGAATATGGTGCTGCTTTGGAAAGAATTCTTCCTTTTCACTTAATACTTAGGCGTTTGCCAGGACCCATTGAAGGGAAAGTCTGGATCACAACACTCATCGGACTACATCCACTGAGAGACCACAGTGCCCTTAAATACGTGAATAGTATCTGGACTGTTGATTATGAGAGAAAAAAGCAGCCAATAAAGGATGCTTTTATAAACGGTTTCTTTCTGGATCCACCCTCTGGGCATCAGTCATATGTCTGTTCTTTTTCAAAAGATGTCTTTTCTGTCAAAGGTCGGAAAAGATGCACTGAGAAATCACCACTGGAGACCCAAGAGAAAAAGAACATGGCATGGGCCATGAATTTCCACCATTATTACAGTGCCATTAAGACTCTGGCCTCTGCTTTGAATGCTGCATATTCCTCCAGATTCAGGAGTAGACAGAAGGATGGCAAAGGGAATTTGAGGGCTCCAAGGCTGCAGCCATGGCAGGTATGGAGTCCCAACAAGGATTTAGTTCCTTTGGTAAGGGAATTCAAAATAAAAAGATGGAAACAATATCAATCTACTTGTGCTATGGGACTGATTAGATCAATCTAATCATTCAGGCAATAATGTTCACAAAAATGGGAACTATGGCAGATTTGATATTAAACACTGCTAATACTTTAATGATGTGTGCATTTTAAAATAAATTCCTATATGTATGGATTTGTGACTAGCATCATAAAATTTTACCTTCATAAATCTGAGGGATTCCCTTAGATCATCTAGCCCAACATCTCCTCTCTGCAGGAATCCCAGTTAAATCTCTTCTGACTGATGGCTGCTCGGCCTTTGCATTAAGAAAATCAGTGAAGAGATGGCTGCATTTCTCTGCTTCTCTGCTGAACACTAAAACTCCTTTAAAGTCCCCCCCTCTCTTATTCAGAATCTTCTCTACTGTAACTGAATTCATTTTTCCGTGCCTACTGTCTAGAATAATATTAAACAGATCTTAAATGTTTGTGTAACATCTTTCAGTTATTCTCCATCTCTATTATTTGGAAAATCAATCAATCAATTAATTAATCAATCAGAATAGAGCTGGAAGGGACCTTGGAGGTCTTCTAGTCCAACCCCATGGTCAATCAGAAGACCATATACAACCAAGGATTGCATTATCTTCTTTGGCTGCTGCCACACATTGCTGGATTATGTTTAAGTGATCATCCACTAAGGCCTCCAAGGTCCCTCTCACAGTAACAGAAAAGATGTTCTCAGCACCCTTCTGATTTTTTGCTCTGGTAGACCAACATGGTTCTTCCCTCTGCCTTTCCTCAGGACTAAGACATTCACTTCCTGAGATGCCTATGGAGGCATTTGCCAAGACACATTGGTTTTGTAATGAATTACTCTTCTGAGATCATTTTCACAAATAGTTTTATCAAGTATGATATTCTTCATCATTCTTCCTCTAGATTTCATTTTTCTTCTTCTATGTTGAAGACTTTGTACTTGTTTCTCTTTTAAATTCCATTCAGGGATTTTTTCCCAGCTCATTTTGATAAACATCTTTTCATATCTGTTTCTAAATTATACATTTAGACACCAAATTTGCTATCAGCTACCTATGGGTAGCCCTTCAATTCCTTTTCATCAAAATCAATAATGATATTATCATGAAATTATATGATTATTATCAAACCAAATTAATATACTACTAATTCTAATTTATTATGATCATTGACCACTTTATGTTTTTAACAGTATGGGAAAAGTACAAGTGGAATGCTAATAAAAGATAAACATTATAGCTCCTATCTACAGCTTTGTTCTTATATGAGATAACATAGTTTGTTCTAGTTGCTAAATAAGATATTTTTCTACTGGATATTATTTATGTACTTTTCTCTATGAGGAAATCATAAAAATTTCTTTGGAAGCTTCATCTTTTTGAAAAGAATACAATTTTAAAGTCAGTTTTATCCACTTAATTGTTATACCATTCATTATACCATCAATTCCTCCTTTAACTAGTTTCCTAATGATCACATCACAAATTAGTTTGTTAATCCCTTACAAAAATCAAGTTATATCACCAGCATTCTCACAATATGTTAAAAATGTGTAATCATGGGGTGGGGGGAGCCCAGAACTGAATAATACACAGAGAGAGAAACTCAGACAGGGTCCATCCTAATTTGTGTGTCAAAAGAGTTGATGAGACATTTGTCCTTTCAGATATGCACAATTGCCTCACATCACGAGATGAGCAGCATACAAATTTGATGATAGATAAATAGATTAGATGGATGGATAGATGGGTGGGTGGGTGCGTGGATGATAGATATTCTCTAAATGTTACCTAATTGCTTATTGTTCCCATGGAGTTCATAAATGTTATCTTTATGGAATTTATTTGTGACCTGAAAGTTTAGAAAGTTTAGAAAGTTTCCTATGATTGACATATTTTGTCAATCACAAAATATATATTTGACACAAAATTATATTATATTTTTTTCAAAACATATGTTGACAATATATAATTGACAAACTTTGCTGAAGTTTTCTTTTCCATTTTTTGAAGATAGCAACGTGTTCTCCCTACGAAGAATATTTGCAAGTTAGACAACTGTAAAAGAAAGATTCTGTTTAGAACAGACAAAAAGGGGATAAGTTATCAAATTTGTTGCTTTTGAAATTCTTTGATATCCCCATTTTAGTTCCATCCCTTTCTGGAGAAGAATGAGTTTTGCAATTTTTCCAAATACGAACTGTACTTGGACCAAAATGGAGATGTAAAGGCTGATATGAAGCTCATTAACTGGGTGTTTCTTCACAAGAAGAATCTCAGGAAAGACCACATCGTGACTTTTGAAAGACAGAGAATTATTATCAACCAATATCATATGTCATGGCTAAAGTTGCACAACAGGGTAGGAGAAATATTGATGTCTTTTCTCTACTTTCCAAAGGGTTCTGATCCATTTCATTGGGCTAAGCCTATGTACCCTGGATTAGTGTTGAAATGGAGAAACTGCATGAAATTAATAAGAGATGCCTTCATGTACCGGTGCCTGCCAGGAGCACCATGTACCATTCCGGTACGGTGCTCCGGAGGGCCCACCCGCCTGCCCGTGCTCCTTACTGGTATTTGAAGTTTTCGGGGCTTCCGCACACGGAGTGTACAGTGCCTGCACAATGCTCCACCGAGCAGCTGGAGAGTCACAGGTGCTAAGTATGTATGCATGCACTGCGCACATGTATGCGCACACTGCACATGTTCATATGGCGGACGCCCAGCACCGTTACACCGTACCAGTTACACTGAGGTCCAGAACCCACCACTGCTTCATTAATAGGGATTTTGGTTTGCTTCTTCCTTGTCCTCAAATACCCAACAAGAAGATACATTTGTTGACCAGTCCCTGGGTTTAGATTTGGACTGAGTCAGATGAAATTGAATCAAGAATGGTTTTGGTTATTGAGAAATTAGCTTTGGAATTAGGATTTACCTTGAACCGATTGGTGTCCCATGAAAGGGCAAGGAAAGATGTTTTTAAGCAACCCAGAACTCTGGGTAACCCAGAGTTGTTACCTATTACAATCTCTCACTCCTCTGAGATAGTGAAATAGGCCATCTGCTCCTATGAAGGAGGTCCAAGAAGTTCTGTTGACATGGTGTCAAAATGACTAGACTGCTGAGCGACAATGCCCTGACCCCGAAAATTGAAGTATTAAAACACAACTTTGACTCAGAGAAAAGTCTTTCCTGTTATCTGAAATAACAAAAGACAATTTAGAAGGAAATGCTGCTTAGATTTGGGCTTTGGCTTGTAAGAGGAGACTTCATCGAAAAACCCCTTGAATGCAATTGTTGATATTGATTGTTAGCTTCCTTAACGTATTTGCGCGGGGGTGGGGGGGGAACGGAGGCTCCAAATTTAATTAATAACAATTAAGGTCACATGAAGCAAAGAGCCCAAATGTATTTTCAGAAGGTAAATTGACCAGCATGAACCAAGTCGCTTCCTGCAAAGACTCATGTGGTTTTGCTCCTCCTTTATGTCCTATGGGAGGGGCCAATCACCTCCAAGCCTTACTCTTGAGTCTTCCCTTCTGTCTTAACTATTCTTGCCTTCTGGCAGCTCTGCACATGTGCACACTGGGAACAAGGGGAGCCTATTCCTCTGCCTTGCTGCTGTTTGACTCTGGAGGCTCCGGAGGCAGCACATAACTGGCCCCCATTCTGCCTCTGATGCAGAGCCCTCGCCCAAGTCTTCCTCAGACTCCAGGACTGGCCCATGTTCCTTCTCAACCTCCTCGCTATCCCACTCTGCAGGGAGCTCTGCAGGCTGCTGGTGGACCACAACAGAAGAGACCTTTGTGGTCTTCTAGTCTCAAGCAGGAAACTCTCTACCATTTCAGATAAATGATTGCCCAATACCTTCTTAAAAACCTCTAGTTTCGGAGTACCTACTACTTCTAGTGGCAAGTCATTCCACCGGTTAATTGTTCTGCCAGGAAATTTGGCTTTAGTTTTAGGTTGGTTTCCTCTTTGATTTTTCTCCGTTTATTGCTTTATGTCTTGCCTTCAGGTTTTTAGGAGAAAAGATTGGCTCCCTCTCTTTTGTGAAGCCCCTTAGATATTGAAATATTGCTGTCGTCCTTCTTTTCATTAAACTAAATAAACCCAATTCCTGCAACCGTTCTTCATATGTTTTGTCCTCCAGTTCCTAATGACAGTCCATGCTTCTTTTTTAATGTTAAGAAAACATGTTTTTTTCTCCTTTTTAGATCCTTTCTTAGGTACTTATGAGGACTTGCTTTTCCAGCAATTATACTACAGTGTAAGTATTTTGAAAGTACTTGAAAACACTTGCACATTTCAACAGAAATCCAGCCAGGAAACTTAATGTAATCCATAAATTTCCCATTGTGGAATGTTATGTAGAAATAATGTTTTCTCTTGTTCAAGTCTCAAATGTAATCAATGTCGTTTATTATTTGATCCAGAGGTGGGTTTCTGCTGGTTTGCCCCGGATCGGGCAAACTGGTAGTTGTGTAGTGGGAAGCTCCGCCCAACCACCCAGAGGCTTCTGCGCATGCGCAGAAGCGTTGCTCGTGCGCCTGCGCACACAAGTGAATCAGTAATAAAATAAATTGAAACTGGTTTGATCACTTACTTTCTGGTTTATCACATGTGTCAATTTTATGTATCATTTGTTTCTGTACCCTATAAAAATATTTGAAACCCTTCTCCCTTTAATAAATGCTTTTTGCTTTACTTGAATTTCTTAGTGATCTCTGTGTTCAGGTGGGTAAAGAAGTCCCTCTTCATGCGTAAAGGTATCTCTCAAATTCAGGCATCAAGGTCTTACCAGCTCCAAGCCAATCTCAGGATGTCTGAGTTTGGAGCCAACATCTTGACTCTGGAACAGGATGGAGTAAAGCCATTAAACCATTATAGGCCAACAGATCATCTTAGTGGTGGGGACTTCTTTGCAATAATCATGGGTTTTGGATTGGACAGCTTTGTAGAGTTGAAAATTTGAACAACATGAAGGAAAATTTGATCATGCTTGGTAGACATGTACAAAAAGCTAAAAAATAAATAAATCTGGATCCAAATGCATACATTGATCCAGAGTATTTAAAAATAAATGTTCCATTGAAGTCAGAATGTTTTTTTTAAGATTGATGGATAAACAATTAGAACACTACCACAGAAGATTATTCCAACATATGATTACCATGGTAAGATTACTATATTCATAAAGTTGGAAAGATTTGGCATCACAGAATAATTGTGACAGAACTTGAGGAAATTGACAAATTGAATAGTTTGATTAGAGAAAGAGCAATATTGATATTTATTGATAACTGGAAGCCCATTAGGGAATGTTGGTGTAAAAATTGAAAAAAAACCTTTGAACTTGCAATATATGGTTTTGAAGATCAGTCAAGAAAGATGAGAGATGCAATGAAATTTACTGAGAAAGGTTAAAATATAATTGTACGTAATAATTGCTGTGAAGTATATTGGAAGTATATATCTCTACAACTTTCTTTAATTTTTTTCTTTTTCCAACTCTAATATTTTTTTTTACTATTTTTACAACCACCATCTTTATAATAATTTTATTTTTATTTTCCTCTCAAACAAAATAGCACCCTCAACTGAACATTGTTCATGTCATCTTTTCAATCCTCTTCAGGTTAACATGCTCTTTTCAAGAGGTGGACTGCTATGGGTTTGCCCTGGTTTGAGAGAACCCATAGCTAACGATATGGCCAGGTCGGAGAACCTCCAAATCCTAGCCCTGGTTGGCCCCGCCCACCCCATCCTGCCCTGCCCCTCCCAGGTGTCTCCACGTGGCCCATTTTGGATATGAGGTAAGTGCAGAGCCCATGGAGAGGCTCAGGGAGGGGGAAAACGGGCCTCCTGGAAGTTCTGGAAGGCCAGAAACAGGCCTTTTTCCAGCCTCCAGTGGTCCTCTGGAGCCCGGGAGAGGCAGTTTTTACCCTCCCAAATACACAAGGAAAGCCTCCAGAGCCTGGGGATGGCGAAAATGCCCCCGCCCAGCCGTGGTGCAGGTGGTCAACTAAGCCACAACCACCATGGCCACAGCCACCCAGCAAGCAGGCAGAGAACCCATTGCTGAAATTTTTGAAACCCACTTTTCTCTTCTCTTTTCTCTTCTCTTCTACAACTTGCAGATAAAGCATTTCCTTTTCCTTATTCCAAACATCCATTTTAAGTGGAAAGCTGGACAAAATGGCTGGAGAAAGAAGACCTGAAGACTCTTCTCTGGGAGAAGATTGAAGGAATCTTGTCCATAAAAAACACTTCATTAATTTCAGGGTGTGACTGGGCCTTGGGCCTTACATTCTGCAAATTCACCCAGCAAGAAAAGGATGAGGAAAGCTGAGAACTTTTTGCATGATAGGAAGATACAGCTATCATACAGCCAAGAAAGAAAATACTACCAAATGCACATATTATTGTTAAATTTGAGGATAAATGTGATTATATCAGGAGGATTTTTTAAAATATCTTTACAAACTTTCATTTTGCAAATGCAAGAATAGGTCTTCTGGATCAGGCCAGGACCATCTTCATCCCTCTCAATTATTTCTGGCATATAAACAAGATTCTCATTGCATAAATATTATGTTTGAAATACCCATGTGTGACATTTCAAGCCCCAGATAGGCTAAGGATCAAAGAACAAAAGATTCAAAAGTGAAGGACACTATTCTCCAGCCATCTTTTCTTATTACAATTAAAATCATTGCCCAACTTAGGTATTGAGAGCAGCTTGCACATTTTCTACATTTGATGTGTTGGGAATTTTTGTAGTTAAAATTCCTCTGTCTCACATTTCTATATTTTTTCTGGTTGTAAGCTGCTCCTTTGTATTCAGGTCTGGCCTCAGAATGATAATGTAGCACTTGGGGATGAAGATGCAGCCCAGAAGACCAGCACTCGAGGCCTCAATGGAGAAGATCTGAACAGCCACCATGTATTTCCCTTTGGTGCTCAGGTAAGTGGGCACAAAACTCACCCAGACACTGCAGAAAACCAGCATGCTGAAGGTGATCAGCTTGGCTTCGTTGAAGGCCCCGGGGAGATTCCTGGCCAGGAAAGCCAGTGTAAAGCAGATGGCAGCTAGGAAGCCCATGTAGCTGAGGGTGATGTAGAACATGACAATGGACCCTTCATTGCATTGCAGGATGATCACTCCAGGCTGGGAGTGGAAGTCAGAGTCAGGGAATGGCGGGAAAGCTCCAAGCCAGATGGAACAGATGATAATTTGAATAGCAGCAGAAGAAAGGATGATGGAGTTGGCCAAGCTCTTCCCCAACCATCTCTTCACTCGGTTTCCAGGTTTTGTGGCCAGGAAAGCCAGCACCACTGTGATTGTTTTGGCCAAAAGAGAAGAAATGGCAACTGAAAAGTTGATGCTGAAAACCATTTGTCGGAGAAGGCAAGTGGTTTTTCTTGGCTTACCAATGAAGAGAAAAGGAGACAAGAAGCAAAGCAGGAGGGAGACCAGGAGGATGTAGGAGAGGTCCCGGTTGTTGGCTTTGACAATGGGAGTTTCTCGGTACTGAAGGAATATGATTAACACAAATCCTGTGGTTAAGAACAAGAGCATGGCAAAAGAGACTAGGATGTTGCCCAGATATTCTTCATAAGACAGGAAGGATATAACTTTGGGAATACATTGTGCTCGGTTCTCTTTTGGATATTTGTCGTCTGGACACTTGGTGCATTTTTCTGTATCTGAGAAAACCAAAAGCAATATTTATTTCATATTCTGTCCTTTTACATTTCAAGAAATACAGTATTTGCTTGGGATCGCAGCTGATACCAGCAGCATTTTCTCAGATGCATTTCTTAATTTCTCTACGGAATGAAAATACAATGGATTCCATGTTCCAAAAACTATAGAGTTATGTTTGTGAAGTTGGGAAAAGTCTTAGGACCTTAATGATCTCCTGTAAAATGTGCAGAACCTTCATAGAACAGGTAAATAATAAATCAACTAATCATTCTAGACAAATTTCCTTGATCCTTCCATACAGCAATGTGAAATCTAATTGGCTTGCAAAGAAACTGGTCCTGCAAAGAAACTGGAACGACTACTGGGAAAAAGGACACATCCAAACTAAAAAGCAAAAGAGATATTTTCTCTAGCAATAGTAATGCTTGTCCAATCTGCCATACCCATCAATTCCCAAGCCCCTCCTTCAAGGCCTTTTTCATATTAATCCCATTAGAGAAGAAATTGTACAGTTTGAAAATAAACAAGAAAACAGTTGAGCTTCAATCTGCCTTTTCACTTGCATTTTCATGAGAATATTCTGAATGGATCCATTTGCACATACCAATCCTTTTCTTTGGTGTAACCCACCTTCCTCACTAGAGATGGTCCCTTCCGGACAAGGAATGCAATCATAGCAGCAAACTGGTTCTCCTTCTCGTTTCCGTTTGACAAATCCAGGATGACATTTCCCCCCACATTTGGACTGAGGCAGAGACTAAGCAGAAAAACAAGGTGTGGCAAAGAAAATATGTTAGAATTAAGTAATAATCAAAACTGGAAAATTACAGGGATATCAGCCTAGCAGTCTCTGAGCTACAGTTAGGTAAAGATAAAATCACTGACTCAGTCCAAACAGATGAAGTTGTCAACTTGTAAAGCATTTCCGTGACTATTATTAGGTTGGCATTGGAGAGAGGATTCCGTGCATACCTTTGGCCAGAGTTGGATCTCATATTTCTACAGCCTAGTTGGTGCATATGATTTATGACACAGACACAAGGGAGGGGATAGAGGGGTAAAGTTCAAACTTAATTAAACGGAAGTCAGTTTCGGCTCCGCAGAAGAACATGCCACAATGTTGATCCTAATAAATGAATGGGTTACTCTTGAACTTTGTCTCGAGGCTTGTAAATTAATTAGATCATCTTCTGGGAACTTCACAGAAGTAATATTGATAAATCCTTCATTTTAGTACACTATTTTGTTTTCAGCATATCACATTACAAAAAAAAAAGACTTTTCTACTTAATACTGGAGGGATGGAATTAAGAAAAGATTTAAGCTTTAAGTGACAACCATTGTGTATTGTTGCCTGCTAGTGACCAGTGGCCAATGGAGCTGGCAGCAAAGTCGGACAGTGAGGAGATTGGGGAGGATCATGGGCCAGTCCTGGAGGCTGGGGAAGGCTCGGACAAGTGCCCTGCATCGGAGGCAGAGACAGGGCCAAGGCTGTCTGGCAGTGATCAGGTGCCTATGGAGCTAGACAGTAGTGAGTCAGAGGAACAGCTAGAGCCTCTTCCCAGCGTGCGTATGCGCAGAGCTGTCTGAAGAAAATAACTCAGAAATCAGGGTTGATTTGGGAGTAAAGTCACAGGTGGAAGGTAATTGGCCCCTCCTGTAGGAAATAAAAGAGGAGCAAAAGGGGAGTGGGCTTTTGCAGGAAACAATTTGTTCGTTCATTCATTAGATTAATTTCAGGAGCGTGAAAATCTGTTTATGAATCTCAGAGACTCTGTGCCAAAAAGCCTTAAAAATGAGGACTGACAACCCTAAAGGAGATGTTCTTTGTTTTTTATATTTATTCCTTCAATTCCCATGGCTGAGATGAAATAAGAGTAAAATAAACTGCCTAGTTTCAAGAACTGCAGTGAAGGGAGAGGGAACTGAGGCCATAAGAATGTTTCCCTCAAAAAGGCTAAGTCAGGAATCTTTTGCTACAGCCCATGGGACATACATCTGAGCCCTGTGGCAGAGTTGGATATTTCTAAGGCCGTGCTTGGCATCCAAGAAAAAGTCTTTTCTGTTGAAGAACTGCAAGTAGGTGACACCTGTTCTTCCTTAAAAAGCAAGAAGCTGAGTCTTGGTCCCTGCAAAACCTTTTATTTACACGACTGTGAATTCCTTTCATTCACAGTCTGCAAGGCTTAACCAACAGTGTTCCAGAGGAATGTTTATCAACACACACTGTGAAGTTTCCAAGAGTTGGCCTAATTAATTTATGAGCCTTGAGACAAGGTTCAAAAAAACCCCACTCATTTATTAGGACTAACATCTTGGCACGGACTTCTGTGGATCCGAAACTAAATCCCACTTAACGGCATCTGAACTTTATCCCTGTGTCCCCTCCCTTCTGGCTGAGGTCATCAATCACATTCTCCAACAGGACGTTATGGCAGGGTCCTGGACATGGGCATTCACATCCCAGTACAGAAATATGAGACTTTTACTTTGGCCAAAAGCATGCATGGCATTGCCCCCCCCGCTTCTCAAGTTGATAGTAGTCATGGAAACGCTTTAGCCGTTGACACACACCTTATCTCATTTGGCGAGCTGCCAAATAACTAGTTTCCAAATGCAGTGCAAGGCAAAACTTGGCACCGAGTCTCTTATAGGCACAAACAGAACTTTCCACTCTTGAAATGACCAAATGACCAAATTGTTTCCTGCAAAAGCCCCCTCCCCATTTGCTCCTCTTTTATTTTATATGGGAAGGGCCAATCACCTCCAAGATGTGGCTTTACTCCTAAGTCGGCCCTGCTTTCTTAGTTGTTCTTGTCTTCTGGCAGCTCTGCACATGTGCACATCGGGAACACACTCCAGCTGTTCCTCTGCCTCACTGCTGTCTAGCTCCCTCTCTGCCTCCAACACAGAGCCCTCGTCTGAGCTATCCTCAGCCCCCGGACTGGCCCATGTTCCACCTCAGCCTCCTCACTGTCTGACTCTTCTGCCAGCTCCACTGGCTGCCAGTGGGCCACAACAACACCAACTGACATGGAAAAACACAGCTACCTTTATTATTAGTTACATTTAGCAATAGCAATAGCAGTTAGACTTATATACTGCTTCATAGGGCTTTCAGCCTTCTCTAAGCAGTTTACAGAGTCAGCATATTGCCCCCAACAACAATCCAGGTCCTCATTTTACCCACCTCGGAAGGATGGAAGGCTGAGTCAACCCTGAGCCGGTGAGATTTGAACAGCCGAACTGCAGAACTGCAGTCAGCTGAAGTAGCCTGCAGTGCTGCATTTAACCACTGCGCCACCTCGGCTCTATTTGGAGTCTCCTTTTGACCCAGAGAGACTTAAAGTAGCTAACAGTTGAGATAAACAATGCCATTCAAGGGACCTTCAGATGAAGTCCTCTCTTACAAGCCAAAGGCCACATCTCAATTGCATTTCATTTCAAACTGTCCCTCTGTATTTCCAATATAAAGAAGTACTTTCCTTTGGATCAAAATCATTCTCCAGGGCTTCAGTTTTCTGGGTCAGGACATATCTCACATCAAAAGAGTATATTTATGATTTCATGTGAACTGAAAGCGTCACTCTTTCTTAAAAGCAGGCAGCCTTTCCACTTTTTCTTATGGGGTGAAATAGAAGTATGCATAACCCTGCTTAAAAATATCATAAACCATGTATCTGCCATTTTAGGGGCGTTTTCCCCAACCAGGACAATAGGAAGCTTATTTCCTAATGAGACCAATGAAAACTCAATCCAATTAATCAAATCCAGTCCAAACCTGAATCTAGGGACCCATCAACAGAATTGTCTTCTTCTTTACTATTTGAGGAAAAGGAATAAGTGGACCTGAGGCTCTAAGCAACACAATCCCTGCATTTGAGGGCTCCTCACTTGTTTGATGGTCTGCATCATTAAAAAATGATCACTGAGCAGCAAATGTGGGCATCAAGGCAGCAGTTTAAAAAGAGGTTCCGTATTATGCTTTCTGAAGAAGATATCTGTGAGTAGTACTAAAGGTTTCAATTCTCAGTGAAAGTCATCTATCTTGGTGACTAGGCTTAGCCACTTGAAAATAGCGATTTGGTATTCATTATAGAAGATCCAATAGAAACAGAAAATAGCTTAATGCGAGAACTAGGAAAATATGGAGATGTAGCAGGGTTAAAGATTAATAGAGAAAAGACTAAAATAATAACTAAAAATTTGAAGGAAGAACTAAATAAAGAATTAGAAAGACTAATAGGACTGCAAGTGACAAAGAAAGTTAAATATCTTGAAATATGGCTAACTGCAAAGTGCTCAACTATAAAAGAAACTAATTATAAAAAAATAGTGCAACAAATAAAAAAAGATCTAGAACTATAGGGGAAACTACAACTAACATTATTAGGGAAAATAGCAGCGATAAAAATGAATGTACTACCCAGACTATTATACCTATTTTACCTAGGATAAAGTTGAAAGCTCTACAGGATGACAGAAGCAGAGGTGGTATGGGACTCCCAGACTGGGAGCTTTACTACAAAGCAGCAGCACTAACATGGATCAGGGATTGGATAAATTTAAAAAATAAAAGAATACTAACATTAGAGGGCCACGATTTGCAAATGGGATGGCATTTTTTCCTATGGGAAGAGCGTAAAAAGAAACAAAAATACTTTCACAGACACTATATTAGAGATGCACTGATACAGGTCTGGAATAAAATTAGAGAAAAACATTACATGAAAATACCGACATGGCTTTCCACTATGGAAGCCATGACACATCCCAATACACTAGATCTATCGAAAATGGTTAGATATAGTGAAAATTTAGACAGCCAAGGGAATTTGAAAACAAATCCAGAATTAAAGGGGCAAAATATAAATATAGATTAGTGGCCATATCTCCAACTACAATCGAGATACAAAAAAGATGTAAAAGAATATGGAATATACACAGAATTACAACAAATAGATAAAATTTTAATTGGCCCGGAAAATAAATTCATAATGAAAATTTACAAATATTTATTAGAAGTAACATTAGAAGAAGAAAAAGTTAAAGGTTGCATGATAGAGTGGGCCAAAAACTTTGGATATAACATAGATCTAGTGGATTGGGAAAAAATTTGGAACACAAATTATAAACTAACACGATCCGCAGCACTTAAAGAAAATATATACAAAATGTTTTATCGTTGGCATTTATCACCAACAAGATTGGCTAAAATGTACCCAAACACGAAGCCGACCTGCTGGAAGTGTAAAAAAGTACAAGAGACTTATTATCACATATGGTGGACCTGCCCAGAAAGACAAAAATATTGGACAAAAATTTGGAAATGAATGCAAGAAATTACAGGAGAACAGATAAAATACAAACCCGAAATCTTTCTACTGGGAATAATCAAAGGGAAATATACAAAGAAAACTAAGTACATATTAACACATCTGCTAATTACAGCTAGAATAGCATTTGCCCAATGCTGGAAACAAAATAATACCCCCTCGGATGAATTGGTGATAAAAAAACTTTGGATTGTGCAGAGATGGACAAATTAACACTGAAATTAAAAGATAAAGAAGAGTCGGAATATTATGAAATTTGGAACAATTGGTACAAATGGCTGCAAAACAGGAATAAAATTAATTAAGCCAAAAAACAATATATAGAAATATATATAGAACTGTGTATAAAGTGTGTAAATATAGAAGCAAAATATTATATACATGTACAGGTATGATGACATAACAATGTTGATGTAATGACTGCAAGGTGTTGTAGAAGGAAAAAATAATAATAAAAATCTGCTAATAAAAAAGAAAATGGGGCCTAAGGCTTGGTAAACAAAGCAATATTTCACTCACTTTTTTGTGTAATTTTAGCTGTGACAGAGCATTTCGTTGGATAATAAGTCGCTGTCTTTCAAAACTGCCCAGTCTCATTAGGATGGCATCCTTCTTGGAGACAATCACATTCATCATGATGTCCATATCTGCTGTTACTTCTCCATTTTGGTCCAAGTACATTCTCCGGCTGGAATGTTTGAAAAATTCACTCTTCTGCAAATATGGGTGAAACTAGAATGGAAGCATCAATGAAGTTAGAAAGCTTATACATTGGGATTTTTTTTTATCCCATGCAAGCTTTTCACATTTATCTCATCTCCAAATATGCTTAATTGGAATACCCTTCACAAATGAACAAAAAAGGTTCAGCAAAATTTGTCAGACTGACAAAATATATCTTGACAAAATTGATCAATTATGGGAAACAAAAGAAGGTGACAAATAAATGGAACAATATAAAAAGAGATGGTTCACAAACTCCTTGAAAACAACAGGGTGAATTTGAGAATCCTTGGATTTGTCAAGAAGATAGTTGCCAGGCTAATCTCCCCAGTTAAACCCAGTGGGAAATATGACCATTTGAGCAAATTGCATTTATTGGATGGCTACATCCCAAGAATCTGTCAAGTCTGAATGTACTAATTTCCCACCAACTCTTTTTTACACCTTGAAGAATTAGGGATGATCTTTTTATAATTTCTCTGCCTTTTACAAAGTTGTAGGCATCCTCACCCTTACCTGATCATACTCTAGGCCCATGATTGCGAACCTATGGCATACGTGCCACATATGGGACATGGAGCCATATTTGCTGGCACGCCAGCTGTCAGCTCCGGCACACATGTACATGCCAGTCAGCTGATTTTTGCCCTTCTGGGGGACGGGGAACGCCATTTTTGCCTGCCCCAGGCTTCAGGAAAGCCTCCAGAGGCTTGGGAGGCCGAAGAACAGGCCCAACGGGTTGGCAACAGTAAGAAGAGCTGTTTTGGTTCCTGGGAGCTTAGAATCAGTAGGATTCTAAGAGCACCTTTTCTTAATAACACAATCTCTGATTTGGAGAAGGAAGAATATAGCATTTTTTTTCAATGACCAAAAGCTGTTGTACAGAAGCTTCAGATCTTTCCACTGTTACTCCAGAGCAGGGGTGGGTTTCAACCGGTTCACGGCGGTCCCCGCGAACTGGTTGGTCGGCGAACCCAGAAGTAAGTAACTTCCGGGAATGTCGAAGGGCCCACCTGCCTGCCCGCGCTTCTTACTGGTCTTTGAAGGCTTCTGTGCTTCCATGCAGGAGCATTGCACATACAATGCCTGCGCGATTCTCTGTGAGCAGCTGTATGGCACATACAGCGCCTGCGCGATTCTCTGCGAGCAGCTGGAGCATTGCGCAGGCGCTAAGACACATGTGTGAACTGCGCGCGTGCATGAGCACGCCGCTGGCCCCGTTCCAACCGAACCAGTTGGAACGGGATTAGCAACCCACCACTGCTCCAGAGGATCAGACATATTAACACAAACTCAGTCACAAGAGAGAAGAATCTGGCTGAATGATAAGAAAAATATTTTAAAAAGAGGAACTGTTCTAGAGCTGAGCCAGTGAACCAGAGAAGTTCAGTCTCTCCTTCACTTATTGTCTTAATGCAAAAACCAAACAGACATCAGTCAGAAAAGCTTTAACTGAGATTCCTGCAGAGTGGAAGGATTGATGGGCTAGGAGGCTTCAGGGTATACATCAAATTTATAAATATACAATTATATAATGCTGTTCATGAAACCACGTATACAGGGATTTATTTTAAAATGCATACATCCTTTTTTAAAAATCAGCAGTGTCTAATATGAAAGTTTATCGGTTGTGGTGCCAGCTGTTTGGAAAGTTATCCCCTTAGCAATTAGATTGACCAAACATGCTGGCCTTTTGTAGCACAAGGAAGTTGAGATGTTTTCCTTCCTTCTCCTCTGGATTCCTGCTCAGAAATAACTTAATTTTGATGGATTTATTTTGGGATGCCTTACCTGCCATGGCTGCAGTTTTGGAGGCTTCAAGCTCTTTTCACCCTGCTTCCTTCTTCTCCTAGATCTGGAGGAATACGCATTGTTCAAGACGTGGGCCAGAGTCAGAATGATAGAGTGGACATATTCAACATCAATCATTTGTCTCCTGTTTCTTCCCCTTTCAGTATCCAGTGGCACTTTCTCGGTCCATCTTTTCCGGCCTTTGACAGAAAAGCCACGATTTGAAAAAGAACAGTGAAAATACTTATCTTCAAACTGGCGGTCAACAAAAAGTGGTTTTGGATTATGTTGTCTCCAGTCTTTCAACTGAATTTGAAGGGCCCATATACTATGGACATATTTGTAAAGTCTGTGCTTGTTTCTATTCTCTCGCAAAAATCCTGTGATGATCCAGACTTTCTCTTCAATGGGTTCTGATAACCGCATAAATATTAAATGAAAAGGAAGAATTCTGTCTAACAGGGGATCATGTTCTATGAAGTGCACAAAGACATTGACTTGTCTCCATTTGGAGAGGGCTTCCCTGAGATACGCTGTGTAGCCTGTTGATGAGAATTGTTGTGATATAACAACACAAATCCCATTCCTGACAAGCAAAGGAGTAAAAGTCCTCATGAAATTCTCTCCGTTCTCTGTGTCTGACGCAAAAAGGCCAATCAAGGTCCATCTGAAATGGAGGAGCAGTTGGACGATTGCTGGGTACTGGATCCTGTCTTTGGGGGACATTTGGTGGAGAAAGGGGAACTGATTTTTATCACTCAGAGTCTCTGAAGAAGACATATAAGCAATCTGAAAAAGCAATGAAGATGTGTTATACTTGGGGTCAAAGTCAGAGTCTAGCTTTTAAGAAATCCAGCTTAGTTTTCATCATCATTTTAGAATAGTTTATAGTGCATTAGCCACTGGACCCATCAAGGTAGAATGTGGACATTAACAAGGCTGTATATAAAAATAGAATAAAAGAAATAAATTAAATAAAAACAATAAAGTATGCAAATCATAACTCTGCATGACCCCTATTATTTAATGCAAACACACTCACACATGCAGATGTCAACTGAACTGTTTTGTACCAATACAAGGCAGTATTATATACTTTTTGAATTTTGACTACATAGGGGAAATGTTGTTTTGATATCCTAAAGGTTGTTGGTGCAGGCTTTGTTCCTTTTTTAAGAAGACCTCTAAGGTTCTTTCCCAGTCAGTTATCATGCTACTGTGTTGCACTCAAAGATTATGATCTCTCTCTCTTTGTTATAAAATTGATTTTTGAATTGTTGATGTGTAATGTCTTCTCCCACTGCAAATGTTATCATGCTACTGTGTTACACAGTAGCACTCAAAGATTATGATCTCTCTCTCTCTCTTTGTTATAAAATTGATTTTTGATTTTTGAATTGTAGATGTGTAATGTCTTCTCCAACTTTGGAAATTCAAATGCATTCATTACAAAGGACTTGATTAAATCCTCTATATTTAACCATTGTGCCTAGCTGTTCAAATCTTGGTAAAATAAATACTTCCCTAAGATGTATCAGTATTTCTGTGTTAAAATACTTTGAATTTGGAGCATATTTTTTCTAGTGGTTCATCACTTTCAATGTGTCAACCTTACTGAGGATGGCAGTATCCTCAGTAAGGCTACTCAGTAAACATCTTTCTCTACTTTGATATCCTGGAATCTTTGTACAGCAAACATTTTAGCTGTTGTATAAGAGACAGGGACATTAGAGCTCCTGGTATAGTTTATCAGTTGTACAATCCAAGAAGTCTTTACTTGAAAATTTGTCTCTTCAAATAGCAAGAATTTGAGGAGCCTGTATGTTTCCATAGCTTTAATGTAACACCAATAATTACTGTATATGCCCTGATTTTAGATAAAGATCAAATTGTATTATTTCTCAATTCAGCTCTGACAGCAGTAGCTGAAATCCTTTTATCTACACATTATATTTCTCAGATGATGTGATTGGGTGTGTTCTATTTGTGGATGAATTTTAAGTTCCAATCAAAGACCCTTTGATTGGACACAGAGATTCTCCTTAATTTCACAAATCTGCAGCAAAAGCACACAAAGCAATGGGGTTATTGGCATGACAGGAAGTGTCTTCCTTGGTTCTTACCTCCTCCCCAATGTGGATCCCAATTCCTTCTGACACCTAAAATGGTCATGCTGAAAAGCAGCTCCTGAAATCCATAAAGAAGTTCTGGTCGGATCTATTACTCCTACCACTACCACCACCCTCACTTTACGAGATAGCACAGTACACACACACACACACAGACACACACACACACACACCTACCTACCTACCTGTG
This sequence comes from Thamnophis elegans, assembly GCF_009769535.1. Taxonomy (NCBI): domain Eukaryota; kingdom Metazoa; phylum Chordata; class Lepidosauria; order Squamata; family Natricidae; genus Thamnophis; species Thamnophis elegans. The sequence goes on along the minus strand of NC_045542.1, from coordinate 172,146,587 downwards.
GGACTTTGTAGGCACCAACCAGTGTTGACATCTGTATGGAGATATCCATTTTAGCTCCATCCAGAAGAGCCAGAATGTTGTCCTTCCTTCCACAGCTGTAGTTGGGAACATTGGCTTCTCCAGTAGAGAGCATGTCCAGCAAGGCCTCTGAAGTGCCCAGGCTGTTGACATAGTTGTTATGGATGCTATAGCCCAGAGTGAGATTGCACAGGAGCCTTTCATTCTTGTTGATCAATTGAATAGCAAAAATATAGCGGAAGAAAGGTACTTCTGCAAAAAATATATCACTGTAAAAATGTTCACATTATTATAGTCAACAATAACAATAACAAAATATAGTTTTCAATTTTGCCTTCTTTGCCTCCATTATCTTTATTATTCTTAGCTTGTTGTGTATAAAACTAATCCAAAATCAGAAGCAAATGATAGCCATCACCATTTAATGTCTTTGATTGTCAAGAAGATGGGAAAGATTCAAAATCATTCAATTATTAAAGCCAAACCATCATGAAAGGAAAAAGATGTTTCATAAGTAGCCCATAAAAGCTATTCTAAAAGGAAGTCAGCTTCTTTTCCTTTAAGGATCAGATAGTCAATATCAATGAGTGGTTATACAAATATAACAGAATAATCAAGTTGGAAGGGACCTTGGAAGTCTTCTAGTCTAACCTCCTGCTGAGGCAGGAGACCCTAAACCATTACAGGCAAATGATTGTCCAATCTCTTCTTTAAAACCTCCAGTGCTGGAAGCCATGGAAATCAAAATTATTCAGTAAATTAGACAGGTCCTTCAATATAGTAATATATTACTATATATATTATAGTATATTATATATATATAAAGTAAGAATAAAGAACAGGAGTGTTAGAACTGCAAATGGAGGGAATCCAAGTCCATCACCATGAATGACTTACGAGTGAGACTGACTGGAAGGAGCCACATTGAAAGGCAACACTTTTTCTGATGTTTTTGTTGTACTGATGACTATATTAATCAGATGGTCTCCTGGCCGATAGTAGCTCCAAGGTTTGTTTCTATCCTGCTGCTCCAAACTCAGTGGGCATTTCCTTCTAAGCTTTGCAGAGTCTGTCTGGGATACCAACAGTATCAGAAGCAGAAGCAGGAGATGCATGATTCATTCAACCCCATTCAATTTGTTAAAAAGAACCTCCAGAAGAGTTAGAGGAATGCAAAATACTCTCACAAGGTAGAAATACCAATGGTTTTCCTGATTCTGACAGAAACAAACAACTTTCACCTGGAAAGGATAGAAAGGTACATTCAAGAGCACAGTCCTTGCCTGTCCTAAAAATAGTTGGAAGCACTCAGCATGGCCAGAGACATATATATTCTTTTTCTGATGCAAGATCTCTTCCATGTTGCTTCTGGCTGATGTTTACATCAAAGGCTGTTACTCGAGAAGTAGCCAGTGAGGTCTCAAAGACTGGGATAGTTATAATTACAGTGAGAAGCATCTTCTCTTGGGATGCTGAACTTCTGTGGGTCTCCATGTGCAGGGTAGTTAGAGAAAAGTATGTTAATGAAAAATCAGTAATACAAATCCCTGGGACACTGTTCTTTAGTGGTTGTGTGGTCCTTCCTATCAGGACATGTCCAGAAAGTTATTGTGAAGTTCCCAGAAGATGACCTAATTAATTTACGAGCCTCCAGACAAAGTTCAAAACAAATCCATTAATTTATTAGGACCAACATTCTGGCGTGTACTCCTGCGGAGCCAAAACTGTTTTACACTTAATGGTGTTTGAACTTTACCCCTGTGTCCCCTCCCCTCTGCCTTGGTCATGACTCATATTCACCAACAAGATGCTACTGTAGGTTAGGGACATGAGCAGCTCTAAGAATATGAGACCTGACTCTAGCCAAAAGTATGCATGGAATTTTCCTCCCTTCTCTATGCCACTTGATAGTAGTCATGGCAACACTTTACAAGTTGACATCCGGCTCCTCTCACTTCCCAAAAGCGACTGGTGTAAAAACAAAGCAATTTGACTACAGGTGTACAACTTAGGGATGCGTTCTTCCCCCAGTCTTGCCTGGGTTTTCTGCATGGAATTTTGCTATAAGGTGATATCCAGGTAAGCCTGGATATTCCTACTTTTTAGCCAAGATCCCTCTGATAAGGGGTAGCCCTTCCATTTGATTAAGTATTGGAGTTGTCTCCTTGGCCACCTCGAATCAAGGACTTGTTGAACTTCATAATGGGTTTGGCCCCCTATGACTACAGGGCCCGCAAGCTCCCGGGGTAGTGGTCTCAGAGGGTTTTAAGAGGCTACTATGAATACCGGGTGTATCTTTCCCAGCAATCGAGGCAGTTTCAATTGCACTGTGACTGGGTTGATGATCTTTACTATGGGGAATGGTCCCATAAACTTTGGCCCCAGTTTCTTGCTAGGCAGTTTTAATCTCAAATATTTGGTGGAGAGGTAAACCTTCTCTCCCACCTGGAATGGCTGTTGCGGAGCCTGGTGTTTATCTGCCTGTTTCTTATAGGTTTGTGCTACTTTAGCCAGTGCTTTTTTTGACATTTTCCCAGGTTTCTTTCAGCATCGACATCCAATCAGTCAAGCTGACTGAGGAGGGGGGATCCCTTGGATACTCAGGCATTGGGACAAAGTCCATACCACTCACTATTTTGAACGGCGTGAGTCCTGTGCTACTATGAACAGCATTATTGTACGTGACTTCAGCAAAAGATAAAAGGTCTTCCCAATTGAACTGCTTGTTCTGAAAAAATGCACCAGCAGCCACTCTGGTGGTAGCCTTCCTATGACCCTCCTAAATTCACGGATGTGCTCTTTGATGGGGCGGCCCCTCTGTTTTAGTTTGCTTAGTTCCTCTTCCGCATATGGGTCCTCCTCCCCCTCCTCAAATCTGGCCTCTAGCAGTTGCAGGAAGTCATCTATGTCTTGCAGTTGGGGGGGGCGCTCCTCTTGTGGAGGACTCCTAACCAATCCCTTGCTTCTCCCTCTAGCCCCTCTGTGATGGTATTCACCATGGCCCTGGGGGATGGGTAGAGGTGCCCATAGAGCTGGGGGCGACGGTGGCTGCCGCTTTGGATAACTTGCGGCTTGAATGGTGTGAGCGAGTGGCACCGAGTGGCCGGTGCAAACGCTAAAGATATCGAGGGCGTGTTTCCATACTGGCGGGCGGCACTAGCGGATGGCGAGCATTTCTTCTTTGAACTGTGAGAGATTAAGATCTGGGCCAGCACCTCACTTGAAGAGGGAGTGGTTGAACTTTTCCATCTATACTGCTGAGACTGGTGGCTGGTTTCTGGCCACCTCAGCCCTCTAGCCCCCCCCTCTTCTCTTTGGTGCAGCCCCCTCTCTGCTCGCCGCTGCGGGTGGTATATGGATGATGGCGGCATCTTTTATGATCTTTCGGGACTTGCAACATCTTCTGACTGCGCCCACCTGGTTGTCCGACTTGCTGAACCCTTGGGGACCGTTCTGGACTACCATCACCATCTTGCCATCAGATGGAAAAACTGCAAGAGGGGACTTAATGTTTCTAATGTACTCCCCCCCCTTCACGACCCATCTCGCCTGCCCCGGACTTTAGACTTTGGACCCTTATTATTATACCTTCCAAGAACGAGATATACTATCTGCATACCCCCCGTATCCCACAGTTGGTGCTCAGCTACCTCAAACTTTTTAAGAAGTATTTGCGCAGTTATTAAGCTATACTTGCGCAGTGCGCAAAAATTTTTTTTTAGGAATGCGGTGTGAATGGTATGTCTGATTGATGACTGTACCCACTTTTTTAACCTCATTATTGCTGTATTTTCTGTGTTTTAACTGACCTATGTGGGGAATGCATGGATGAGTGCCAGTGTTTGTGTAAGAGGATGACTGATTCAAAGGGCCTGTCGGGGAACGCGGGAGCCATAGTGGGTGGGGGGACTATGGACACCGGAGTGGGCCGGAGCATTATGGTCTTCACAGGGAGGGGCAGATATGGCGGGGACTTTAGGGCTGGCCATTACCGGGGAAGGAGGGCTCGCTACGTCACAGAGATCCCTCCTTCCAGCCCTATGAGTCCCACTCCAAGGCCAGATGGCGCGAGTAATCAGGACCCTGGTCTCAGGCTGCTGTCGCTAAATGCCAGGTCTGTAGTTCACAAAGCTCCCCTCGTCCGGGACCTAATATTAGACGAGAGGGCAGACCTGGCATGTATTACTGAAACCTGGCTGGGCCCGGAGGGAGGAGTCCCCCTCGTAGAGATGTGCCCAGAGGGTTTTCAGGTGCTTCATCAGCCGCGATCCCAGTGAAGGGGTTTGGGTGTGGCTATTGTTATCCGAGAGTCTCTAATACCTCGTGGGATCCCTGCTCCGGAGTTTGTCGGGTGTGAGTCCCTGCTGGTGAAGTTGGACCTCAAGGGTCAAGTGGGTCTGCTGTTAACGTACCTGCCTCCCAACAGCGTTGCAGCAGCCCTCCCCTCGCTCCTCGAGTCGGTAGCCGAGCTGGCAATTGAGTTTCCCAGGCTTATAGTTCTGGTGGATTTCAATTTGCCTTCGCTCGGTGAACACTCTGATGGGGCGCAGGAGTTCATGGCTTCCATGACAGCCATGGGCTTGACCCAAGTAATTCGGGGCCCGACTCACTCAGCGGGTCACATGCTCGACCTCGTATTCCTCTCGGAGCAGTGGAGTTGTGATCTTGGTTTGAGGGGTAGTGAGATCTTACTCCTGTCATGGTCGGACCACTACCTACTGAGGCTTGACTTTCGGAGACCAAACCCCCACTGTAGGGAGGAGGAACCGATTAGGTGGTTCCACCCCAGGCGACTTATGGACCCTTTGGGCTTTCAGACGGAGCTTGGAGTTATTCCTGATACCCTCGTCCGCAGTCCGGCGGAGACTCTGGTTGCTGCCTGGAACTCAGCAGCGACAGAGGCTCTTAACCGGATTGCGCCTTTACGGCCGATCCGAGGCAGTGGATCCAGGAGGGCCCCTTGGTTTACTGAGGAACTCCGGGAGATGAAGCGCCGAAAGAGACGCCTAGAGCAACGATGGAGATCCAGTAAGTCCGAGTCAGACGGAGCGCTTTTAACATCCAGCATCAGAGCTTACCTCCGGGCAATTAGGACAACTAAAAGAACACACATTGCCTCTCTGATTGCTTCCGTTGAGTCGCACCCAGCTGCCTTGTTCAGGATAACCCGTTCCCTCCTAAATAGGAGGGATACGAGCGATCCTTTGCAAGGCAGAGCTGAGGATTACGTCCAATTCCTTGCGGATAAAGTTGCTTGGCTTCGGACGGACCTGGACTCCAATTGCGGAGAACCAGCTGAGGCACCAGGGGAGAATCTGGCAGGACATCACTGGATTGATTTTCAGGCTGTTACCCCTGAGGACATGGACAAGGCCATGGGAGCTGCAAGTGCCTCCACATGTGTACTGGACCCGTGCCCCTCCTGGCTGGTTGCTAACAGCAGGGAGGTGACACGGGGCTGGATCCAGGCGGTTGTTACCGCCTCCCTTCGGGAGGGGTTCTTTCCCCCCACTCTAAAGGCGGCGGTGGTGAGACCCCTTCTGAAGAAGCCATCTCTGGATCCAGCCGTTTTAAACAATTACCGTCCAGTCTCCAACCTCCCCTTAGTGGGGAAGGTTGTTGAGAAGGTGGTAGCCTATCAGCTCCGGCGGTCCTTGGAGGAAACCGATTATTTAGATCCCTTCCAGTCAGGATTCAGGCTGGGCTACAGCACGGAAACCGCTTTGGTTGCATTGATCGATGACCTCTGGAGAGCCAGGGATGGAGGTTATGCCTCCGTCCTAGTGCTCCTTGACCTCTCAGCGGCTTTCGATACCATTGACCATGGTATCCTTCTGCGACGACTGCGGGAGGTGGAGGTGGGAGGCACTGTTCTACGGTGGCTCTCCTCTTACCTCTCGGACAGGTCGCAGTCGGTGTTGGTCGGAGGGCAGAAGTCGACCCCTAGGCCCCTGAATTATGGGGTGCCACAGGGATCGGTCCTGTCCCCCCTCCTGTTTAATATCTACATGAAGCCGCTGGGTGAGATCATTCGACGACACAAGATAAAATACCATCAGTATGCGGACGATACACAGTTGTATCTGTCCGCCCCGTGCCAACTCAGTGAAGCGGTTGACGTGATGTGCCAGGGCCTCGAGGCTGTTAGGGACTGGATGGGGGTTAACAAGCTTGTACTCAACCCAGATAAGACCGAGTGGCTGGTGTGCTTCCCTCCTACTAGTTATAGTTTATAGTTTTAGTTATAGTTTATTTATTTGTATGCCGCCCTTTTCCCTGAGGGGACTCAGGGCGGCTCACAAGTTAGGGGAAGGGGAGGACAAAAACAAGTTATAAACATAAGACAATACATTGTTAAAAGAGAACACAACAATCATACCATTTGGGTGGGGTTAGGGTCTTTAGACCCAGGCCTGCTGGGACAGCCAGATTTTAAGGGCACTAATTGGCCAAATGTTCCATCTCTCAGGCTGGGGGGGTCAAACAGTACGTCCCTCAGACAGGGTTCGCAATTTGGGAGTCCTCCTGGACCCACAGCTGACTTTTGAACACCACTTGTCGGCTGTGACCAGGGGGGCATTTGCACAGGTTCGCCTGGTGCACCAGTTGCGTCCCTACCTGAACCGGGAGGCTCTCACAACAGTCACTCGTGCCCTTGTGACCTCTAGACTGGACTACTGCAACGTGCTCTACATGGGGCAGCCCTTGAAGAGCATTCGGCGACTTCAGCTTGTCCAGAATGCAGCCGCGCGAGCGATCGTGGGTGCGCCTCGGTTCACCCACGTAACACCTATCCTCTGCGAGCTGCACTGGCTGCCTATTGGTCTCCGGATACGCTTCAAGGTGCTAGTCGTCACTTATAAAGCCCTTCATGGTATTGGACCTGGGTACTTGAGAGACCGCCTGCTGCCAATTACCTCCACTAGACCGATTAGATCCCACAGATTAGGCCTCCTCCGAATTCCATCCGCCGGCCAGTGTCGACTGGCGACTACTCGGAGGAGAGCCTTCTCTGTGGCTGCTCCGACCCTCTGGAACGATCTCCCCGTGGAGATTCGAACCCTCACCACCCTCCAGGCCTTCCGCAAAGCCCTTAAAACCTGGCTGTTCCGACAGGCCTGGGGCTAAAGAACTGTTGCCCCCGTCTCGAATTGGTATGACTGTTGTGTTTTAATTATGCATTGTTTTTTATGTCGTTTTAAATTCTTGTTTGTATCCCCCTTCCCTGGTTGAGTTGTGAGCCGCCCTGAGTCCCCTTCGGGGGAAAAGGGCGGCATATAAATAAAATCAACAACAACAACAACATAGCGTTCTAGGTGGATATCAGCTGAATTGAGGAATAGATCTAGCTGGTCTGAGTCCCCATCAAACTTTTCCCTGAATTGGGGTGGGTCATTCAGCCCTACTCTTCCAACCTTCTGTCGGCCTCTGTATGCTTGCGTCTGATATGGCTGGCTGTCTTCCTCACCTCTAGTTCAGAGGGAGGGAGGGGTTTGTCTGCCCTGGGCAGCCTGCCTGCTGTATGGGAGAGGCACTGGTTGCAGTTTTGGGCTCCTTCTATTGGTTGAAGGAGGGGGGGGGGCTGTGCTCCAGTCTGCATCTCTTCCCCTCAACAGGATCAGATGTCCCTCCCCTCTCTTTTGGGTGGCATGATGGCCCCTCATCAGCAAGGGTGGTCCAATCAAAATCCTCCCTCTGTTGCTCTATTTCACTCTCCAGGGATTCCATCTGGGGCTTTGGGAGCCTGGTTTGTGCTCAGTCCCACCTCCAGTCCACCCTTGCCAGCTTGCTTGGGACCCTTCCCTGTATCTGCGGACTAGGGAAAGGGAACTTCAGCTGCCTTGGGGGCTAATTTCCACCACTACTCATCATTTCTTGCTTCTGCTGCTGGGAAAGGCATCACTGCTTGGCATTGCCGCATACCTCCTGTTCCCTGATTTTCCCTCCAAGCACCCCAAATATTGGGGGAGTGCTCGGAGAGCCCGGGATTCAGGAAACCCGGAAATATTGATAAATTTTTAAAAGTCAATTTTGGCTCTCTAGCCAAAACTATGCATGGAATTTTCCTCCCTTCTCTATGCCACTTGATAGTAGTCATGGCAACACTTTATTAGTTGACAGTTATACTGTTTTGTGTCCATATCCACTGAGCAGTGGTGGGTTTCAAAAAAAATTTAGAACCAATTCTGTAGGTGTGGCCTGTTTTGTGGGAGTGGCTCAGTGGTTATGTGACCAGGTGGGAGTGGTTGGTGCTTGTGTGACTGGGAGGGTGTGGCCAAGTTGGAAAATGTGGTGAAACTCACTTAACAATGCTCTTGCTTTGCAACCACACGCCATTTCCCTCATTTCTGCCACTGACAGCTCTCAAAGAGAAGGAAGTGTAAGGACTTGTTGTATGAATATACTTGGCAGGGTGGGACCCTTAGGCATTCCATCTCTGAGGCTTTGTGTAATACCATCCCCTCCCCCCAAAGTTGGGGGTCCATGTATTCCTGGTATAGCTGAGTCGGTTGTTGAAGGCAGGGACGTGCAGTCAGGGGAGCCAGGGGAGGCAGGACCTCACCACTGTCATCATGAAAAGAAAAGAAAAATTAAAAGGAAAAAGGCTGAGGTAGTTGCTGCAAGAGTCACAGTGGATGACTCTGCTTAGTGCTTAACTGTTTAAAAAAGCCTCTTAAAAAAGTGCCCTCTGCAGGAGGAGGCAGGAGAACCACGTGCTTCATTTAGTCTATCTTTTTTTCTGTAAATGTGTTTTTATTTTATTTTCCATTTCATTTTCATACAGTCACATATATACTGTGCATAACTGGGGCCATATAACATTAAACAATAAACACAGCCATTCCTCTTGTCGACAATACCCCCCAAAATAGAAACCCAATGTACCTCTTCGACCCTCCATACACCCTTTCTTTCACCCCCCTCCAAGTTTCCATCTTCCCTCCATCATTCCCCTCTACCCTACTTCCCCTCCCCCTCTACCACTCCTCTCTCCCGATACACTCCCTCCCTTCCTTCTCACCCTCCCTCCAATCCTCTCTCCCACCCTCTCTACCCCTCTTTCTTCTATCCCTCTACTCCTCCCTTCGGTGTATTTCTACAATCTATTAATATATTCAGCTTATCCTATTTTTACAGTGGAATTAAAGAGCAACAGTATACAAGTGCCGTCACATTACTTTAAAAATCTAGCACATACTATATATCCCCCTCCCCCCTCCCCCTAACACCCCCCTCCCTTCCCCCCGACTTCCCAGAGCCCGTACACGGTATTGATTTTTAACAAACACAGTCTAAAATATATTGAGACAAAAGAAATTAAAAAAAGAAGTTAATAACATCTCTACATTGAACTCAGCTTCCTCCTGTTACACTAACTTTGAGCAGTTTAGGTTATTCCTAATCTTAAGCATAGGCTATCTGGAATTTCTTAGTCCCATATTTGTTTATATAGTCAATCCATTTTTCCAGTCTCGTTTATATCTCTCATTTGAATGGTCTTTAAGATATGCTGATATTTTCGCCATCTTGGCTAGGTTTGTGACTTTCAATGTCCATTCTTGAGTTGTAGGCAAGTCTTCCTTCTTCCAGTATTGCGCCACCAACAGTCTTGCTGCCGTTATTAGGTGCAGAACCAAATTAGTCTCTACCGCTGTAAAGTCAGTACATATACCTAGTAAAAATAACTGAGGAGTAAACTTTATCCTTCTTTTAAAGATATTTTGCATAATCCACCACATTTTTATCCAAAATGCCTTAACCTTTTGACAAGTCCACCATATATGAAAATATGTAGCATCGAGAGAACCACATCTCCAACATTTAGGCTGTACATTCGGGCACATAGAAGCCAGCTTTCTAGGTTCTAAGTGCCATCTATAAAACATCTTATAAAAATTTTCTCTCAGATTTTGTGCTTGTGTGAATTTCACATTTCTTACCCATATTCTTTCCCATGTGTCCAACATTATTGGTTCTTCAATATTTTGAGCCCACTTTATCATACAATCTTTAACTAATTCTGTTTCCGAATCCATCTGTATTAGTACATTATATATCCTCTTTATATGCATTAAACTTTGATCTCTTATTTGTTTAAACAAATTATCCTCAACTTGGATAAAACCAGTTTTTTGGTTTATTTTCCACCTGGCCTGTAATTGGCCATACTGGAACCATGTTTGAACTACCTTCTCTCCTTTCAATACCTCTAACGATTTTAGTTGTAGCACCCCCCCTTTCCAAAGTAAGAAGTTGTCTGTAGGTGGTTCTATCCTGTTTTTGTGCTATATTCATACTTTCAATTGCATGTCTAGGAATTGCCCACATGGGTAACTTGCCATTTAGTTTATATTGATATTTTTTCCAAACCCGCAGTAAAGCATTTCTTAAGATATGACTTTTAAAATTCTTATCCAATTTTTTGTTGAATAACAAGTAAGCATGCCAACCATATACCAGATCGTATCCCTCGATATTCAGTATTCTATCGTTGGTTAAATGGCTCCAATCGCTAATTGTGGATAGCGCCACTGCATCATAGTATAATTTTAGGTTAGGTAATTTCAAGCCTCCTCTCTCGCATACATCTTGCATTATTTTCATCTTTACCCTCGGCTTCTTTCCGGCCCATACAAATTTGTTGATACCCTTCTGCCATTCTAAAAGATTCGCATCTTTTTAAAGTATAGGTAACATTTGAAAAAGAAACAAAAATTTTGGTAAGATGTTCATTTTCAGTGCCGCTATCCTACCCAACAAAGATAAGTACAATTTCTCCCATTTTATTTATTTATTTATTTATTTATTTATTTGTTTGTTTGTTTGTTTGTTTGTTTGTCTTGTATGCCCCCCACTCCTGGAGGACTCTGGGTGGCTCACAAAAGACAAGGGAAAGGGGGGAACAAGACAAAGACAACATATTAAAAACAAAACCAACATTCACAATTTCTATGGAGGTAGATGCTTCTCAGCTCCCACCAGCCTGCTGGAACAGCCAGGACTTGGTGGTTTTGCAGAAGGCCGGGAGGGTAGTAAGGATCCGGATCGCAACAGGGAGCTCGTTCCAGAGGGCCGGAGCTGCAACAGAGAAGGCTCTCCCCCGGGGAGTTGCCAGCCGACATTGGCTGGCAGATGGAATCCGGAGGAGACCCAACCTGTTCGATCTAATTGGTCTGAGAGAGGTAATCGGCAGGAGGCGGTCTCTCAGGTACCCAGGTCCGATGCCATGTAGGGCTTTATAGGTAGCGACCAGCACCTTGAAGCGGATTCGGAGACTAATAGGTAGCCAGTGCAGCTCACAGAGGATAGGTGTAACGTGGGTGTACCTTGGTGCACCCACAATCGCTCGCGCAGCTGCATTCTGGACTAATTGGAGTCTTCGAACACTCTTCAAGGGCAGCCCCATGTAGAGCGCATTACAATAATCCAGTCTTGAGGTCACAAGGGCGTGAGTGACTGTCTGAAGGGCCTCCCGATCCAGGTAGGGTCGCAATTGGTGCACCAGGCGAACCTGGGCAAAGGTCCCCCTGGTCACAGCCGACAGATGGTGTTCTAGAGTCAGCTGTAGGCCCAGGAGGACTCCCAAATTGAGAACCCTCTCTGAGGGGCGTATAATTTCGCCTCCCAGCCTGAGAGATGGAACAGTTGGACAATCTTTGGGAGGGAACATCAGAAGCCACTCGGTCTTGTCTGGATTGAGTGCCAACTTGTTTGCTCCCATCCAGACTCTAACAGCCTCCAGGCACTGGCACATCACTTCTACTGCTTCGCTGAGTTGGCACGGGGCAGACAGATACAGCTGCGTATCGTCTGCATATTGGTGATACTTAATCCCGTGCCAGCGTATGATCTCACCCAGCGGCTTCATGTAGATGTTAAATAGGAGGGGGGACAGGACCGAACCCTGCGGCACCCCATACTTGAGGGGCCTTGGGGTCGATCTCTGCCCTCCGACCAACACCGACTGCGACCTGTCCGAGAGGTAGGAGGAGAACCACCATTTTTTCATCTCTATCTGTATACTCCGCCATAGTGGTTCATAATTGTGCTTATATAATTTCCCGTTTGAGGCTAAAATATTAACCCCAAGATATTTGACTTTTTTGACTACCTCACATCCTAGCATCCCTCCTAGTTCTTCCTTTTGTTTAGTATTCATATTAATAGCTAATATTTTTGTTTTTCCTAAATTTATTTTAAAACCAGACACTTGACCATATTGATTAATCGTATTCATTAAAACCATACTAGATTCCTGCGGTTGTTCCAATATTATGACCAAATCATCTGCAAAAGCACGGACTCTGTATTCTTGCTGCCTAATCTTGATCCCTTTTAGACCATCCAAGCCCCGTATTTTATTCAACAATACTTCCAAAGTTATAATGAACAATAGTGGTCTATCTTTATGATCACTCGAGCAGAGTTAAGCAAGGGTTAAAAACCGAAAAATTCCTTATGTAGCTGAGGCACATGGTTCTCTCGCCTCCTCCTGTAGAGGGCACTTTTTTAGAGGCTTTTTTTAAACAGTTAAGCAGAGTCACCCATTGGAGGCTCTGGCAGCAGCTAACCCAGCCTGACTTCAGCAGCTCTTGCCTTTTTCTTTTTACATTTTTACATTTTCATCATGGCAGACAAGAGCAGAGTTGAAATCATATGTGACACAGCTGGAAAAGGTAGGTGGGTCGGAGGGAGGGGGGAGGAGTTCAAAATTAATGTAATTTGTAAGTAATTTTTTATTGTAAGTAATTTGTGTGTGTGTGTCTGTGAGTGCTTGTGTTTGTTTCTTCACTTCACTCAAACAAACTCTCTCTCAATTTGAGAGAGACTTTGTTTGAAAAGAGAGGGGCAGCCTTCTTTGAGAAGAAAGGGGCAGCCCGGCAGCAGAGGCGGGTCTTTTACCCGCATCTGCTGGAGGGCTGGCGCTTGCTTTCTTTTGCCAGGCCCCTCGCACCTGCATCCAGCCCGCTGGAGCTCGCCGTGCCGGGGGAGGAATGAGACCCCGTTGTCCCATGGAGCCCACCGCCACTTGAGTGGGGAGGACGAGGAGGACGAGGAGGAGGAGAAGAGTGGTGAGGCCTTGTGCTTTTGGAAAGGCCCCCCGAAGCCACGGTGCGGCTTTCCGAAAGCCTCAACGAAGCCCCGCCATGCCGGGGTTTCAGGGCTTTGCTGGAGCTTTCAGAAAGCTGCGCCCGGGCTTTGGCGGGCCTTTCCAAAAGCCCCGGTGAAGCCCCGAAGCCCACCCACTCTCTAAGAGTCATTGAGGCCACTTGTGGGGTTATCTGTGCCCTCAAGCAAACAGCCAGCACTAAGGCATCTCTTTCTATTTATTGTTGTTCATTGCGAAGTCGTGCCCGACCCATTGCAACACCATGGACAATGTTCTCACAAGCCTTTCTTTCCTCTACCATCCACCAGAGTCCATTTAAGCCCATACTGACTGCATCAGTGACTCCAGCCAGCCACCTCATTCTTTGCCGTCCCTTTCTTCTTTTGTCCTCAATCATTCCCAGCATTAGTTTCCTCTTCAGGATTTGGCTTTCTAAAGAGCAATCAGGTTGATCTCCTCTAGGACTGACTGATTTGATCACCTTGCAGTCCAAGGGATTCACAGGAGTCTTCTCCAGCACCATAGTTCAAAGGCTTCAATACTTTGGCGCTCAGCCTTCCTTATGGTCCAACCTTCACAGCCACACATTGCAACTGGGAAAACCATTGCCTTGATTTTAGCACCTTTGTTGGCAGGGTGATGTCTCTGCTTTTTAGTACGCTGTCTAGGTTTGACATAGCTTTCCTCCCCAGGAGCAAGTGTCTTTTAATTTCTTGGCTGCAGTCCCCATCTGCGGTGATCTTGGAGCCCAGGAAAATAAAATCTGTTACTACCTCCATTCCTCCCCCATCTATTTGCCATGAATTGAGAGGGGCGGATGCCATGATCTTAGTTTTTTTAATGTTAAGTTTCAAGCCAGCTTTTGCACTCTCCTCCTTCATCCGCATCAAAAGCCTCTATATGGTTTACCTATTGTGCACTTCTTTGTTCCTTTTCTTTAACTTCTAGAGAAAGATGAATTTCTTCTAAGAAAATATGCTGCAAATTAACAACTGACATTCTATCCTTGACATTTGTAAGCAAGATTGGGTCTCAGATCTGAATGTCTGCAATCACACGGAGTTCTACAAGTTTTTAGATTGCGAATCTCACTGCTGGCACCAGTTTCTCTCCGAAAAAATACAGGACCCAAAAAAACCCAATAATCCTGATTCACTGCAGATTGTTTATTCAGTGTACACTGGAGGAAATTTCTTCCACGAAAATGGTAGGTGGGAATCCAACAAATGAAAACATGCATTCATATATCTACATTTCAGGAAAGGAAGATGAAATTATAATAGTACAGGGGTGGGTTTCCGCTGGCATAACTGCTGCATACGCAGAACATTAAAAATGAAAAAAATATATACCGCGATGACCAGGGAACCGGTTTGGAGGCGTGGCAGGCCTGGGTTGCTGCCAGATCCAGCGACCCAGGCCGGGAAACCCCTACCAGTTAACATGTGATGTAGGAATGAATATTCATATTTAATAAGCATCAAGTTACTTCCCTACTCATTTACTGTTACTACCTTCAAAAAAGAGTTACTGTCTAAATAAAAAGAAACATTATCAGTTGCATATGCTATAGCGGTATTGGTAAAATGTTTGGAGAAACAAGCGTGTTTCCACATGCAATCCTTCTATATTTCCAGCTTGTTAAAATCTACCCACTACTCTAAGAACTTGCTTTCCTCATAATCCTATTTCCAGTCACTCTTTAATGAATTGAAGCAAAACAGTTGGCCTAGTCATCCATGGAGAACATTGTGTATAGTTATTGTACTCAGAAATATTGGTTATGGGGTACTATTAAAACATCACAAGGTCATAACACCATACCTGAAATGTATCCTGACGCTTTCTCCCTTTTTGAATCGCAGCAGCCAACAAATTCATTTTGTATGATTGAGAACCTACAAATCTCCAAGGCACAATAATTGGTTAGTCCTTACATCATTGGTGTTCGTGAGAATGTTCACGTTGTAATAGCTAAGTAAATCAAGTGTTATCAAATGAGTGAATAAAATGTTGCAGGTTATACTTTGTATCATCCCGTGTCCTCGAACATCCCTGGGAACACTGCAAGAGCAAAGAATAGCTGACAGGCAAATATTTTGTGCAGATTGCTGCAGTTTCTACTTACATGTGTAACCTCAGTTCTAAGGACCATCCAGATGATTCTCTGTAAAAACCCTACATTTCCTTGCTTTTTGTTTTTAATGACGAAGAAAGAGATTTTTTAAGAGCATGCATTTGAATCACATTCAAAGTAGGTGCAGGAGACTTGCGAAACATGGCAAAAAATGAAGGAACACATTGCATACAGCAACAGCAAAGTATAAGTAATGCGATTATGTTCACACCATAGAAAAACAATTGTTTTAACCAAGAAATATCAGGTAACCATTTACTTAACCAAGCATAAGGAGAAAATTCATCATGTACATTATTTTTTATAGAAGCTTGTAAATTAGCTAATTCATCTTCAATAGTTCTATTGTGAATGAAAATACACAGCGCAAGCACGTTGACTAACTAAGCTGCAAAATCCACCTTGACAAGCTAGCAAATAGTCTATAGCAAAGCGTTGTTGAATTAAATCTTGATTAAGTTCTTCAATTTCATTTTGCAAATCTCTAATAATTGCAGCAGTAGCATTAATAGATTTCTCCAATCCGCATGTGAGACCTAAAATAGAATGTCTATTTTTTTGAGCTAATATTCCTGGGTATGATCCCAAAGAAATAGTTCCAGTTATTTCTCCAACTAATGCACGTCCAAAAGTAGGCAATGAAGAAAATTGAGTATCAATAATAACTTCATCAGAACATTTTGATCCCAGGGCTGCACGTCTTTTTCTAGTTGGTAAACTTCCATAAACACCCACTTGTACAGGTAATGACAAATATCCAATGGCAGCACATTGATAGTTCTGAGGGTGAACGTTAGTTGCATATTTGTCAAAGAAAAACCACATTGCAGGATCTTTTAATTGCCATCCAGCACAGATTGATCCACCTGTGTCAGTATTAGAAAAGACAGTTTGAAAAATAGGAAAATTTTCAGGATACATTTCAGGTATGGTGTTATGACCTTGTGATGTTTTAATAGTACCCCATAACCAATATTTCTGAGTACAATAACTATAATTCCCTACTTTATCTAAAATACGTTTAACTTTTAAAGGCTGCAAAGCACGTTTACAGTCCACATTAGCATTTTCAATAGCCAACTGACGAAGCAACTCTTCAGCTGCTTCCTGGTTATCCAACTGTTGATGCAAAGCTTTTGAAAGTCTCTCCACAAAATCAGCATGGTTCATTCACTCCCTGGCGTATGCTAGAAAAGCTAACTTTAGGTTCGCTGGCTTGAGGAACCTTGAGAAAAGCCCTGAATGCACATTCAGAAACCACCGCCAAAGTTGCAGGAGGAAGTAAAACCTGATTAGGAATATCTGCAAACTGACCTGATCCAAACAACTGTTCTGCTGTGTAAACTCCACCACTACCTATAGCAGCTGCCTGAGAATGATGCAAATACTCACTTTCCCAAACAACATACTGCATAGAAGTCAAAATCATTCTAAACAATTGTTTCCAATCCTGCGGATTGCAATAGCAATAGCAATAGCAGTAGACTTATATACCGCTTCATAGGGCTTTCAGCCCTCTCTAAGCGGTTTACAGAGTCAGCATATTGCCCCCAACAACAATCCGGGTCCTCATTTTACCCACCTCGGAAGGATGGAAGGCTGAGTCAACCCTGAGCCGGTGAGATTTGAACCGCTGAACTGCTGATCTAGCAGTCAGCCTGCAGTGCTGCATTTAACCACTGCGCCACCTTGGCTCCTGAAAGTTCTCTAGATGAATCCACTTCCATATACCTGCACTTTTCCTTGGTTTCACTCACCTTCCTGAGTGGAAATGGTCTCCTTTGGACAAGGAACACAATCATAGCAGCAAACTGGCTCTCCTTCTCTCTTTCGCTTGACAAATCCAGGATGACAATTTTCCACACATTTGGACTGAGGCAAAGGCTAAGAAGAAAATGGAATGCCACAAAAAATGTTTCTGCACTATGTATCCATGGAAAACACAGGTAGATATGAAGTTTAGCTATGTAGACTGTGTGGGCTTCATAATCATATGCAGAGAAAAGCAACAAAGATGATTAGGGGATTGGAGGCTAAAACAGACAAAGGTTGCTGGACTTAGGTGTGTCTAATTTAACGAAATGAAAGACCAGGGTGTGACATGATAACAATAGCAATAGCACTTAGACTTACGTGCCGCTTCATAGTGTTTTTTACAGCCCTCTCTAAGTGGTTTACAGAGTCAGCATATTGCCCCCAACAATTTGGGTCCTCCTTTTACCCACCTCAGAAGGACAGAAGGCTGAGTCAACCTTGAGCCAGTGAGATTTGAACTATTGAATTGCAGCTACCAGTCAGCTGAAGTAGCCTGAAGTACTGCACTCTAACCACTGCGCCACCTGGTAGCAGTGTTCCAATATCTAAGGAGTTGCCACCAAGGAGACACATTAAGCCTATAAGCACCACAAATACCAGCGCTTGAAGGTTTCTCACCAGTTTGATGGAGATACTAAATTATAGAAGAAATACACAACTCTCAGTGAAAGTTATCCACCATAGTGACTAAAATTAATTCTTTTGAAAAAGGAGAAAACACAGCAATATTTTACCCACCTTGTTGTGCAACTTTAGCCATGAAAGAGCACTTTGGTTGATAACAAGTCTCTGACTTTCAAAACTCCCCACTTTCCTTTTGATCAAACCCCCTGAAACCAACAAACACGCAATGTCCATGTCTGCAGTGACTTCTCCATTTTGGTCCAGGTAGAGTTTCCAAAGGGAAAGATTGTAGAACTCATTCTTCTCCAGAAAGGGATGGAACTAGAATGGAAACACCCAGGAATTTTAAAAGCAGAAGCCTTTGTTTCTTATCCTACCTGGTATTTTCATTTTACCTTTTTCCTTTAAATTTTATTTTATTCTCTTCGAAACATTAAAATACAAACTCCCAAAAAAGATGGAGGGAAGCAATACAAAAAAGAACTAGACAAGGCTACACAAAAATGTGTATAAAAAGAAAAAAAATGTCCATGTCATATACATACACAAACATATACATAAACATTCCTTTTTAGCAACAAGAGCTATAATATTTTGTACCAGTGTCAATGATGCACTAAAAAAGGATGGCCAAACTTGATAAGAATATTTGTGAAAATATCAAAATGGTAGATGATTGCTGATGGTCAACTAAATGTGAGTCAGCACTGAGATGCTCATGGAAAGAAGGCAAATGTATCCATATGAATCTCAGGAAGTGAACATTCTGGTTTGAGG
Source organism: Thamnophis elegans (assembly GCF_009769535.1). Taxonomy (NCBI): domain Eukaryota; kingdom Metazoa; phylum Chordata; class Lepidosauria; order Squamata; family Natricidae; genus Thamnophis; species Thamnophis elegans. The sequence goes on along the minus strand of NC_045542.1, from coordinate 172,128,105 downwards.
AGACCCCAACTCAAGTCTCAGCTCCCCTTGCAGGGACAATGCTTGGAGAAGACATTTCACAAAACTTGGATCAACTTGGAACAGCAAAGAAGTCAAGGAAGAGATCAAAGGAGCTGCCCTTTGCCTTGAGGAAAGACCAGAAGGAGAAGAGCCATGTTGATCTACAGGATCTGAAAATCAGGAGTCCGGAAACACCTTTTCCAACTAACACAGTGTCTTAATTGAGAAGGAACTCTTCCAATAATTGAAATAACTTACGCTGAAACTTAAGCTATCGGCTTCTGCTTCGCTTACTTGCTATTGGCTGCCATAGAAATGGGGAGGGTGGGGGCATGGTATTTGGGATGGGAATAAATGGTACAGGAGGTGATATGGAAAAGAGAGTTTTCTTCTCACCATCTTCTGCGCATGCTGGTGGCTGGTGTTTGGACCTGGTCAAGGTCAACCATCCTGCATACCAACATGATGATGCCTTTTGGAGATGCAATCCACATGACACCTAATGGAGTTGCAGATTGGACACTGGGGTGGGGTCATTGGAGGGAGGGGGCTGGGTTATCATTTGATATGTACTTGTTCGCGCCTTTCTGGCTCAGATCTTGCTTTACTTTTATTGCTATCTTTTCATAACCAGTAAAAGTATTTTAATTCCATGAACAATGGAGTTGGGAGTTTTCTTTCTTGGTTATTGATGGAGGCACGCCTGACATAAGCAGTTTTATTCCAAAGTCTGAGATATGGTAATATGAACTCAGTCAGAAGAGGGGAGATTCTGGTTGAATGAAGCAGGGAGGGGGCATCTTTAGAGGAAAAGCAATTTTACAGCTTAGCAAATGAACCAAAGAAGTTAAGTCTCCCCTTCACTGATTGGCTTAATGTGAAAACAGAGCAGCCATCAGTTAGAGAATATTTAACAAGAACTCCTGCAGAAAGGAGGGGCTGGGCTGGATGAGATAGCTTGAGGACAGTGTAAGCATATAAAATAATGGAACCCTTCAAATGGTGGGGGGAAGTAAAGGTTTCCCCAGCCAGTTATGCTTGACTCTCTGTTTTTTGGCTGAGGGATCCAGCATTGTCTGAAGATATTTCCATGGTCATGTGGCCGACATGACTGTACTGTACATCAAGGTGCCCCGAATGCTGTTATCTTCCACTGAATTGGTATCTATTCATCTATTTGCATTTATTTGCATGCTTAACCTCTGGCCGATAAGCCCAGAATCTTAACGGCTAGACCATCATGCACCATTCAAATAAGAAAGTCCTAGAGGAGTAAAACTAATAACTTCTATAGGAAAAGAATCTCATTTAACCCTGAGTTAGTCAGGAATTGACAAAATTATATAGAACAAGTCTCCAAAAGTTGAAATTGATTAAATTACCCATCCAACTTTCTAAGCTGCCACCTTTGTTGATTTCCTTGTGAAACTGACAGGCAAACTACAGACATACAGCAGAAACTCCTGACGAGGAGAGGCTTAGGAAGGTTTCATGCTCTTGTTCTAAATGTAGCAAATGCAGTCTTGTACCAAAAAGGATAAATGTAATTAACCAAGTATGAACACTGATCTTGTGAAAGACATCAGATAGATCAGGGGTGTCAAACTCAGGGCCGGAGGGCTAGATCTGGCCCACGGGGTGCTTAGATATGACCCCCAGGGCCACCCTGGAAACAGCCCCTTTTTGCTGGCAGACCTCTCGGGCCACCACAGGCACCCTGACTTGAGTGACGTATAGCTGGCCACCCCCTGCCTCCCGAAGTCAAACACAATGCTGATGTGGCCCTCAATGAAATCGATTTTGACACCCCTGATATAGATTGATTGTAAATAACAAAATAAATCAGATATTTCTATAAATATCTGAGCCATATTTTACTCAGGGCCCTTTATTTGGACCTCTGTCCCAAGCAAGAGGCTCTCTATTTCTGCAGGAATAAACAGCTGAAGGTTTCCTTCCTTGTTCCAGCATGATTTATTGGCCACTGGCACTGTGGAAATAGAATCCGGCTGATGCTCAGGCCATCAGATGTTCTCAGAGTCTCCTTCAAATTAATGAGTAAAATTCTACAGTGCTAATCACAAACCATACGTATAGGAATATCTTTAAAAATGGAAACATCATTTAAAATTATTATTATTTAATATCAAAATATATCTGATGCCAGTTCCTTGGTAAAATATAATTGGACCAATTAGATTGATCAGACCTTTTGGTCTTTTGTAGCACACGGAGGATGAGATGGTTCTCCTCCTTTTCTCATGGATTCCTTCCCCAACAGAGTTTTGTTTGCTATATCCCTGTTGGGATCCCATACCTGCCATGGCTGGAGTCTTGGAGCTTCCAATGTGTCTTGGACCTTCTTCCTTCTCCTTCATGATCTGGATGAATATGCTGCCTTCAGGATGTGGGCCAGAGTAATAAAGATAATGTAAATAGAATCACTATTTGCAATCTGGATCCTGCCTCTTTTCTCTTGGGTTTGGACTGGAGCTTTTTGGGTGCATCTTCTCCGGCCTTTGACAGAAAAAGCATGTTTTGAAGAAGAACAGTGAAAATACTGCTCTACAAACTGGGGATCCAGAAAGAAATAGGGCTCAAGAGCACCATATTTGGGGTTTAAGTTTTGCAGAAAATCAAAGCTCCAAATACTATGGATGTATTTGAGATATCCATGATGATATATTAAATATTTTCCCAGAGTTGTGGTGATCCAGACTTTCCCTTCAATGGGTCCTGGCAAATCTTTAAGTGTTAAATGGAAAGTACGAAAGGTGCTCGAAACGATAACATATTCTGTGAAGTGAACAAAGACATTGACTTGTTTCCACTTAGAGCTGCAACCCCCGAGGGGTGCTTGATAAAGAGTCATTGGAATTTGTTGCGATATAACAACACAAATTCCATTTCTGACAAGCAAAGGAGGAAAACTCCTCAGGAAATTCTCTCCCTTTTCTGTCTCTGGAGCAAGGAGACCAATCAAGGTCCATCTGAAAAGAAGGAGCAGTTGGACAATTGCTGCGTACTGAAACCCTTCTTTGGGAAGCATCCGGTGGAAAAAAGGGAAATCACTTTTATCACCCAGAATCTCCGAAGCAATTTTATCCCTGATCTGAAAAAGCAATGAAAAACGATGAAGTTTGTTTTGATGAATATATTTGAATGGTTTGTTGATTAGTCATTGTTTATAATATGAAACACAAGATATTAATAAGACTGTATATAAAAACAGAACACAAGAAATAAAGTAAATTGGAATAACAGTAAAAATGCAAATTATATTTCTCTATTGCTTCACAATTAGATTCAAATATGGAGATATTAACTAAAGCATGTTGTTCCAGTAAAGGGCCCTATTATATTTGTCAGAGAGTTTGCAGCGTGACTACTATTAGGAGACAACCCAGGAGCATAATCCAGGAGATACATAACCCAGGTATAAGGACTATGTTGAAGCGTTGGATTATCAGCTGTTCAGCTTTAAATGGGAGGATATCAATCTTTTTAACTCTATACCGAGAACCTAGCAATGGATAACAGACACAAGGAGAGAGGCAATAGGACAGCTCCTGGCTGCCTTATATAAACAAACTGGCAAAGACTTTTGTGGACCCCTGTCAAGTTTGCTGTGTGTGAGGTAATTTAAAGTGGTTCTGACAAGTGTTGTCGGCATCTTCATATCCGGTCACATGGACGGCACGCCACTCCCATCCGGTCACATGGGTGGCAAGCCACTCCCACAAAGGAGGCCACACCCACAGAGTAGGTTTGAACAATTTTTGAAACCCACCACTGGATGGATGGATGGATGGATGGATGGATAGATAGATAGATAGATAGATAGATAGATAGATAGATAGATAATAAAGAAATAAAGCCTGCTTATTCTTCAGTTACAAATTCTTTGTTTACCTACCCATTATCAAATGTTCTCAAGAGGATCTGAGCTTTTACTTTAACCACAATATCTATTTGACGAATGGGACAATAGTTCCTAAGGTATATCATTTTTTGTATAGAACATACTATTGCCATCTTCTCCCCAACTATAGGCAGTATTAACTTATATATGTAAATCTACCTGCCAATAGTGGGACTCACAACCGGGAATATTCTTTGACTAGTTTAGCTGATGGAAAGTCCTCTGCAGAGGCTCCATTGTTCTTCAAGCCGTTTATGATGAATTTGATTATGAATACATCAAGATAAAAAGTTGTTGACCTGTTGGCTCATAGGCTTGTAGCTTTCTAAATGAAGTAATGACTAATTACTGATTAGTAATTACTGTCAGTATGTTTTATTAACAATAGTTAAAATGGAGACTCTTATCATGACTACTGGATTTGTTCAGCATTGCAAGATTTCTAATTCTAAGATGATGGACAAAATGTGAGCTTTCCATCATTTCTGCATCTTCTTATTGTACAGAATGGCTTTTTGGTTGAATAGAGAGTCTTTCCTCACCTCCAGAAGTGTGCAACAGAAGCCCTCAAAGCAATGGGAATGGTGTCATGAGAAGGTACATCTGTTTTGAACCATGTTCCTATCCTAATGTTATCTCAACAGCCAGTCATCCTAGACCATAGTGAAAAAAAGCTCTTGAATTCCATAGAGAAGATATGGCTGGAATTTTATCATGCACTCACTACCACCCAACTCACTTAACAAAGTACAAAACAAACACACACATACACACCTGTGGAACTTTGTAGGTGCCTGCTAAAGTTGACATCTGGATGGAAATCTCTCTGTCAGCTGCATCAAGAAGAGCCAAAATGTTGTCCTTCCTTCCACAGCTGTAATTAGGAACATTGGCTTTTCCAGTAGAGAGCATGTTCAGCAAGGCATCTGAAGTGCCAAGTGTGTTCAAATAGTTATCATGGATGTTATACCCAAGTGTGAGATTGTACAGAAGCTTTGCATTCTTGTTGACCAGTTGAGCAGTGAAAATAAAGCATTCTCTTCCTTCGTTATCATAAGGTATACTATTGTAAAAAAAGTGTTATAGATAATATCAGCATAACCAACAGTAATCATCAAATAACTTTTTTTTGAAACTTCGTCTGAAGCAAATGCTCATCCAAAACCAGAGCAAATAACCTATCAGCATTAAATATTTGTGAATATTGTGACATTGAAAAAGAGATAGTCCTCTACCAATGTTAAGTATCATAAGATTCATAAGAATCAAAAGTGATCAAAAATGCCATTCTATTTCAAGTCATCCTCTATTCCTACAAGATTCAGGTATTGAATTGAATATCAATGAGTGGGTATAAAAATATGGAAATGATCTGGTCAAGGGAAACCATGACAATGATTTCTTTAAGTCATGAAGTCTTTAATTTGTTGCAGAGAGGAAAATACCGTAGACTTCTTTTGGGTATTTTTTATGTCTTATCTTTACATTTGTGACTCCTCCTCGAAGGGTTGTAAAATGCTGTGAACATAATTTACTTGGACTTCAGTAAGCATTTGATAAAGAAGACCATAACCTTCTACTTGATAAGATTTGGGATAAGAAAAATTTGGGTTAGACAGCATGATCACCAGATGGATTTGTAACTGGCTGACCAACCATACTCAATATTTAGTCCTTAACTGAACTGCATCTACTTAATGGAAAATATGCAGTGGGGTACCCCAAGGCTCTGTCGTAGGCCCAGTGTAAAGTACCCTAACGATGCCTGCTTCATAATAAGCAACCCAATATTGTAATACAAAAAGCAGTGATTTATTAACAGCTTCATTAGGCATTTTTCATTAGGCATTTCTTATTTTTTGAGCTATCTATCATCTTTTTTGCTTTCTTTATCTGCTTTTGAACTTTGCCCGTGTTTCTGTCTTCCCTTCATGTCATAAATGTCATAAATCACGTTATCCAATAGCTTCATTCATCTCAACCCAGCTAATGTAATCTGAGATCCGGCTCCGTCGATGCTCTGCATGGAATGTCAACACAGAGAGTTGACACCCAGTACACTTTAATAACTTCACTAATGAGGGTGTTAGTAATGCAGATGGAGGGAATAAAACGCCATTGCACTGAAAGACTTACAAGAAAGATTTACTGTGAGGAGCCATGTTGAAACTGAAAATGTTCTGTCCCATAGTAAATGCACTGGTGCCTATACTAATGAGATGGTTCCCCGGCCTATAGTAGCTCCATGGTCTTTTACCATCCAAGTGCTCCAAATGCAGTGAACACTTCATTCTAAGCTTCCCAGAGACGGACTGGGATACCAGCAGAAGCAGAAGCAGAAACAGGGAGTCCATAATTCATGAAGCTGAATCAATCCTCTGTTTTCAAAGAAGAGTTTCATGAATTCAAAGCACTCTCACAAAATGAAATCTCCAGTGCCTTTCCTGTTTCGAAGAGAGACAAACTGAGCTTCACATGGAGAGGAGATAAAGTGCATTCAGCAGCATAGCCCCTAAATCTTGCACAAACTGTTCAGCATGAGTAGAGGTTTTTATCTTTTTTTGATGCGTTCAATGTTGCTGTAGTCTGATGTTATATCACAGGCAATCACTGGAAAAATTGCAGCAGATGTCTTAAAGTCCAGGTTCGGGATAATTACCATGAGTGATAATTTGTCCTCTGGGACCTCTGAACCTGTTCCAGGTCTCCATGTACAGAGAAAAAAAATATGTTTGTGAAATCTCACAGATACATCCCCGGGGACACTCTTCTACAGTGGTTGTCATCCTTCCTGTTAGGACATGACCAGAAAGTGATGCTGGAGGAAGATACTTCAATACCTGGGAAACTGACTTGTGAAGTCCTCCATTGTGAAGTCCTCCATTGTGAAGTCCTCCAGATCGAGTTTTTTTCCAGTGTAGATTTCTGTCACTTAAATTTAGTGCTCCCTGTCTTCTTAACACCTTGAACTCTGTCTAATATTAAGAGTAGGTCCTCTTTAGAGTTTTCTTTTCTAGGAGACCTCCATGTATTAATCCTAAATTGGAACTGATTTCAAAATTCCTTCTACATGGAGTGATTTATTTTATTTTCCATCTGTTCTAAAAATGCAAAATTTTTGAATGAGAACTGACTAAGGGCAAGAAAGCATGAAAGAAAAGGATAAGTACCAAACACTTCTGGAGAGGGAGGAAAGGAATAGACTTTTCAAGGCCGGGAGGAAAGCATCTCCTAGAAAACAGCCAGAGACTTCCAGCAAAAAGAAGTGCATATCACGTCATAGAGGGAGAAGAACTTTTGTAAATTTTTATATTTTTAAATTCTATAAATTTAAATTCTCTGAATTTTTAAAAGAAGTTTTCAAATTTTCAATTTTTTTTTAAATCAATGTTTTAAAATTCTTTTTTCAAATTCATGCAGGTGAGTGTGGAGATTGAGTGGGCATGCACACATGGTAATAGCATGCACGTGCATAATTTTGGCATGCCGTAAGAAAAAGGGTTGCCATAACTGGTCTAGAGGCAACTCTAGCACTCTGAAACTCAATGAACAAAGCAAGAAACCCCAGCCTAAGCAAGAAGACTGCACCAAAATTAAACACAATAGAGAGCAAACAGTTTCTGTAAAAACAAATGACTCTACATTTGAACTAAAAGATCAATGGAAACATGTCAATTTTAGAAAAAACACAGCAACCAAGAGCAACACCCTACTATCTACCCTAACCCACTGCAATGAAGCCCTTCTGGAACTGAACAATCATTTTCATAGCTTCCCCCACAAAGAAACTATGTAGACACCTATAAAAGAGCAGTCATCAATAGTTTCTTTTAAAAAAGAGGCACAACTCAGCATTCCTGTGACAGGAAGAAAAGCATTCCAGACTAGCAGAGATGGGTTGCTCCTGGTTTGGCCCAATTTGGCCAAACCGGTAGTGGCGGTGGCAGGAGGCTCTGCCCACTCGCCCGGACACTTCTGTGCAGAAGCGTTACATGGACAAGCGAGTACGTCCACGAGCACGAGTGAACTGGTAGTAAACCGGTTAGGAACCCACCACTGTTCCCTAGGGAAAAAATATGAGTATTGGTGATAGGAGATTCTATTCTTAGTGAAACAGAAACTATAGTTTGTAGACTGGGCAGTCAATCCAAGCAGTATATTGTCTCCCCGGAGCAAAAATCAAAGAAGTAACTGGGAATCTTACTAAAATAATCAACCCCATGGATTATTACCCCTTTCTTCTTTTACACATGGGGATGTGTAGGAGCCAAGGTGGCGCAGTGGTTAAATGCAGCACTGCAGGCTACTGCTAGATCAGCAGGTCAGCGGTTCAAATCTCACCGGCTCAGGGTTGACTCAGCCTTCCATCCTTCCGAGGTGGGTAAAATGAGGACCCGGATTGTTGTTGGGGGCAATATGCTGACTCTCTGTAAACCGCTTAGAGAGGTCTGAAAGGCCTATGAAGCGGTATATAAGTCTACTGCTATTGCTATTGCTATTGCTAAGAATGACATAACAATGAATCTCAAAACAAAAACAAGAGATTATGAGCAGCTGGGGAAGAAAGTTAAAGAATTAGGAATATAAGTAGTGTTTTCATCTATACCTCCAACAAAAGGCTAACAGCCAACAAGGGAGCAAAGGATTTTAGAAACAAACCACTGGATTAAAAGCTGATATCGTCAAAAGAACTTCGGTTTCCTGACCATGGTCTGCATTACCTACATGAAGTGGTCCTGGCAAGGGATGGATTGAATCTCACAAGAACTGGGAAGAATATATTTGGAAAATGACTGGCTCATCTTATTAGACGAACTTTAAACTAAAATTGAGCAGGGAGGGGAGGAATCTTCATGACCTTTAAAACCTAATTCCAAGCAAAAAACCACTAGATAACCATGCTGTGGAACCTGGGTCTGGATGGCACAGTCTTATGTGGATTCAGCTACTTTCTTCAAGACTGATTATAATAAATGTTGATAGGGAATGAGAGGACCAGCCCACAGATGTTTTCAAAGTCTTTTTTCAATTAAAAAAATGAAAAAAGTTTCTTTAACTTCTTCAGAAATTTTTAAAGATCTAAGGGGGGGGGGGAATCATGGAAAAAAAGACTGACACTTCAAAACAGGGAAGATAATGAATGAATTTTCAAGGTAGAGAATAAAGGGCCAAAAAGTCTTGTTTCTGAGTTATTACATTGCAATAAATGTCCCAAAAGTGCTTTTTTAAAGAGGCAACTGGACTTTCTGGTTTTTCTTTGAAGACGTTTCACTTCTCATCCCAAAAACTTCAGAGCTGAAGAAGTTTCTTGAATGAGAAGTGAAACATCTTCAAAGAAAAACCAGAAAGTCCAGTTGCCTCTTTAAAAAAGCACTTTTGGGACAGCCATGACCTGGATGACTGAGAATCTCCATAGATATCACAACTGTAGACCTCACAGCCCTCTTTATGTTTAGTGAAATAATAAACTTCAAAATATAAAGTTTCTCAATATATAACACGGATATAGAAGGACAACAGAGAGACCATCAAGAAAAAAACACCTTTCTCCTATTAAACAAATGGTACAGTCCACAGGCTGTCATGTTCCTCTTATCCAATATGGATATTTCTAGAAAATATGGGGAAATAAAATTTTATTCCAGTCACAAGCAATTTTGAAATCAGCTCCAATCAGGATTCATACATGGAGATGCAATAAAAAGAAAATCCCAAATAGGCCCAACCAATGTTAAATTAGACAGGCTCAAGTGTACTGATAACTTCCTTGCCATTAGAAGACAGGCAGCTCTAGAGTTAAGTGTCACCAATCTAGAATGTCACCAAACTAACTCTGTATGACCTTCCCCAATGTTCTCTGGAGACAAGTCACTATACTGAAGGAAAAGCAGGAGTCATTATCTGGGTATTGAACAGCATCACTTTCTGGACAAGACCTGACAGGAAGGATCACAACCATTAAAGGACAGGGTCCTCAGGGCAGGATTTGTGATTTTTTTTTACTAATATGTTTCTCTCCAGCTACTCCTATGCGAATGGAGAAATTTATGATCCCCAGAGAAGAAATTGCTTCTTGCTGTAATTTTCAAAATGCTGCTCTTTGAGACCTCTTTTGTCTTTGAGGTAAACATCAGACTGAAACAACATGGAAGGTGTCTTGCATCAGAAAAGGATAAATGCCTCAGTCACACTCATTGTGGCACAGGTTGTGGGACAGGCAGGAGCTGTGCTCTTGAATATACTTTCTCTTCCAGGTGAATCTTAGTTCGTCTCTGTCTGAATCAGGAAAGCCACGAAAATTTCTATATTGAGAAGATACTTTGAATTCGTCTAATTCCTCTTGTTCTTTTTTTTTGAAACAGGGAGGGAATTGATTCAGCCCCATAAATTATGGATGTTCTGCTTCTGCCTTTGATCCTGCTGGTGTCCCAGCCAGTCACTGTGAAGCTTAGAATGAAGTGTCCAATGAATTTTGAGCAACAGGATGGAGAAAAACCATGGAGCTATTACAGACCTGGAGACCATCTCATTAGTATCATCACCACTGGGACAAAAATATTGCATAAAACAACATTGCCTTTCAACACAGCTCCTGGTTGTCACTTTGACTCGTAAGTCATTCAGTGTGATGGAGTTGCATTCCCTCTATTTGCAGTTCTAACACTCTCATTCTTTTCTTCTTATTTCACTCATGTCGACTGGCGACTACACGGAGGAGAGCCTTTTCTGTTGCAGCTCCGACCCTGTGGAACGATCTCCCCGTTGAGATTCGTACCCTCACCACCATCCAGACCTTCCGCGCAGCCCTCAAGATCTGGCTCTCCCAGCAGGCCTGGGGATAGGTTTCCAAGTTACCCGCCCGAGTGTTGATTGCTGAACGAAAGTTGTGTTTTATTTTTTTCTTTGTTCACATTTTGTTTTGTCTTTTGATACTGCACCCCCTTCCCTTGTGATTGTAAGCTGCCCTGAGTCCCCTCAGGGAAAAGGGCGGCCTATAAATCTTAATAAATGACTAAATGACTAAAATGACTCATGCCTGTGTTATAGACCTGACTAATTTCTTGAATAATTTTGATTTTTATTGCTTCTCTTTTGTTTTATTTTGTGAAAAAAATAAATCTCAAATCCAAAAATGGGACAGAAAAAAAACGCTGAACATATCCAAATTCTATAACTTTCCTGGTCTAATACTGTATTATGACTTGAATGCCAACTTTGGTTTAAAGTAGTATTGAATGGGTTGTAGTTGCCTCTGCCTATGCCATTCCCATTGTTTTATAACCTCTCATTCATATTCAATGAATGATCTTTATAGGAACAGAGAATGGCTTGATTTTAGAATTGCTTTTCTAGAACACATATGAAATAGCCTCTTCGTATTTTGATGGTTCTACTTTAATAATTGAATGGTTTTGAATCCTGGTTACTCAGAAGATGAAACTGCTGCAAATAATGGTTTATTTGTGATTCTTACCCTTATAATCTCCCTCTCAAAATGAAATGGTGATGGGTGACTGTCACTTGTATTTGATTTTGGATCAGTGTTGGCTTAAAACTCAGAAGGCTTGTGAAGACAAAATGATTAAATTGGAAAAGGATTTTGTAATTGTTATTAATGACAATGCTAACATGAATATTCTTTATTTTAGTATATCTTTTGATAGCTTTAGAACACTACGCTGCATTTTTAATATTCAAGTGGTCAACAATAATTCCAGGCATCTGCAAAATCGTACACTTGGCTACAACATCCATGACAACTATTTGAACACGCTTCTGAGTTCAGATGCCTTGATGGACATGCTGTCTACTGGAGAAGCCAATGTTCCCAACTACAGCTGTGGAAGGAAGGACAACATTTTGGCTCTTATTGATGCAGCTGCTGATGACATCTCTATCCAGATGTCAACATTAGGAGACACCTACAAAGTTCCTCAGGTTTGTAAGTTTATGTTTATTTTTTATTTTTTTTTGTAATTTGAATGAGTTGGTGGGTTGATATGTGATAGATCCAACCATATTTTCATATGGTTTTCACCAAGCCCATTGTAGGTGTCACAGTTAGGAATTTGGATCCGCACTGTTTAGGACGCAAAGATCAGAGCAGTGACATCAACTCGTGATGTCATCATCATCATTACTTTGGGTCTTTTGATTCATACTTGGGAAGGTTCTGTATTCAATCAAAAGGTTTTCTGTACAAAAGGAAAGTGTAACAGAGATGGGAAATTGTGTACATAATCTTAACAAAAATAACATTTTCAATGGTAAACAAATCTCAGATTCAGGGATAGAATTCAAATTAATTATCTTACCTATATCTGATAATATATCAAGAATTTATGATAGATTATCAGATATCATACGATAATGACATGAACTTGTAGGGAGTATTATCATTAATCAACTATTTTATTTTTAAAAAATTACAAGCATAGTAGCATGACAAATATTTTTTATCATGAAATGTTCATGATGAAATTCATCATAAATAGCTATAAAAAGAGCAATAAAGCCACTATGAAAGATTTTCTGCCAGCTGAAGTATTTAAAAAATATATCCCTAATGGTGGTATAAGGGATGCAGTTTTGAAATGGAGATGAGCACTGCAACCTAGAGTTGGGAATGACTAGCACACATCTTTGAGGGGAATCTTTACCTTTACCTTTAATGGTGGTATAATCTATTGGCAGATTGATTTACACATATTAATGATTCTTACCAGAGGTGGGTGGCTCCCAATTTGGCCCAGTTTGGTAGTAGCGGTGATGGGAGGCCCCGCCCAACCACCAGGATGCTTGTGCGCATGCAGAAGGCTGTTTGAGCTAATAGAAATTGTGGCTAAACTAGTATATGCTAGAATCCTCTTGAGAAGACTGAGAGTGAATAGATGAAGAAAGACATTCTTGCTGAAGAACAAGAAGGCTTTCTAAACAGAGTTTTATCTGACCAAGAGCCCTTAGGTTGCCATCCTCAACAAAACTAAACCTATGTGGAGCATGCATGAGTTACTTTAAAATTCTTAGACCCAGTGCCCAATTATTGGTGTTACATTAAATCTATGGAAACTGAAAAAACTTCCAAAAATCTGTCTTTTAGAAGAGACAAAATTGGTTGATGGCAATATTATTTATTTTCAAACAGACAGGATAGATTGATCAATCGATAGATAGATAGATAGATAGATAGATAGATAGATAGATAAACACATATACAGAGAGAGAGGGGGGAGAGACAGAGAGAGGTACAGGGAGACAGACTGACAGAGAGAGAGAGAGGGAGGGAGGGAGGGAGGGAGGCAGGGGAGAGAGGGGGGGAAGAGAGGTATTAAAAAGTAATTACAGGTCCATAGGTCTAATAAACATTGTGGTCAAAATACATGTTAGGAACCTTTTGAATAATATGAGAGGAGGTAGATAAACAAAGAATTTATTGTTGGAAAACAAGCAAGCTTTAAACAGACAGTTTGATGCAAAGGCATCAGATATTGAAGCAGAGAAAGACACACAATCATGCTTAATAAGGGTGGTGCATTGAAATAGATGTATTTCTACAAATGTAGTTCCAAATTAACAAGTATTTCAATAAAGAAATATCTAAAGATCTTAAAATGATATTTACTCAAACAAGATTTGAGCACTGGATACAATGGTTAATATAGAAATTTTTTAGCAAGACTCATATAATGAGGAGACTTGTATTTGCCGAGAGAGAGAGGGGGGGGGGAAGAGAGAGAACACATCTATTAATTAAATGTCAGCTATATAAAATAAAGATTTGTATCTTGGACCCCATATTAGATAAATGACCTATTTGGATCCTTATATTAAAGCAACATATATCCTGTTTAGTCAAAATTATTAAAATACATTCAATATGGTTCTTTGTTTGAACAAAACATTTTAATTGACTTATGGACCTGTGTGTCTGATGTCATAAGTTGTGATACAGAAATATCATTGGCATTCTTTATTCTTATTCTTTTAAACTTAGGGTTTTATACTATTGTTATATACAGTCTGAATAATAATGGTATATATATATTTTAAATTCTTTATTTTCATATGGGTTAATGATTAATCAACAATAAACTATTTGTCAGCCTCTGCTTTGCTGTTGCTTCGGCTGCCATGAAACAGGGAGGGAGGGCATGGTATTTGGGAGGGGTTACTTATTGTGCTGGAGGAAGGTTCTGGAGTTCAGCTGCTGGTCGGACTATGCATGCATAGGAGATTCCCGCCAGGACTAACGGCACCGACATTCCATCTTCATGATGCCTTTTGAAGTTATCTCACACCTGACACTTGAGAGAATTATGATTCTGTAACTGTGATGCCAAGGGGAGGGGAATGGGCTATTCTATATATCAATCGCTTTCGCGCCTAAATATTCAGATTTTGCTTCACTATGCCTTTAAGCATTTATAATTAGTAAAAGTACACTTGATTTCCACACATGGAGACTTGTGGTCTTTCTTTCCTAATTATCTAATGGAGAGGTGCTGACACTATTCTAGTAAGTTCATGAGAGCCAAGCTGGATTTGTTTAAAGCTAAAACATTTTGGAACTAATCTGACCCCAAATATAACACAAAATTCTTCCTTGCTTTTTCAGATCAATTTTGAATTATTTTCAGATTCGCTGCATGATAAAAGTCAATTGCCCTTTTATCACCAGCTTTATCCCAGAAAAGGGATCCTCTACCCAGGAATTGTCCAAGTGCTCTTCCATTTCAGATGGACCCTGGTTGGTCTCTTTGCTTCAGACACAGAAAATGGAGAGAATTTCATGAGGACTTTTACTCCTTTGCTTGTCAAGAATGGAATCTGTGTTGTTATATCACAATATTTCTCAAGAACCCAACTTACAGCAATCCACAGCAATGCCCTCTCTAAGTGGAGACAAGTCAATGTCTACATTCACTACATAGAATATGGTGCCGCTTTGGAAAGAATTCTTCCTTTTCACTTAATACTTAGGCGTTTGCCAGGACCCATTGAAGGGAAAGTCTGGATCACAACACTCATCGGACTACATCCACTGAGAGACCACAGTGCCCTTAAATACGTGAATAGTATCTGGACTGTTGAGTTTGAGAGAAAAAAGCAGCCAATAAAGGATGCTTTTATAAATGGTTTCTTTCTGGATCCACCCTCTGGGCATCAGTCATGTGTCTGTTCTTTTTCAAAAGATGTCTTTTCTGTCAAAGGTCGGAAAAGATGCACTGAGAAATCACCACTGGAGACCCAAGAGAAAAAGAACATGGCATGGGCCATGAATTTCCACCATTATTACAGTGCCATTAAGACTCTGGCCGCTGCCTTGAATGCTGCATATTCCTCCAGATTCAGGAGTAGACAGAAGGATGGCAAAGGGAATTTGAGGGCTCCAAGGCTGCAGCCATGGCAGGTATGGAGTCCCAACAAGGATTTAGTTCCTTTGGTAAGGGAATTCAAAATAAAAAGATGGAAACAATATCAACCTACTTGTGTTATAGGACTCCAACAAGTTTGATCAATCTAATCATTCAGGCAATAATGTTCACAAAAATGGGAACTATGGCAGATTTGATATTAAAGATTGCTAATATTTAAATGATGTGTGCATTTTAAAA
Organism: Thamnophis elegans; assembly: GCF_009769535.1. Lineage (NCBI taxonomy): Eukaryota > Metazoa > Chordata > Lepidosauria > Squamata > Natricidae > Thamnophis > Thamnophis elegans. The sequence goes on along the minus strand of NC_045542.1, from coordinate 172,112,568 downwards.
TAAATTCCTATATGTATGGATTTGTGACTAGCATCATATAGAGCCGAGGTGGCGCAGTGGTTAGGGTGCAGTACTGCAGGCCACTTCAGCTGACTGTTATCTGCAGTTCAGCGGTTCTAATCTCACCGGCTCAAGGTTGACTCAGCCTTCCATCCTTCCGAGGTGGGTAAAATGAGGACCCAGACTGTGGGGGCGATATGCTGACTCTGTAAACCGCTTAGAGAGGGCTGAAAGCCCTATGAAGCGGTATATAAGTCTAACTGCTATTGCTATTGCTATCATAAAATTTTACCTTCATAAATCTGAGGGATTCCCTTAGATCATCTAGCGCAACATCTCCTCTCTGCAGGAATCCCAGTTAAATCTCTTCTGACTGATGGCTGCTCGGCCTTTGCATTAAGAAAATCAGTGAAGAGATGGCTGCATTTCTCTGCTTCTCTGGCTGAACACTAAAACTCCTTTTAAGTTTCCCTCCTCTCTTATTCAGAATCTTCTCTACTGTAACTGAATTCATTTCTCCATGCCTATTGTCTAGAATAATATTAAACAGATCTTAAGTGTTTGTGTAACATCTTTCAGTTATTCTCCATCTCTATTAGTTGGAAAATCAATCAATCAATTAATTAATCAATCAAAATAGCTCTGGAAGGGATGTTGGAGGTCTTCTACGAGACCGTCTTCTGCCACATACCTCCCAGCGTCCGATAAGATCACACAGGATGGGCCTTCTCCGGGTGCCGTCGACTAGACAATGTCGTCTGGCGGCTCCTAGGGGGAGGGCCTTCTCTGTAGCTGCCCCGGCCCTATGGAACGATCTACCCCCAGAGATTGGTTTGGTTTGGTTTGGTTTTATTAGTTTTGTATGCCGCCCACTCCCGAAGGACTCTGGGCGGCTTACAATAAAAAAGGGAAAGGGGATAAATAAGATAATACAACAATTTAAGATCCGGACCCTCCCCATTCTCTCGGCCTTCCAAAAGTCTATTAAGACCTGGCTATTCTGGCAGGCCTGGGGCTGTTGACCTCTTGAATGAGGTCCAGCCCCACTAAGGTTCAGTGCATGTTGTGTCTTTTTAACTTGCTTTGTCTTTCTATTTTAAATTTTTTAGTATTCTTTTAAAATTGTTTTTATGTAAGCTGCCCTGAGTCCTTCGGGATTGGGCGGCATATAAATTCATTAAACTTTGAAACTTTGAACTTTTGAAATTTCTAGTCCAACCCCATGGTCAATCAGAAGACCATATACAACCAAGGATTGCATTATCTTCTTTGGCTGTTGCCACACATTGCTGGATTATGTCTAAGTGATCATCCACTAGGCCTCCAAGGTCCCTCTCACAGTAACAGAAAAGATGTTCTCAGCACCCTTGTGATTTTTTGCTCTAGTAGACCAACATGGTTCTTCCCTCTGCCTTTCCTCAGGACTAAGACATTCACTTCCTGAGATGCCTATGGAGGCATTTGCCAAGTCACATTGGTTTTGTAATGAATTGTTATTCTGAGATCATTTTCACAAATAGTTTTATCAAGTTTGATATTGTTCATCATTCTTCCTCTACATTTCATTTTTCTTCTTCTATGTTGAAGACTTTGTACTTGTTTCTCTTTTTGTACTTGTTTCTCTTTTAAATTCCATTCAGGGATTTTTTTTCCAGCTCATTATAATAAACATCTTTTCATATCTGTTTCTAAATTATACATTTAGACACCAAATTTGCTATCAGCTACCTATGGGTAGCCCTTCAATTTCTTTTCATCAAAATCAATAATGATATTATCATGAAATTATATGATTATTATCAAACCAAATTAATATACTACTAATTCTAATTTATTATGATCATTGACCACTTTATGTTTTTAACAGTATGGGAAAAGTACAAGTGGAATGCTAATAAAAGATAAGCATTGTAGCTCCTATCTATAGCTTTGTTCTTATATGAGATAACACAGTTTGTTCTAGTTGCTAAATAAGATATTTTTCTACTGGATATTATTTATGTACTTTTCTCTATGAGGAAATCATAAAAATTTCTTTGGAAGCTTCATCTGTTTGAAAAGAATACAATTTTAAAGTCAGTTTTATCCACTTAATTGTTATACCATTCATTATACCATCAATTCCTCTTTTAACTAGTTTCCTAATTATCACATCACAAATTAGTTCGTTAATCCCTTGCGATAATCAAATTATATCACCAGCACTCTCACAATATGTTAAAAATGTGTAATCATGGGGTGGGGGGAGCCCAGAACTGAATAATACGCAGAGAGAGAAACTCAGACAGGGTCCATCCTAATTTGTGTGTCAAAAGAGTTGATGAGACATTTGTCCTTTCAGATATGCACAATTGCCTCACATCACGAGATGAGCAGCATACAAATTTGATGATAGATAAATAGATTAGATGGATGGATAGATGGATGGGTGGGTGTGTGGATGATAGATATTCTCTAAATGTTACCTAATCACTTATTGTTCCCATGGAGTTCATAAATGTTATGTTTATGGAATTTATTTGTGACCTGATTTAGAAAGTTTCTTATGATTGACATATTTTGCCAATCACAAAATATATATTTGACACAAAATTATATTTTTTTCAAAACATATGTTGACAATATATAATTGACAAACTTTGCTGAAGTTTTCTTTTCCATTTTTTGAAGATAGCAACGTGTTCTCCCTATGAAGAATATTTGCAAGTTAGACAACTGTAAAAGAAAGATTCTGTTTAGAACAGACAAAAAGGGGATAAGTTACCAAATTTGTTGTTTTTGAAATTCTTTGATATCCCCATTCTAGTTCCATCCCTTTCTGGAGAAGAATGAGTTTTGCAATTTTTCCAAATACGAACTGTACTTGGACCAAAATGGAGATGTAAAGGCTGATATGAAGCTCATTAACTGGGTGTTTCTTCACAAGAAGAATCTCAGGCAAGACCACATCGTGACTTTTGAAAGACAGAGAATTATTACCAACCAATATCATATGTCATGGCTAAAGTTGCACAACAGGGTAGGAGAAATATTGATGTCTTTTCTCTACTTTCCAAAGGGTTCTGATCCATTTCATTGGGCTAAGCCTATGTACCCTGGATTAGTGTTGAAATGGAGAAACTGCATGAAATTAATAAGAGATGCCTTCATGTACCGGTGACTGCCAGGAGCACCATGTACCATTCTGGTACGGTGCTCTGGAGGGCCCACCCACCTGCCCGTGCTCCTTACTGGTATTTGACGTTTTTGGGGCTTCCGCACACGGAGTGTACAGTGCCTGCACAATGCTCCGCCGAGCAGCTGGAGAGTCACAGGTGGTAAGTATGTATGCATGCACTGCGCACGTGTGTGTGCGCACTACACATGTTCATATGGCGGATGCCCAGCCCCGTTACACCGTACCAGTTGCACTGAGATCCGGAACCCACCACTGCTTCATTAATAGGGATTTTGGTTTGCTTCTTCCTTGTCCTCAAATACCCAATAAGAAGATACATTTGTTGACCAGTCCCTGGGTTTAGATTTGGACTGAGTCAGATGAAATTGAATCAAGAATGGTTTTGGTTATTGAGAAATTAGCTTTGGAATTAGGATTTACCTTGAACCGATTGGTGTCCCATGAAAGGGCAAGGAAAGATGTTTTTAAGCAACCCAGAACTCTGGGTAACCCAGAGTTGTTACCTATTACAATCTCTCACTCCTCTGAGATAGTGAAATAGGCCATCTGCTCCTATGAAGGAGGTCCAAGAAATTTTGTTGACATGGTGTCAAAATGACTAGACTGCTGAGCGACAATGCCCTGACCCCAAAAATTGAAGCATTAAAACACAACTTTGACTCAGAGAAAAGCCTTTCCTGCTATCTGAAATAACAAAAGACAATTTAGAAGGAAATGCTGCTTAGATTTGGACTTTGGCTTGTAAGAGGAGACTTCATCGAAAAACCCCTTGAATGCAATTGTTGATATTGATTGTTAGCTTCCTTAACGTATTTGCGCGGGGGGGGGGGGGAACGGAGGCTCCAAATTTAATTAATAACAATTAATTTGTTCTTTTATGGCAGTTGTTACTTAATTGTAGTTCTTCAACAGAAAGGACCTTGTCTTGGATACCTAGCTGAGCCTCAGACATTCTCTCACATGACTCATATGTGCTGCAGCAAAAGTTTCCTGATTTATACTTTATGAGGGACACGTTCCCATAACCTCACCTCTATCTCATAGTACTACAGTACTAGAAAGTGAGCAGTCACTTTTATTTCGAGAGCATGTCACCATGTCAAGATGGTTAGTGCTACCATAATTTCTTCAGAATTCATTGTTTTTCTACTTAGTCTCTTCCTCAGTCCAAATGTGTGGAAAAATGTCATCCTGGATTTGTCAAGCAGAAGCGAGAAGGAGAGCCATTTTGCTGTTACGACTGTGTTCCTTGTCCAGAGGGGACCATCTCCACTCAGGAAGGTGGGTGACACTGGAGGAAAGGACAGCCCTTGTGGAAGTGGATTCATCCAGAACAATTTTTGCCAAAGTGAAAGTTAAAGGACAAAATGAAAAATCGTAAAGACCTTGATAGGGATTGGAAAATATGGCATTTTGGGCAAATTTTGCTACTGCCAAAGAAAATACTGATTCTGTTTATTAGTTTGGATCTGTCTTTCCATGTTTATTTTTCTAGAAACATTTAAGTTCTTTGAAACTGAGAGAATAGTCTTAGGACCATTTCCAGGAAGGATTATTGCAATGCTCTTTACATGGGCCTCCCCTTTTGGATCACTGGAAGCTATCACTGGTCCATAATGAGGTGCTGTGGACAATTATTGATGCACCTCATTGCATCAATATTACCGCTGGTCACAGTAATCATTCTAGATTATTTGCAGGACTATCTTTCTCTGCCAGTCAACTACATTTCAGAAGATAGGCATACTCTGAGTCCAGTACGGTACTAAGTACCGTCTGGAAGGACTCCAATAAGCTGATTATTTATAACTGAGTATTTACTTCTAATAATCTGGGTTACTATGAAAATTCTGCAGATTACACAGGAAATCAAAGAAAAGGTTTTACGATTTTCCCCAATTTTATAGACCTTAGCTTTATATGGTTTAGAAAATAATGTTCTTGCCACCTTCATTCTGAGGAGATATTAAGAAATAATCTTGGAAAATGCTGCTGGTATCAGCTGTTGTCCCAAGAAGGTATTTCTTGAAATGTAAAGGACAGAATTTTAAGGAAGTATTGTCTTTTTATTTTCTCAGATACAGAAAAATGCACCAAGTGTCCAGATGATCAATATCCAAATGAGGACTGAGTTCAATGTACCTTCAAAGTAATAATCTTCTTGTCTTATAAAGAATATTTGAGCTTCATACTCAACTCTTTTGCCCTACTCCTGTTCCTAACTACAGGCGTTGTTTTAATCTTATTCATTAAATATCGAGAAACCCCCATTGTCAAAGCCAACAACCGGGACCTCTCTTACACCCCCCTGGTCTCCCTCCTGCTTTGCTTCTTGACCCCTCTTCTCTTTATTGGTCAACCAAGGAAAGCCACCTGCCTTCTCCAACAAACAGTGTTCAGCATCATTTTCTCAGTTGCCGTTTCTTCTCTCCTAGCCAAGACAATCACAGTGGTGCTGGCTTTCCTGGCCACAAAACCAGGAAACCAAGTGAAGAGATGGTTGAAGAAGAGCTGGGCCAACTACATTATCCTTTCTTCTGCTGCTATCCAAATTATCATCTGCTCCATCTGGCTTGGAGCTTTCCCCCCATTCCCTGACTCCGACTTTCACTCCCAGCCTGGAGTGATCATCCTGCAATGCAATGAAGGATCTGTTGTCATGTTCTACACTACCCTCAGTTATCTGGGCTTCCTGGCTGCCATCTGCTTTACAGTGGCTTTCCTAGCCAGGAAACTGCCTGGAGCTTTCAATGAAGCCAAACTGATCACCTTCAGCATGCTGGTCTTTTGCAGTGTCTGGGTGACCTTTGTGCCCACCTATCTGAGCACCAAAGGGAAATACATGGTGGCTGTTCAGGTCTTCTCCATCTTGTCCTCCAGTGCTGGTCTGTTGGGCTGTATCTTCATCCCCAAGTGCTACATTATCCTTCTGAGGCCAGATTTGAATACTAAGAAGCAGCTTATGACCAAAACAAATGCAAAAATGTGAAACTTAAGAATTCACCCTCTCAAAATTCTCAAAGAATCCAAACCTTGAATATGGTGCAAGATTTGGAAAAAATGAAGGCCAGTCAGAAAATAGTGTCCTCCAGCCTTTTCCAGCTAATTGGAAGATGGCCATTTAGCTCTTTGAGTAGTTGAATTATCATATCTATCTGTGCCCATAAGTGAGCCCTGAAAATACCCCACCAAGATATTTTAAATGTGACATTTATACAGTGGGAATCGTGTTGATATGTCACAAATAATTGTATAACTGCAGGGAGCTGTAAAAATGCCATTATTTTAGTTGTATGATAGTCTTATTTGCAATTGGGGTTCTTTGTCATATTGGACCAACGATCTCAGGGTCATCAACCTAATATTGCTCATTATTATAAATTATTATAGAGATAGTGGTTGTTGTGAAGAAGCATGTGATTTCTCCTCTTACAGATGGAAATGTGGACAGTGGGAGTGCTTACCTGCTCATTCTGCTCAGTCATTGCATCTCTTTCTACTCATCCCTACAACACGTGAAGAGTGTGTGAAGCAGGACACAGAACGTTATGGACATACTTGTGGGATTTTGTAGGTGGCAAACAGGGCAGCAATCTCAGAGGAGGTGAGATTGCTGCCCTGTTTGTTGCCCCCTCCCTCCCTCTCTCAAATTACATTGTAACTCTTTTTAAAAATAGTCTCTCTTGTCCAATCATTAAAAGCATAAGTTGTAAGAGGATTTTTGTGGACATTTTATGAAAAAAGACAATGAGAGTGTTTCAGTCACCAATAAAGATACATTGCCCTTTAATTCAGGTATGCCTTGACTGACACTTTTTATACTTATGACCTTGGCAGCATTTTAATATTCATTTTGATTTACATTCGGATGCTTGAAAACTGACTCATATTTATGAAGGTTGCAGTATCCCGGGGCCATGTGATCTCCTTTTGCAACCTTCTGACAAGCAAAGTCGATGGGGAAACCAGATTCACTTAACAACCATGTTATTAATTTAATAACCGTAGGGATTCCCTTAACAAATGTGGCAAGAAAAGTCATAAAATGAGGCAAAGCTCACCTAACAAATTTCGCACTCAGCCACCTACATTTTGCGCTCAATTGAGGTCATAAGTTGAGGATTACCTGTAAAAGAAATCAATGTGTCCATCTCAGCAAATTCTGTCCATTTCACCAACAAATTCCTCCATGGTGGGCAGTGCTGAATTTTTTTGAATCTTCCATGTGGAATAGAAAAAATGGCTGCTGCCAGTTTAGATTCAAAGTTGACAGTTGCTGCAGTCAACTGTCCCTGATCGGAATCTTTGTTCTGTTGCTAGGAAACTAACTTAACGGAACCTCCCTCCTGCTCTCCTTTCTCCTGGGCTATGACAAGTCAACACTTCAAGAGCCAAAATAACCAACAAAGGGGACAAAGGACAATCTTGACTTGTCCCCTTCTAGATATCACATGATTTACTTAGATCACCATTAATCATAACTAGAGTCTTCTGACACTAAATTCCTTGAATAAAATTCTCAGCAAAGTGCATATCTTCCAGAACTTTAAGTAAAAAAGACCAATTCAAATCCCAGGTCCCCTCAAACTACCTTCTGGGTGGATGTGGGAAGAAATCAAGTCTCACCATCCACCACATTGAGGACACTGCCACCCTCTCACCTACAGACCTCAAAGTCCACTCTTTATTTAACAAACCAAGAAACTTCAAAATATAGAGGATTTCAGTGTCTTAACATGAATAGGGAAGGACAACACAGAGATGTCAAGGGGAAAAAAACTTTCAATCCCTCCTTTAACTTTCTCTCTAATTATGCAATGATACAAGCTATCACTTTCCTGCCTTTTAGTCACCTCTCATCCAAACCCTGATTTTTCTGATCTGTTCTATTTCTAGAACAGATTGGAAATGAAATTTCACTTCAGATACAAGGAATTTTAAAATCTGCTCCAATTTAAGGTACAGAAACGAAGATTTAACATAAAAGAAAATCACAAACAGGCCTGGTTTTAACTTTAGACAGGGTTCAAGGGGCTGATTGCCTCCATAGCTCTGGATAACCTTGCCTAGGAGACTTTGGAGGAGATACCATCTTGAAGGACAGCAAAAGTTACCAGGTTGTTGATATATCTACATCCATTTCCTGGATGAGTCCTGAAAGGAAGGATAACAACTAGAGAACAGTTCCTCCAGGGATGTATCTGTGATTTTTTTTTTTTCAGCTTCTCCTCTGCAAATGGGACCGAGAAGTAGTTTAGGATCCCAAGAGGAAAAGTTGTTTCTCAGTCACAATTCTGGGTTTGGCACATCCTCTGCTGCTCCAGTGATGTAAACATTAGACTGAAGCAACATGCAAAGGTCTTGCATCAGGAAAGAATATATGCATCAGATCACAGTCTGTTGTGACACAAGTTTTGGGACAGGCAGGAGCTGTGCTTTTGAATGTAAATTTCTTTCCTTTCAAGATGAAAGTCAGTTTGTCTCTGTGAATTGGGAAAGTCACTGGCCCTTCCATCTTGTAGAGTGTTTTGAATTCTTCTCATTCTTCTTTTTCTTTCAACCCTATGAATTATGGGCCTCTTTCTTATTCTTCTGATGCTTCTGGTGTCGCAGCAAGTCTTTGGGAAGCTTAGACTGAAGTGCCCACTGAGTTTGGAGGATCGAGATGAAAGCCACCCATGGAGCTATTATAGGCGAGGAGACCATCTCATTGGTGTAGTCCTTTGTGCAACAAGAATATCACGTGAAATGTTGCCTTTCAACATGGCTCCAAATAAAAAGTCTCACTCGTAAGTCATGAATGTGTGTGATGGAGTTGCCTTTCCTCCATTTACGGTTCTGTTCTTTTTATTTCTCTGACTCCTATGTTACAGGACCTGTCTAATTTCCTGAATGCTTTTGATTTTCACGGCTTCCCTCTTTTGTCTCCTTTTGCAGAAGAGACTCAAATCCAGAGATGGGGCAAGGGGAACGTCTGAAAGAAGTCCAGATTGTTTCCCCGTCCCTATCCAGGGCAGAGTTTATCAGTTGAATGCTAAATTTTCTTTAAAACAATGATTAAAAGAGCTGTAGTTTCCTCTGCCCTTTTCCATACTTTTATGACATCTCACTGATAGCCATTCCCTGATTCTTATAGAAAAAGACAACAGGTTATTTGTAGAATTGCTTTTCCTGCCCACCTATGAAATTGCTTTTCCTGGCCGCCTTCTTTTTATGGTGGTTCTACTCTAATGATTGAATTAGTCTGAAACCGAGTTATTGGAGAAACGAATATCAGCCCTACTATAAAATGATATATTTGTAACTTTTAACCCTGGTGGAGGTTAATCTCAATACCATCTTCTGAACAATAATAAAACAGGTGTATGGATCCAAAGAGAAATAAATCAACTTGAACATTATTTTACAGTAAGACATTTGATGAAATGCATAGAATCACCCGCTTCATTATGACTATTGAAGAGGTCAGCAAGAATAGATGGTACCTGCAAAATTTCACCCTTGGCTACAACATCCAGAATGACTATTTTAACACAATTGGCACTTCAGAAGCTTTGCTGGACATGCTCTCTACTGGAGAGGCCAATGTTCCCAATTACAGCTGTGGAAGGAAGGACAACCTTTTGGCTCTTCTTGATGCAGCTGCCAGTGATATCTCCATCCAGATGTCAACCTTAGTAGGCACCTACAAAGTGGCACAGGTTTGTGTGTGTGTGTTTCTGTATCTGTTCAAGTGAATGGAACAATAGATCCAACCATTTTGTTTATGTTTTTTCATTTACTTTATTGTCATTGCATCTCGTACAATGAAATTAAATGTCATCTTCAATGTACATCATATATAAGAAATCTATAAAAATAAAACAAAAACACACATCCCTCACATTCTATACAATTGAATTGAATACCCCTGATACTGCATTAGTATAACACTATACAGTAGAATTCAATATAGTTACTGCTCTGAGATAGAAGCTGTTTGTCCTTGTTTTTATTATCCTGTACCATCTGCTATGAACTATGGTACGTAGTAGTTAAAAAATGAGATGGATCTTTAAGAATGTTTTGAACTTTCTTAAGGCTGCAGGAGCTATAAAGCTCTTCCAAAGAGGGGAGAAGGCAACCAATGATCCTCTGGGCAATGGTGTTAACCCTCTGGAGCACTGTCCTATCTGCCACTGTGCAATTGGCAAAGCATACACAGGTGCAGTAAGTTAAAATACTCTCTATGGCGCAGCAGTAGAAGGTCACCACCAATTTTTCATTCAGTTGTTGTTTCCTGAGAAGTCTCAGGTAGTATATTCTCTGCTGGGCCCTTTTGACCAGTGCTGCAATGTGAATGCCCCAGGTCAGGTCCTCTTTTAAGATAACATCCCAAAACTTAAAACTGGCCATTTGCTTCACTTCGTCTCCATTGATGATGTTCGTCCATCATGTTCAAAGAGGACCTTGACATTTATCAGGTTGAGGGCTATCTACGATATGTCCTCAGGTGGCTGGTAAGGCCTATACAGGCATGAAATGTTCTGCTACCATTGTTGCAGAATTTGCAGATCTGGCTTTGTGGAGTGCTCGCTTCTTTTGTGCTATGGTTGTTCTTCTGTCCTCAGATGTCTGGCAGCCTTGGTGGATTATCTGATCTAGTCCTTCTGTAGTCCACTATAACCTCCTTGGTCTTATTGGTGTTAAGGACCAAGTTATTGTCTCCACACCATGAAAGTAACCGGTTTACTTCATCTTGATAGGCAGATTCATCCCCCCAGAGATGAATCCCACCACTGTTGTATCATCTGCAAAATTAATAATAATATTATTGGCATGAGTGGGAATGCAGTCATGTACATAAAGAGTACAGAGTAAGGGACTCAACACACAACCCTGTGGTGTGCCAGTGTTAAGAATAAGGGCTGAGGAGGTATGAATCATGGAATTCAAGAAATGCTTTTCACTGTGGCCATTTCAGATGTCATTGCTCTAGGATCCAGAGTGGGGAAGGATCAAAGCAGTCATATCCTCTCATGACACCATCCCCATTGCTTTGTGGGTTTCTGCTACACATTTGTGAAAGTGAGGAGAGGCTCTGTGTCTAATCAAATTGTCTTATGTATAAAAGGAAAATGAAGCAATGATGGAAAGCTCTTGTTTTGTACATTATCTTAGCCAAAATAATATTTTTCAATGGTAACATATTCTAGATTCATGATTCATCCACTCAGGAAGGTGAGTAACTCTGGAGAAAGTATGCTGTATTCATCCAGAGCATCTAGATAGAGATGCATGTTAAAGACACATTTAATTTTGAACATGTTGCTGTTTTTCTTCCATAATGAGAGAAATAAGAAAAAGATCTTGAAGGATGAGATTGGAAGAGATTAGAAGAACTTGGTGGCTTCTTCAAGAGTACTTGCGTTAGGAGAAATCTTTCCTTCCTCAGTCACCTTCCTCAGTGAAAAGCAGCTCCTTCAGGTTTCTTCTATTGAGAGACCAGTTACATCAGTAACTGTTTAAACTATTGGTAATTCTTTTGTTCAGTATGCAGGTTAGCCAACATTTGACTTAAACAACTGTTTAAGAGAGGACAGATATGAGTGATGTCCTGGGTTGTGCGAAAGGTTAGCAGATTTCTTCAAAATTATTTACTTTATTTATTTATGGTCTCAACCTCATCTCCTTAATAGCTCTATGGGAATCAGTATTCCCATTCCCCTGAGGTCTGTGAAGTGTTGGAAGAAAATGGATGTTACAAGTTCCTCATTCAAATGACACATTTCCTCGCATAAACTCCTCATCCTCGTGGTCACAGCTACTGGCTGACAAAATGTAAATATTAAACCTCCCCCAGGACTGAAGCCACACCTTCCTCTCTACTGGATCCTTTGTAACCACCAGAAGGCAGGCTGAGTTCATGTGCTTTCTGGGGACAATAGAAAATCCGCTCTATAAAAGTGACCACGTCAAATGAACTCCAGCTCTGCCTCAAGCAATTTGCACAGTGGTGCTCTTTGGAAGACCCAGCCTGGATTTGAACCGGAATTTTCTTCTAATGATATATACAACAAAGCCAGGGCTTGCCTGCCAAATCTGTTTTTCAAAGAGGAGCTTTCAAAGGAGTCATCTAAAGTTGATCCAAGGTCAAATTTGGTCCAAGATCAAAATGCCAGCCAGTCCAAGCATCTAAGGTTCAAGAGTAAAATTCATACCCAGATTCACACATTTGAGTATTAAATATAATTTCCAACAAAGAGAAGAGAGGAAACCCAGTCTCTTTTATATAGGCTGTTTCTCCTTGAAATATTGCTGCAGCCAAGTGTAACTGATCCGAATCTTGACTCTGTTGCTAGGCAATTAATCAAATGGAACCCCCTTTCTCTCTCCTTTCTCCTGGGCCATGATAAATCAACACTTTAAGAGTCAAAATAAACAACAAAAAGGACAAAGGACCCCTTCTGAATATCAGATTTTAGTTAGATCACCATTAATCATAATTTGAATCTTCTGAAATGTATATATATCAACTTAATTCTTTAATTTTCTTTACCAAAGTCCATATCTTTCAGAACTTTGAATTCAAACATACGTCTGTCTGTCTGTCTGTCTGTCTGTCTGTATGTATGTATTTTTCATCTTTTTTAATTACTCATCTCTCTCAGAATGCCACATTGCTTCCTTTGCATCTAGAAACATTAACCTAGCTTGTTTTTCATTAAATTCCCTTTTATCCAATACAATTCTCACATTGTCTTTTTTTAGATAAGAATGTACACTGATCTTCATGAATAAACCTTTGTCATCAGTTTTCTAATCTATTGGCCAAAATTAATGTAAACACTTTATCATCATGATTCAATAGGGAAATTGGTCCATAGTTCCCAGGTTATCTCTTTAACAGTTATCGTGTTGCCTTGAATTTCAAGCTTCCTTATTAGCATTTTAAACTATGCTATTAGTTCTGACAGAATAACAGATTAACAGAGTTGGAAGGTGTTCTGACTTAGGCTTCCTGATACAGTAAAACGCACACAATTAAGTCCAAAAAACCCTCTTTTTATTTCAAAGGCTGTGAGTTATATTCATTCACATCCCATAGTGAGTTCTAAATAGTAGTAAAGAGTTTTACAGCAGGCTGCCAAGTCCTTCCGGATAAGGCTGATAAGCATCCACCTTTATCTTCCTTGAAACATTGCCAAAGACTTAATTAGACTGGCAATTAGCTTGGCAAGGTCACATGAAGCAAAGAGCCCAAATGTATTTTCAGAAGGTAAATTGACCAGCATGAACCAAGTCGCTTCCTGCAAAGACTCATGTGCTTTTGCTCCTCCTTTATGTCCTATGGGAGGGGTCAATCACCTCCAAGCCTTACTCTTGAGTCATCCCTTCTGTCTTAACTATTCTTGCCTTCTGGCAGCTCTGCACATGTGCACACTGGGAACAAGGGGAGCCTATTCCTCTGCCTTGCTGCTGTTTGACTCTGGAGGCTCCGGAGGCAGCACATAACTGGCCCCCATTCTGCCTCTGATGCAGAGCCCTCGCCCAAGTCTTCCTCAGACTCCAGGACTGGCCCATGTTCCTTCTCAACCTCCTCGCTATCCGACTCTGCAGGAAGCTCTGCAGTCTGCTGGCGGACCACAACAGAAAAGACCTTTGTGGTCTTCTAGTCTCAAGCAGGAAACTCTCTACTATTTCAGATAAATGATTGCCCAATACCTTCTTAAAAACCTCTAGTTTCGGAGTACCTACAACTTCTAGTGGCAAGTCATTCCACCGGTTAATTGTTCTGCCAGGAAATTTGGCTTTAGTTTTAGGTTGGTTTCTTCCTTGATTTTTCTCCGTTTATTGCTTTATGTCTTGCCTTCAGGTTTTTAGGAGAAAAGATTGGCTCCCTCTCTTTTGTGAAGCCCCTTAGATATTGAAATATTGCTGTCCTCCTTCTTTTCATTAAACTAAATAAACCCAATTCCTGCAACTGTTCTTCATGTTTTGTCCTCCAGTTCCTAATGACAGTCCATGCTTCTTTTTTAATGTTAAGAAAACATGTTTTTTTCTCCTTTTTAGATCCTTTCTTAGGTACTTATGAGGACTTGCTTTTCCAGCAATTATACTACAGTGTAAGTATTTTGAAAGTACTTGAAAACACTTGCAAATTTCAACAGAAATCCAGCCAGGAAACTTAAGGTAATCCATAAATTTCCCATTGTGGAATGTTATGTAGAAATAATGTTTTCTCTTGTTCAAGTCTCAAATGTAATCAATGTCGTTTATTATTTGATCCAGAGGTGGGTTTCTGCTGGTTTGCCCCGGATCAGGCAAACTGGTAGTTGTGTGGTGGGAGGCTCCGCCCAACTACCCAGAAGCTTCTGTGCATGCGCAGAAGCGTTGCTCGTGCGCCTGCGCACACAAGTGAATCAGTAATAAAATAAATTGAAACTGGTTTGATCACTTACTTTCTGGTTTATCACATATGTCAATTTTATGTATCATTTGTTTCTGTACCCTATAAAAATATTTGAAACCCCTCTAATAAATGTTTTTTGCTTGAATTTCTTAGTGATCTCTGTGTTCAGGTGGGTAAAGAAGTCCCTCTTCATGGGTAAAGGTATCTCTCAAATTCAGGCATCAAGGTCTTACCAGCTCCAAGCCAATCTCAGGATGTCTGAGTTTGGAGCCAACATCTTGACTCTGGAACAGGATGGAGAAAAGCCATCAAACCATTATAGGCCAACAGATCATCTTAGTGGTGGGGGCTTTTAGGCAATAATCATGGGGTTTGGATTGGACAGCTTTGTAGATTGGAAAATATGAACAACATGAAGGGAAATTTGATCATGCTTGGTAGCCATGTAAAAAAAGCTAAAAAAATATCTGGATCCAAATCCATACATTGGTCCAGAGTATTTAAAAATAAATGTTCCATTGAAGTCAGAATGTTTTTTTTTAAGATTCATGGATAAACAATTAGAACACTACCACAGAAGATTATTCCAATATATGATTACCGTGGTAAAATTACTGTATCATAAAGTTGAAAATATTTGGCATCACAGAATAATTGTGACAGAACTTGAGGAAATTGACAAATTGAATAGTTTGATTAGAGAAAGAGCAATATTGATATTTATTGATAACTGGAAGCCCATTAGGGAATGTTGGTGTAAAAATTGAAAAAAACCTCTGAACTTGCAATATATGGTTTTGATGATCAGTCAAGAAAGATGAGAGACGCAATGAAATTTACTGAGAAAGGTTAAAATATAATTGTACATAATAACTGCTGTAAAGTATATTGGAAGTATATATCTCTACACCTTTCTTTAAATTTTTTCTTTTTCCAACTCTAATATTTTTTTCCCTATTTTTACAACCACAATCTTTATAATAATTTTATTTTTATTTTCCTCTCAAACAAAGTAGCACCCTCAACTGAACATTGTTCATGTCATCTTTTCAATCCTCTTCAGGTTAACATGCTCTTTTCAAGGAGTGGTCTGCTACGGGTTTGCCCTGGTTTGAGAGAACCCATAGCTAACAATATGGCCAGGTCGGAGAACCTCCAAATCCTAGCCCTGGTTGGCCCCGCCCACCCCATCCTGCCCTGCCCCTCCCAGGAGTCTCCACGTGGCCCATTTTGGATATGAGGTAAGTGCAGAGCCCATGGAGAGGCTCAGAGAGGGGGAAAACGGGCCTCCTGGAAGTTCTGGAAGGCCAGAAACAGGCCTTTTTCGAGCCTCCAGTGGTCCTCTGGAGCTTGGGAGAGGCAGTTTTCGCTCTCCCAGAGGCTCAAGGAAAGCCTCCAGAGCCTGGGGATGGTGAAAATGCCCCCCCCAGCCGTTGTGCAGGAGGCCGACTAAGCCACAACCACCATGGCCACGCCCACCCAGCAACCAGGCAGAGAACCCGTTGCTGAAATTTTTGAAGCCCACTTTTCTCCTCTCTTTTCTCTTCTCTTCTACAACTTGCAGATAAAGCATTTCCTTTTCCTTATTCCAAACATCCATTTTAAGTGGAAAGCTGGACAAAATGGCTGGAGAAAGAAGACCTGAAGACTCTTCTCTGGGAGAAGAATGAAGGAATCTTGTCCATAAAAAACACTTCATTAATTTCAGGGTGTGACTGGGACTTGGGCCTTACATTCTGCAAATTCACCCAGCAAGAAAAGGATGAGGAAAGCTGAGAACATTTTGCATGATAGGAAGATACAGCTATCATACAGCCAAGAAAGAAAATACTACTAAATGCACATATTACTGTTAAATTTGAGGATAAATGTGATTATATCAGGATGATTTTTTAAAATATCTTTACAAACTTTCATTTTGCAAATGCAAGAGTTGGTCTTCTGGATCAGGCTAGGACCATCTTCATCCCTCTCAATTATTTCTGGCATATAAACAAGATTCTCATTGCATAAATATTATGTTCCAAATACCCATGTGTGACATTTCAAGGCCCAGATAGGCTAAGGATCACAGAACAAAAGATTCAAAAGTGAAGGACACTATTCTCCAGCCATCTTTTCTTATTACAAGTAAAATCATTGGCCCAACTTAGGTATTGAGAGCAGCTTGCACATTTTCTACATTTGATGTGTTGGGAATTTTTTGGTAGTTAAAATTCCTCTGTCTCACATTTCTATATTTTTTCTGGTTGTAAGCTGCTCCTTTGTATTCAGGTCGGGCCTCAGAATGATAATGTAGCACTTGGGAATGAAGATGCAGCCCAGAAGACCAGCACTCGAGGCCACAATGGAGAAGATCTGAACAGCCACCATGTATTTCCCTTTGGTGCTCAGGTAAGTGGGCACAAAGCTCACCCAGACACTGCAGAAAACCAGCATGCTGAAGGTAATCAGCTTGGCTTCGTTGAAGGCCCCGGGGAGATTCCTGGCAAGGAAAGCCAATGTAAAGCAGATGGCAGCTAGGAAGCCCATGTAGCTGAGGGTGATGTAGAACATGATAATGGACCCTTCATTGCATTGCAGGATGATCACTCCAGGCTGGGAGTTGAAGTCAGAGTCAGGGAATGGCGGGAAAGCTCCAAGCCAGATGGAACAGATGATAATTTGAATAGCAGCAGAAGAAAGGATGATGGAGTTGGCCAAGCTCTTCCCCAACCATCTCTTCACTCGGTTTCCAGGTTTTGTGGCCAGGAAAGCCAGCACCACTGTGATTGTTTTGGCCAAAAGAGAAGAAATGGCAACTGAAAAGTTGATGCTGAAAACCATTTGTCGGAGAAGGCAAGTGGTTTTCCTTGGTTGACCAATGAAGAGAAAAGGAGACAAGAAGCAAAGCAGGAGGGAGACCAGGAGGATGTAGGAGAGGTCTCGGTTGTTGGCTTTGACAATGGGAGTTTCTCGGTACTGAAGGAATATGATTAACACAAATCCTGTGGTTAAGAACAAGAGCATGGCAAAAGAGACTAGGATGTTGCCCAGATATTCTTCATAAGACAGGAAGGATATAACTTTGGGAATACATTGTGCTCGGTTCTCTTTTGGATATTTGTCATCTGGACACTTGGTGCATTTTTCTGTATCTGAGAAAACCAAAAGCAATATTTATTTCATATTCTGTCCTTTTACATTTCAAGAAATATTTTCTTAGGATCGCAGCTGATACCAGTAGCACTTTCTCAGATGCATTTCTTAATTTCTCTACGGAATGAAAATACAATGGATTCCATGTTCCAAAAACTATAGAGTTATGTTTGTGAAGTTGGGAAAAGTCTTAGGACCCAAATGATCTCCTGTAAAATGTGCAGAACCTTCATAGAACAGGTAAATAATAAATCAACTAATCATTCTAGACAAACTTCCTTGATCCTTCCATACAGCAATGTGAAATCTAATTGGCTTGCAAAGAAACTGTTCTTGCAAAGAAACTGGAACGACTACTGGGAAAAAGGACACATCCAAACTAAAAAGCAGAAGAGATATTTTCTCTAGCAATAGTAATGCTTGTCCAATCTGTCATACCCATCAATTCCCAAGCCCCTCCTTCAAGGCGTTTTTCATATTAATCCCATTAGAGAAGAAATTGTACAGTTTGAAAATAAACAAGAAAACAGTTGAGCTTCAATCTGCCCTTTCACTTGCATTTTCATGAGAATATTCTGAATGGATCCATTTGCACATACCAATCCTTTTCTTTGGTGTAACCCACCTTCCTCACTAGAGATGGTCCCTTCCGGACAAGGAATGCAATCATAGCAGCAAACTGGTTCTCCTTCTCGTTTCCGTTTGACAAATCCAGGATGACATTTCCCCCCACATTTGGACTGAGGCAGAGACTAAGCAGAAAAACAAGGTGTGGCAAAGAAAATATGTTAGAATTAAGTAATAATCAAAACTGGAAAATTACAGGGATATCAGCCTAGCAGTCTCTGAGCTACAGTTAGGTAAAGATGAAATCACTGACTCAGTCCAAACAGATGAAGTTGTCAACTTGTAAAGCGTTTCCGTGACTATTATTAGGTTGGCATTGGAGAGAGGATTCCTTGCATACCTTTGGCCAGAGTTGGATCTCATATTTCTACAGCCTAGTTGGTGCATATAATTTGAGACACAGACACAAGGGAGGGGATAGATGGGTAAAGTTCAAACTTAATTAAGCAGAAGTCAGTTTCGGCTCTGCAGAAGAACATGCCACAATGTTGATCCTAATAAATGAATGGGTTTCTCTTGACCTTTGTCTCGAGGCTTGTAAATTAATTAGATCATCTTCTGGGAACTTCACAGAAGTAATATTGGTAGATCTTTCATTTTATTGCACCATTTTGTTTTCAGCATATCACATTACAAAAAAAAAGACTTTTCTACTTAATACTGGAGGGATGGAATTAAGAAAAGATTTAAGCATTAAGTGACAACCATTGTGTATTGTGGCCTGCTAGTGACCAGCGGCCATAGAGCTGGCAGCAAAGTCGAACAGTGAGGAGATTGAGGAGGTGCATGGGCCAGTCCTGGAGGCTGGGGAAGGCTCGGACAAGTGCCCTGCATCCGAGGCAGAGACGGGGCCAATGCTGTGTGGCAGTGATCAGGTGTCTATGGAGCTAGACAGCAGTGAGGCAGAGGAACAGCTAGAGCCTGTTCCCAGTGTGCGCATGTGCAGAGCTGCCAACTCAGAACAACTCAGAAATCAGGGTCGATTTGGGAGTAAAGTCACAGGTGGAAGGTAATTGGCCCCTCCTGTAGGAAATAAAAGAGGAGCAAAAGGGGAGTGGGCTTTTGCAGGAAACAATTTGTTCGTTCATTCATTAGATTAATTTCAGGAGCGTGAAAATCTGTCTATGAATCTCAGAGACTCTGTGCCAAAAAGCCTTAAAAATGAGGACTGACAACCCTAAAGGAGATGTTCTTTGTTTTTTATATTTATTCCTTCATTTCCCATGGCTGAGATGAAATAAGAGTAAAATAAACTGCCTAGTTTCAAGAACTGCAGTGAAGAGAGGGGGAACTGAGGCCATAAGAATGTTTCCCTCAAAAAGGCTAAGTCAGGAATCTTTTGCTACAGCACATGGGACATACATCTGAGCCCTGTGGCAGAGTTGGATATTTCTAACACCGTCTTTTCTGTTGAAGAACTGCAAGTAGGTGACACTTGTTCTTCCTTAAAAAGCAAGAAGCTGAGTCTTGGTCCCTGCAAAACCTTTTATTTACAGGACTGTGAATTCCTTTCATTCACAGTCTGCAAGGCTTAACCAACAGGGTTCCAGAGGAATGTTTATCAACACACACTGTGAAGTTTCCAAGAGTTGGCCTAATTTATTTACGAGCCTCGAGACAAGGTTCAACCCCCCCCCCTCATTTATTAGGACTAACATCTTGGCACGGACTTCTGTGGATCCGAAACTAAATCCCACTTAATGGCATCTGAACTTTACCCCTGTGTCCCCTCCCTTCTGGCTGAGGTCATCAATCACATTCTCCAACAGGAGGGTTCTGGACATGCGCATTCACATCCCAGTACAGAAATACGAGACTTTTACTTTGGCCAAAAGCATGCATGGCATTCCCCCCCCTTCTCAAGTTGATAGTAGTCATGGAAACGCTTTAGCCGTTGACACACACTTTATCTCATTTGGCGAGCTGCCAAATAACTAGTTTCCAAAGCAGAGCAAGGCAAAACTTGGCACCGAGTCTCTTATAGGCACAAACAGAACTTTCCACTCTTGAAATGACCAAATGAACAAATTGTTTCCTGCAAAAGCCCCCTCCCCATTTGCTCCTCTTTTATTTCATATGGGAAGGGCCAATCACCTCCAAGATGTGGCTTTACTCCTAAGTCGGCCCTGCTTTCTTAGTTGTTCTTGTCTTCTGGCAGCTCTGCACATGTGCACATTGGGAACACATTCCAGCTGTTCCTCTGCCTCACTGCTGTCTAGCTCCCTCTCTGCCTCCAACACAGAGCCCTCGTCTGAGCTATCCTCAGCCCCCGGACTGGCCCATGTTCCACCTCAGCCTCCTCACTGTCTGACTCTTCTGCCAGCTCCACTGGCTGCCAGTGGGCCACAACAACACCAACTGACATGGAAAAACACAGCTACCTTTATTATTAGTTACATTTAGCAATAGCAATAGCAGTTAGACTTATATACCGCTTCATAGGGCTTTCAGCCCTCTCTAAGCGGTTTACAGAGTCAGCATATTGCCCCCAACAACAATCCGCGTCCTCATTTTACCCACCTCGGAAGGATGGAAGGCTGAGTCAACCCTGAGCTGGTGAGATTTGAAGAGCCGAACTGCAGAACTGCAGTCAGCTGAAGTAGCCTGCAGCACTGTTCCCTCTAAGGTGCGCGGCCGCGCGGCCGCGCACATGGCAAGAAACCCCCGCGCAGAGGTTTCTAACTCCCGCGCAGAGGTTTCTTTCAAAGCAAACGTGGGGAAGTCCTTTGCAGGCGGCTAGAACTGGCTGTCTGCAAAGGACCTCCCCAAACTTGTTTCAGCGGCAGCTCTCAGCCTGAGCGGCAGCGTCACGCAGGCTGTGGAAGGAGCGGGAGGAGGAGGGAACCAAAGAGAGGCTTTTACCGAGTCTGCGCCCCACAGCCAGGACCGTCCTGGCGCCTCAAGCCGCGTTTCTTCCTGCAAAGCCCTTCGGGCAACCCGAGAGTTCCGCTTGACGCCAGAAGGGCTTTGCAGGAAGAAACGCGGCTTGAGGCGCCAGGACGGTCCTGGCTGTGGGGCGCAGACGCAGACCCGGTAAAAGCCTCTCTTTGGTTCCCTCCTCTCCCTCCTCCTCCTCCTCCTCCTCCTCCTCCTCCTTTCTGGACCCCCTTCCTCAAAGATTTGGTACCAAAGCAATGGCGGTGAGGAAGTTGTGTCTTTTGGATTTTGCTGCACTGTCGTCTTTTCAATGGTTCTCAGACTGGTTGAACCTTTAGCAGCTGGGGTGATATTCTTTACTGTTAAGGTTACAATTGGATGTGTTGGACGAATCTTAAAAGATGAAACTTTTATTAAAACGTTTGATTTAACTAAAAACGTCTTCCTTTTTCTTCTTCTTCTTAAATATGATTTATTTATTTTTACTTCAGAAGTTTGATGACCGTTGTACAAACTAATCCAACCTAAATGTAGAGGAGGAGAAGAAGGGGGGGGGATTTAAAAAGAGCAGAGGAAAAAGAAAAGAAAGCATGAAGAAAACATAAAGAAAGGGATGGGAGGGAGGGAAGGAAGGAAGGCACTTTATGTTGAAACAGAAAATATTATATAAGGAAGAAAATGGAAATAACTTAGGAAGGAAGGAAGGAAGGAAGGAAGGAATTGCACTTAATATTGAAGGAAAAGAGAATGAAGGAAAAAGTATTGGAAGGATTGAAAGAAGGAAGGAGGAACAAAGAATTACACTTAATATTGAAATGGAAAAGAAAATATAATGAATGAAAGAAGAAGTATAGGAAGGAAGGAAGGAAGGAAGGAAGAAAGAAACAAAGACTGTTGAAACAGAAAAGATAATATAAGGAAGAAAATGGAAAGACGTATAGGAAGGAAGGAAGGAAAAAAGGAAGGCAATGTTGAAATGGAAAAGAATATAAGGAAGAAAATGGGAAAAAGTATAGGAAGAAAGGAAGAAATGTACTTAATATTGAAACAGACAAGGGAATAAAGGAAAAAATATTGGAAGGATTGAAAGAAGGAAGGAAGAATGGAAGGAACAAAGACAATGTTGAAATGGAAAAGAATATAAGGAAAAAAATGGAAAAATGTTAGGAAGGAAGAATTACACTTAATATTGAAACAATTGAATGTAATGAAGGAAAAGGAAACAGGAATAAGGGAGGGACGGAGGACTTCAGCTCCCAAGGCTGGGAAAAGAATCCGCACTAGGGACAATGCAAGCTATGCTTCACCCCGTCAGCAATGTTCCCTCTAATTTTTTTTCAGTGTGAGCGGAAAAGTATTCTGGGAGTTGAAGTCCACAAGGCTTAAGGCTGTCAGGTTTGAAGATCCCTGGGGTTTTTTTCCTAAAGGGTTAGGGGTGCGAGGGTCTTGTAACTTGACAGCTTTAAGACTTGCACGCTTCAATGCCAGAGTTTCTGAGCCAACATTTTGGTTGCTAAGCAGGACCGTTGTTAAGTGATACTGATATTATATAACACTTTTAATTAAGCGGGTACCTTGAATAAACATAACTTTGAGTTTCAAATAATACTGATTTCGTTGTTGTCTTAGGTGACATCTGTGAAAAAAATTCAGGTGCTCAGGCATGAAAATGTGCCGCTCAAACACTATACTTTTCCGCTCACACTGAAAAAAAATTAGAGGGAACATTGGCCTGCAGTGCTGCATTTAACCACTGCGCCACCTCGGCTCTATTTGGAGTCTCCTTTTGACCCAGAGAGACTTAAAGTAGCTAACAGTCGAGATAAACAATGCCATTCAAGGGATCTTCAGATGAAGTCCTCTCTTACAAGCCAAAGGCCACATCTCAATTGCATTTCCTTTCAAACTGTCCCTCTGTATTTCCAATATATACAAGTACTTTTCTTTGGATCAAAATCATTCTCCAGGGCGGAACTTCCGGTCTGGCGTCACGCTGGAACGGGCTGCTGACAGACTCTCTGTTCGGTTCGCCCGGTCTTTCCACGAGCGTGGCCGTAATAGGCAAGGTCCCTTCGAGGTGCGAGGACCTTTGGAGAGGGGAAACCTCTGTGCAGTGGAGGGTGAAAGGCGATCTCCTCCCACGAAGCAAGAGGCTCCCTCAGAGTTCGTGCAAAAGAGGTCGGCTGATTAATGGCCGACCAGAAGGCGTGACTGCCAGCCACTAATAAGGAAGGGAGAGACAGCTGCAGGGAATATATAGCGGACCAAATGACGGTAATCACAAGATCTGACTTAAAAGCCTAAACCTAAAAGATAAACAACTTTACTGCAATAAATACAGATACGTGTGTGGGCGCATTTATCTGCAGCGGCTATTAAATACAAACAGTGAACTTTTGTGAAAGCTGATTGACGTTGTGAATAGAAGAAGACAGGCTTTGGACTAGTTAAATTTGAGGATTAACAGAGGACGAGACGAAGAAGAGAAGCTGGATTTGCCTGCCTGGGAAAAAGGAAAGAAGTTTAATCACAAGGGTTTGAAGTACCCGGTGTCATATTACAGCCAGAGACAGCAGAAGGAAAACACTACACTGACAACAGGAAGAGATTGATGGGTGAGTTCTAAATACTTTCTGGCCTCTCCTGCACCCTGTCGTATCACGCTGAAACTTTTCTCTTCCTGACTCTCCCAGATACTATAGAATTAACTGAGCCTATATTTCACAGCCCTGCTCCAGCTTAATTACCCTGTATGTACCCCGGGCTCTGTATAACTACTTAAGCAGCACTCAGAAGGTACTAGACTTACACCTTATAGGGGAAGAGCTGAATTAAAGCAAATGGCAACGAAAACAGTAACCTTAATTAAAGGGAGTAAAAAGCAAACTCCCCTATCTACCCCGGTGAGGGAAAAGTCCCCTGAGGGCAGGCAAACGGGAGATAAGGCAGCCCCAACCCTGCAAGACCAGGAAGTAACAATGGACTCCCTACAAGAGACAATATTGAAGATGGGGGAAAGTGTCGCCAAAGGCCTGGAGGGAGTAAAGAATGAAATGCGTGAAGTAAGAAACAATATGGGAAAAATTGAGGAACGTATAGGAGTAATACAAACAGCGCTGCTGAAAAATGAGCAGGAAATTCAAAATGTTAAGGGGAGAACGGAAATAGTGGAAAAAAGGATAGACAAAGTGGAGGACAATCTGGAATCTATAAACTCAAGCCTGGAGGAGGCCATCCTCCAGCTAGAATTAGAGCGATCAGCATATTATTTAAGACTACAAAACGTGGAGGAAGCAAAAGATGAAAACCTCCGGGAGCTGATTGGAGAAATCCTGGGATTAGTCCTCGGCAGGCCGAAAAAAGAGGTTATTAATGATCTGGACGAAGCCTATAGAGTCAATACAGGCTTCGCGAGACGCCACCGGCTTCCGAGGGAGATCCATGTGAGGGTGTTGAGAAGACAGCTGAGAGAGGACATTCTAAGTACAATAAGAGGGGACTCTCTAACATACAAAGGTAAAGAAATTCTCATCTTAAAACAGACTCCACGGAGAGTCAGAGAGAAGAGAAGGAAATACAACTTCCTCTCCACACGTTTAAACAGAGACAGAATTCAGTTCAGATGGCTCCTTCCAGAAGGAATGTTGATAACATGGAGGGAAAAGAAATACCGAATAGATACCTTGGCGAAAGCTCAAGAATTCCAGGAACTTTTACTAGCAGACGATGAGAGATTTAATAAAGAAGGACTTTTAAGACAGGGGGACACTATAATTGAAACTCAACCAGAGGGGCGGGGGCCAGGAGAGGCCAGAGAACGAGAGAGATATGGCAGAGAAGATTCGAGAGCAAGGTCACCCATCGAGACTCGATCCAAAGGTGCCCTCAAAGCGAATAACGTGTAAGGGAATTGAAGAATGGGAAATGAATGTACTATCAGCTAATGTAAATGGTCTTAACATAACTTCCAAAAGAAAACGAGTACTGTTGGATCTAGTGAAACAAAAGTTAGATGTAATCTGTCTTCAGGAAACCCACATTAAAGAAAAATACAATAACCTGTTGGTCTGTCCAAAACTAGGTAAAACATTCTGCTCGTCAGCACAAACCAGAAAAAGAGGAATTGTGATGTATATAAAAGAATGGTTGAACCCCAAATTAATATATGCAGACAAAGGTGGTAGGGTATTAATGGTGGAGATAATTAATGGTGGGAAAAATTTTTTACTAGTTGGAATCTATGCCCCAAATCAAAAACAAGAGAGATTTTATATTAATCTATATAAGAGGATAAATGAAATAGAGTGGCAAAATATATGTATTCTAGGGCAGTGGTCCCCAACCTTTTTATCGCCGCGGACCAGTCAGCCTTTGATAATTTTACCGTGGCCCGCTGAGCGCGCGCAGGGGTGGGGGGGCGTTGTTCGCGACGACACATTGATTGTTTATATATCAGATTGTTTTGATTAAACAACTTTTATTTTATTGTATTTAAACATGCCTTACAAAATAAAATACAATTACATAAATATAAAGTGCTTTAATATGCCACCCCCCACCCGGACAGACTTATGTTCCTCAAAGACCATCCTGAACCCTCAACCCGGACCAACCTTTCTGCCCACCCTCCCCCTCCCCACCACATTCGGCGGGCAAAGAACAGAGCGCGCGCGCGCGCGAATGCCATGGAGAGAGAGAAAATAAATATATATATATATATATATATATATATATATATATATATATATATATATATATATATATATATATATATATATATATATATATATATATATATATATATATATATATATAAATATATAACTGTTTGGGAGTAAAAGCGGGGAGGCGCACCCGGCCAGGGGGGGGAGAGGAGGAGGAAGGAGGGTGGGAAGGAAGCTGGCAAGCGAAGAACAGAAAGTAATTAGCAAGGATTAAAACGACCTGCAGGAAAAAGGAGAGGGGAAAAAAAAAACCCAGATCTGATGGCTAGTGCAGCCTCCACCGGAGGGGCTGCAGAAACACACACCGCCAGTCCTGTCCTTCCTTTCCAACCAGTCTCTCTCCGCGCGTGCATACACACACACACCACACAAACACACACCCGCCGGCAGATATGCACGCACACACACTTTTTTTTTTTTGCAATTGGCAGAACTACGGTTTTCTTTCTTTAAAAAAAAATAATTAAATGGAGGTGGGGGGTGTGTGGAGAGAAAGGGAGAGAAGCGGACACATAAAACCGAGCCTCACTCGCGAACCACAGCATGCATCTGGGTGACAAAATTGCAGGGAGAAAGCAGGAAAAGCCGAGGAGAGAGCAAAAAAAGAAAAGAGCCAGACCAAGCGCGGCAGGGCGGGAAGGAAGGCGATGATGATTGGGGGAGGTTTGAAAAAGCAGATCCAAGCGCAAAAGTTACTGAGTCATTTCAGCGGCGGCCGGAACAGTTTTCTTGACTCCCTCCCTCTCTCCCCCTCTCTCTCCTCTCTCACTCTCTCACTCTCTCTTTCCCTGGCGATGGATCGGTGCGGGAGGGGGGGAGAGAGAAGGGAGGAGACGGCGAGGGAGGGAGGGAGAGAGAGCCAAGGGTGAGACCAAAGGTGGGGGGAGAGAAATGCATTTAAGAGGAGCGGATTTAAAAGAGCGATCATGGCCCCCGGCCGCTGCGCGGCCCGGTGCCAGGTACTCCACGGCCCGGCACCGGTCCGCGGACCGGGGGTTGGGGACCACTGTTCTAGGGGATTTCAACGCTATAGCAGATGGTAAGATGGACTATAAGGGTACCCACAAGAAAAGCACAAGAAGGAAACTACCGTCTGCCTATGTAAATATGGTGAAGGATTTAGATCTTTATGATGTCTGGCGAGCAATGAATGACAAGATGCAACAGTACACGTTTTACTCCCATCCACATAATTCATGGTCCCGTATCGACATGGTTTGGTCAAACTCGGAGCTACTCATGGATACTGTAAATATTGAAATAATAACCAACAAGTGGGCCGATCATCACCCAGTCTTATGGCAATGGAAAGGGAAGGCAAGGATAAAAGCTAGGTGGACATTAAACCAGAACATACTACAAGAGAAACAATTTGTACAACAAATAGAAAAGGAACTGGGCTACTTCTTTAAAGAAAACGGTAAAGAGCAGACCTCAATACAAAATGTTTGGGACACGATGAAGGCAGTTGTGAGGGGAATTTCCATAGCCTATATAATAAGAAGAAACAAAATGCACAGGGAAAAACTTAATACACTGAACAAAGAACTAAGAGAGACGGAACTGCTGAACCAGAAAGAGCCAGAAAATAGTAGACACAGGGAAAAAGGAGAGTTAATTAAACACCAAATAAATTTGATCTCCCAAGAGGAAATAGCACAAAACATTAAGAAAATGAAGCAGAATTATTTTGAACATGCAAATAAAACTGGGAGATGGTTGGCCCACAAAATAAGAAAGGAGAAGGTCAAAAGAATTATTAAACAACTGTATGACGAGGAGGGGAATCTGAAACAAGAAATAGGAGAAAAGAAAAAGATAGTACAGAACTATTATAGGAAACTATATAAACAAGACGAAATTAATGAACAGGACATTAGAAAATACCTTATAAAGCAGAAGCTTCCAGTCTTGTCGGAGGAGATGAGAGAGATGCTCGATAAAGAAATTACACAAGAAGAACTGAAAAAGGCCATTCAAAAACAAAAAAACAATAAAACACCTGGGCCGGATGGGCTCCCGTCGGAAATATATAAAAAACTTCAAAATACCATAGAAGACAAATTATTAGAACTATGTAATGATACATTGCAAAATGGTAGGGTCCCAAAATCATGGGGGGAAGCCTACATTACCCTAATACCAAAGGAAGAGGCGGACAGTAGCAAGGTCCAAAATTATAGACCCATATCCCTGTTAAATGCAGATTACAAAATCTTTGTATCAATATTGGCGGAAAGACTAAAAATAATATTAAATCAAAGTATCCATTCGGATCAAAACGGCTTTCTCCCAAAAAGACATATTAGAAACAATACAAGAATAATAATTGATACCCTGGAATTCTATCAAACAAGATCTGAGAAACAACTCGCATTAATCTTTGTCGACGCTCAGAAAGCCTTTGATAACCTAGATTGGAACTTTCTAACCACTCAACTAAAAATGATGAAATTTGGCGATAAATTTATTAGGATTATAGAATCTATATATTCACGGCAATCTGCAAATATTATAGTCAATGGGGAACTAACGGAGAGGATACAAATTGGAAAGGGTGTTAGACAAGGGTGCCCGCTCTCCCCACTACTATTTATTACGTCTCTAGAGGTCCTTTTAAATCGGATAAGATCAAATCAGGAAATTAGGGGCCTGACCATAAAAAAAGAACAATATAAAGTACAGGCCTTCGCGGATGACATGGTCTTTATCGTGGAAGACCCCTTACTTTCAGGACCGAATTTGATGAAGGACATTGAGAACTTTGGGTGTGTGGCCGGTTTAAAAATAAACAAGGAAAAAACAAAAATGATTATAAAAAATTTCCCCAAAAACCAGATTGGAGAACTAGAGGAAACAATGGAATTAAAGGTAACTAAAAAAATTAAGTATTTAGGGATCTGGCTGTCTGCGAAGTGCTCTTCCATAAAAGAAGACAACTATGATAAGTTGTTACAGAATACCCAAAAGGACTTAAAAACCTGGTCAAAACTACAACTATCACTGATGGGAAGAGTCGCAGTAATTAAAATGAATGTTCTCCCAAAAATCCTCTACCTATTTCAAACGGCACCGGTTAAGCTAGGGGAAAAATTTTATAATGATTTGGACAAAATGATTCGTAACTTTATATGGAATGGTAAAAAGCCCAGAATAAAATATATGCACCTGCAGGATAAAAGAACTCAAGGGGGAATGGGATTACCGGAATGGAAAACATATCATCAAGCAGCAACAACTATGTGGATAAAAGAATGGGTAATGTTAGCTAATAAAAGAATCTTAACAATAGAGGGCCACGACCTGCAATACGGGTGGCACAACTACTTATGGTGCGAGGGAAATAAAATCCACAATTATTTTAGTAGTCACCATTTAAGGGGGGTATTGATTAAGGACTGGCTCGAAATTAGAAGGAGATACTATACGCAACTACCTAAATGGATATCTCTGACGGAAGCCCTGATATACCCGAATTTGATAAACTTGGATAAAAGTGTTACCTACCAACAGTTGCTAGACGACCAAAACAAACTAAACCCCAGGGAAAATTTGGCTGATAAGGGAATAAACATCGATTGGTGGCCATATCTTCAAATTCAAAACAAACATAAATTCGATCTAGCACAACCTGGCTTCCAGAACAAGAACCAGGAATTAGATAAAATTTTAATTGGACCAGATGAGAAATTAATTTCAAAAATATACAACTGCTTACTGATTTGAAAAACGGAAGCAGAAAGAGTAAAAGAAGTCATGGTAACCTGGGCCCAAAACATCGGCCACTCAATAGATCTAGACGACTGGGAAAGAGTCTGGGAATGGAATCTAAAATTGACAAAGTCGACGGCCTATAAAGAAAATATATATAAAATGTTCTATCGCTGGCATCTTCCACCGACAAGACTGGCGAAAATGTCTTCAAAAGTTTCAGCCATATGCTGGAAATGTAAAACGGTGCTGGGCACGTACTACCATATGTGGTGGACGTGTCCGGTAGCCAAAGCATATTGGAAGCAAATACTAGGATGGCTGAATGGAATCCTGTCAATTAAACTATGCTTTAAGCCGGAAACTTTCTTATTAGGAATAATAGATCAAAAAATTTGCAAATCTGACCAATACCTCCTAGTCCATATTCTGACAGCGTCAAGGATTGTTTACGCACAGTGCTGGAAGAGTGAAAATGCCCCTACCAACACTATGGTGATGAATAAAATTTTAGAACTAGCAGAAATGAACAGACTGACGATGCAAATTAATGACAAAGAAGACACAGACTTTTATACAGTCTGGGAGAAGCTATACAAATGGCTTGATGAGTCAGTGAAGACCTAGACATAAAAAGAGATAGCTAACTAACCTATCACGATTAAACCAATAACTCAAATGAACAATATACAACAACTGAGAGATAAACGAAAGGAGAAATGTATCAGGGGCGAGAACCCACCGTCGAGCAATTTTGTCACGCTACAATGCTGGGAAAACTTTAAAAAGCTGATAGGAAATTCGCTATAATTACCTGCATGAAATTAGTGATCAAACTTCATTTTAGATGAGGCGAGAAGACGTATAATCCTTGCCTCTTCAAGCAAGGAAAGGGAAAGAGAACCAGATTGTCCTCAGCAGAGGAAAATACGCAAATGTAACAAAGGTTAGAAGGGAGGGAAGGAGGATAGTAGGGAAGTCTGGATGGAGAGGAGAAAGGAGAGGAATAGGAAAGGCAGAAGAAGGGGGGAAGAAAGAGGAGGAAGAGAAAGAAGAGAAGGGAAAGAAGGTGGGAAGAAAGAAGGAGAGAAGAAAGAGAAGAAACTGGGGGAGGAAGGAGGGAGGGAAGAAGAGAGGGTAGTAAAGAGGGAAAGAGGGAGGGAAAGAAAGAGAGAAGGTGAGTTGAAAGGAAGGAGGGAAGGAGGGAGGAAAGGAGGGAGATTAAGAGAAAAGGAAGGAGGAGGGAAAGAGGCAGGGAAGGAGGGAAGGTATGTGTGAAGGAGGGGGGGAGCGAGGGAGGGAAAGGAGGGGGAAGGAAAGGAGAAAAGGAGAAAAGAAAGGAGGGAAGGCAGGGGAGAAGGAAGTAAGGGGGGAGGGAAGAAAAGAGGGAGGGAAAGATACCTAACCTTTGATGTTTATAATGATTTGATAGTATGGGAATATCTCGAAATGTAGTTGTATTGTTTTGTTACAAGTTATGGATGTTGTATTTTCTTTTTACCAATAAAATCTATTAAAAAAAAAAAATCATTCTCCAGGGCTTCAGTTTTCTGGGTCAGGACATATCTCACATCAAAACAGTATATTTATGATTTCATGTGAACTGAAAGCCTCACTCATCTTTCCTAAAAGCAGGCAGCCTTTCCACTTTTTCTTATGGGGTGAAATAGAAGTATGCATAACCCTGCTTAAAAATATCATAAACCATGTATCTGCCATTTTAGGGGCGTTTTCCCCAACCAGGACAATAGGAAGCTTATTTCCTAATGAGACCAATGAAAACTCAATCCAATTCATCAAATTCAGTCCAAATCTGAATCTAGGGACCCATCAACAGAAATGTCTTCTTCTTTACTATTTGAGGAAAAGGAATAAGTGAACCTGAGACTCTAAGCAACACAATCCCTGCATTTGAGGGTTCCTCACTTGTTTGATGGTCTGCATCATTAAAAAATGATCACTGAGCAGCAAAAGTGGGCATCAAGGAAGTTTAAAAAGAGGTTCCGTATTATGCTTTCTGAAGAACATATCTGTGAGTAGTACTAAAGGTTTCAATTCTCAGTGAAAGTCATCTATCTTGGTGACTAGGCTTA
Organism: Thamnophis elegans; assembly: GCF_009769535.1. Classification (NCBI taxonomy): domain Eukaryota; kingdom Metazoa; phylum Chordata; class Lepidosauria; order Squamata; family Natricidae; genus Thamnophis; species Thamnophis elegans. Next base: position 172,080,828 of record NC_045542.1, on the reverse strand, counting down.
GCCACTTGAAAATAGCGATTTGGTATTCATTATAGAAGACCCAATAGAAACACAAAATAGCTTAATGCGAGAACTAGGAAAATATGGAGATGTAGCAGAGTTAAAGATTAATAGAGAAAAGACTAAAATAATAACTAAAAATTTGAAGGAAGAACTAAATAAAGAATTAGAAAGAATAATAGGACTGCAAGTGACAAAGAAAGTTAAATATCTTGAAATATGGCTAACTGCAAAGTGCTCAACTATAAAAGAAAATAATTATAAAAAAAATAGTGGAACAAATAAAAAAAGATCTAGAACTATAGGGGAAACTACAACTAACATTATTAGGGAAAATAGCAGCGATAAAAATGAATATACTACCCAGACTATTATACCTATTTTACCTAGGATAAAGTTGAAAGCTCTACAGGATGACAGAAGCAGAGGTGGTATGGGACTCCCAGACTGGGAGCTTTACTACAAAGCAGCAGCACTAACATGGATCAGGGATTGGATAAATTTAAAAAATAAAAGAATACTAACATTAGAGGGCCACGATTTGCAAATGGGATGGCATTTTTTCCTATGGGAAGAGGGTAAAAAGAAACAAAAATACTTTCACAGACACTATATTAGAGATGCACTGATACAGGTCTGGAATAAAATTAGAGAAAAACATTACATGAAAATACTGACATGGCTTTCCACTATGGAAGCCATGACACATCCCAATACACTAGATCTATCGAAAATGGTTAGATATAGTGAAAATTTAGACAGCCAAGGGAATTTGAAAACAAATCCAGAATTAAAGGAGCAAAATATAAATATAGATTCGTGGCCATATCTCCAACTACAATCGAGATACAAAAAAGACGTAAAAGAATATGGAATATACACAGAATTACAACAAATACCGTATATACTCGAGTATAGGCCGACCCGAATATAAGCCGAGGCACCTAATTTTACCACAAAAAACTGGAAAAGTTATTGACTCGAGTATAAGCCTAGGGTGGGAAATGCAGCAGCTACCGATAAATTTCAAAAATAAAAATAGATACCAATAATGCCATTGCCCATTGAATAACATATACAGCCTGCCTGTGCCCATTAAATATACAGTAGCCATTGCAAAAATTTGCTCTGCATAACAAATTATTATCACACAATACCGGTGTATTCAATGAAATACTTCACTCACCTCATGATGCTGATGTCCCGCTGTGATGATGATGTCCCGCCTCCTATGACACACGGCACAGTGATTCCTATCATTGGATCACTGTACCAGAGGAGGTGGGACATCGCTGTGTGGCTGCTTGCCATAACAAGGAGGAGGTGGGACATCGTTGCAGAGCGGCAGGAGGGGGAGGAAGGGGAATCGTAAGATAGCCCTGCATTACATTAGAACGTGAGGAGGGGGGATGGTGCGGTGCACGCTGCGTGGCAAACTGACACAGAGGGAGGGGAAACTCAGGGGCGCTGGGCCATTCACGAGTGTCACCCAGCGGCATGGCCCCGCCCCTTTTTCTCCTCCATTTCGGGCAAATTTTTCACTGACTCGAGTATAAGCCGAGGCGGCTTTTTTCAGCTCAAAAAGTGGGCTGAAAAACTAGGCTTATACTTGAGCATATACAGTAGATAAATTTTTAATTGGCCCGGAAAATAAATTCATAATGAAAATTTACAAATATTTATTAGAAGTAACATTAGAAGAAGAAAAAGTTAAAGGTTGCATGATAGTGTGGGCCAAAAACTTTGGATATAACATAGATCTAGTGGATTGGGAAAAAATTTGGAACACAAATTTTAAACTAACACGATCCACAGCACTTAAAGAAAATATATACAAAATGTTTTATCGTTGGCACTTATCACCAACAAGATTGGCTAAAATGTACCCAAACATGAAGCTGACCTGCTGGAAGTGTAAAAAAGTACAAGAGACTTATTATCACATATGGTGGACCTGCCCGGAAACACAAAAATATTGGCCAAAAATTTGGAAATGAATGCAAGAAATTACAGGAGAACAGATAAAATACAAACCTGAAATCTTTCTACTGGGAATAATCAAAGGGAAATATACAAAGAAAACTAAGTACATATTAACACATCTGCTAATTACAGCTAGAATAGCATTTGCCCAATGCTGGGAACAAAATAATACCCCCTCGGATGAATTAGTGATAAAAAAAACTTTGGATTGTGCAGAGATGGACAAATTAACACTGAAATTAAAAGATAAAGAAGAGTCAGAATATTATGAAATTTGGAACAATTGGTACAAATGGCTGCAAAACAGGAATAAAATTAATTAAGCCAAAAACAATATATAGAAATATATATAGAACTGTGTATAAAGTGTGTAAATATAGAAGCGAAATATTATATACATGTACAGGTATGCTGACATAACAATGTTGATGTAATGACTGTAAGGTGTTGTAGAAGGGAAAAAATAATAATAAAAATCTGCTAATAAAAATGAAAATGGGGTCTAAGGCTTGGTAAACAGAGCAATATTTCACCCACTTTTTTGTGTAATTTTAGCTGTGACAGAGCATTTCGTTGGATAATAAGTCGCTGTCTTTCAAACCTGCCCAGTCTCATTAGGATGGCATCCTTCTTGGAGACAATCACATTCATCGTGATGTCCATATCTGCTGTTACTTCTCCATTTTGGTCCAAGTACATTCTCCGGCTGGAATGTTTGAAAAATTCACTCTTCTGCAAATATGGGTGAAACTAGAATGGAAGCATCAATGAAGTTAGAAAGCTTATACATTGGGATTTTTTTTTATCCCATGCAAGCTTTTCACATTTATCTCATCTCCAAATATGCTTAATTGGAATACCCTTCACAAATGAACAAAAAAGGTTCAGCAAAATTTGTCAGACTGACAAAATATATCTTGACAAAATTGATCAATTATGGGAAACAAAAGAAGGTGACAAATAAATGGAACAATATAAAAAAGAGATGGTTCACAAACTCCTTGAAAACAACAGGGTGAATTTGAGAATCCTTGGATTTGTCAAGAAGATAGTTGCCAGGCTAATCTCCCCAGTTAAACCCAGTGGGAAATATGACCATTTGAGCAAATTGCATTTATTGGATGGCTACATCCCAAGAATCTGTCAAGTCTGAATGTATTAATTTCCCACCAACTCTTTTTTACACCTAGGGATGATCTTTTTATAATTTCTCTGCCTCTTACAAAGTTGTAGGCATCCTCACCTTTACCTGATCATACTCTAGGCCCATGATTGCGAACCTATGGCATACGTGCCACATATGGCACGTGGAGCCATATTTGCTGGCACGCCAGCCGTCAGCTCCGGCACACATGTACATGCGAGTCAGCTGATTTTTGCCCTTGTGGGGGACAGGGAACGCCATTTTTGCCCGCCCCAGGCTTCAGGAAAGCCTCCAGAGGCTCGGGAGGCCGAAGAACAGGCCCAACGGGTTGGCAACAGTAAGAAGAGCTGTTTTGGTTCCTGGGAGCTTAGAATCAGTAGGATTCTAAGAGCACCTTTTCTTAATAACACAATCTCTGATTTGGAGAAGGAAGAATATAGCATTTTTTTTCAATGACCAAAAGATGTTTTCCTTCCTTCTCCTCTGGATTCCTGCTCAGAAATAACTTAATTTTGATGGATTTATTTTGGGATTCCTTACCTGCCATGGCTGCAGTTTTGGAGGCTTCAAGCTCTTTTCACCCTGCTTCCTTCTTCTCCTAGATCTGGAGGAATACGCATTGTTCAAGACGTGGGCCAGAGTCAGAATGATAGAGTGGACATATTCAACATGAATCATTTGTCTCCTGTTTCTTCCCCTTTCAGTATCCAGTGGCACTTTCTCGGTGCATCTTTTCCGGCCTTTGACAGAAAAGCCACGATTTGAAAAAGAACAGTGAAAATACTTATCTTCAAACTGGCGGTCAACAAAAAGTGGTTTTGGATTATATTGACTCCAGTCTTTCAACTGAATTTGAAGGGCCCATATACTATGGACATATTTGTAAAGTCTGTGCTCGTTTCTATTCTCTCGCAAAAATCCTGTGATGATCCAGACTTTCTGTTCAATGGGTTCTGATAACCGCATAAATATTAAATGAAAAGGAAGAATTCTGTCCAACAGGGGATCATTTTCTATGAAGTGCACAAAGACATTGACTTGTCTCCATTTGGAGAGGGCTTCCCTGAGATACGCTGTGTAGCCTGTTGGTGAGAATTGTTGTGATATAACAACACAAATCCCATTCCTGACAAGCAAAGGAGTAAAAGACCTCATGAAATTCTCTCCGTTCTCTGTGTCTGAAGCAAAGAGGCCGATCAAGGTCCATCTGAAATGGAGGAGCAGTTGGACAATTGCTGGGTACTGGATCCTGTCTTTGGGGGACATTTGGTGGAGAAAGGGGAACTGATTTTTATCACTCAGAGTCTCTGAAGAAGACATATAAGCAATCTGAAAAAGCAATGAAGATGTGTTATAGTTGGGGTCAAAGTCAGAGTCTAGCTTTTAAGAAATCCAGCTTAGTTTTCATCATCATTTTAGAATAGTTTATGGTGCATTAGCCACTGGACCCATCAAGGTAGAATGTGGACATTAACAAGGCTGTATATAAAAATAGAATAAAAGAAATAAATTAAATAAAAACAATAAAATATGCAAATCATAACTCTGTATGACCCCTATTATTTAATGCAAACACACTCACACATGCAGATGTCAACTGAACTGTTTTGTACCAATACAGGGCAGTATTATATACTTTTTGAATTTTGACTACATAGGGGAAATGTTGTTTTGATATCCTAAAGGTTGTTGGTGCAGGCTTTGTTCCTTTTTTAAGAAGACCTCTAAGGTTCTTTCCCAGTCAGTTATCATGCTACTGTGTTGCACTCAAAGATTATGATCTCTCTCTCTTTGTTATAAAATTGATTTTTGAATTGTTGATGTGTAATGTCTTCTCCCACTGCAAATGTTATCATGCTACTGTGTTACACAGTAGCACTCAAAGATTATGATCTCTCTCTCTCTCTCTCTCTTTGTTATAAAATTGATTTTTGATTTTTGAATTGTAGATGTGTAATGTCTTCTCCAACTTTGGAAATTCAAATGCATTCATTACAAAGGACTTGATTAAATCCTCTATATTTAACCATTGTGCCTAGCTGTTCAAATCTTGGTAAAATAAATACTTCCCTAAGATGTATCAGTATTTCTGTGTTAAAATACTTTGAATCTGGAGCATATTTTTTCTAGTGGTTCATCACTGTCAATGTGCCAACCTTACTGAGGATGGCAGTATCCTCAGTAAGGCTACTCAGTAAACATCTTTCTCTACTTTGATATCCTGGAATCTTTGTACAGCAAACATTTTAGCTGTTGTATAAGAGACAGGGACACTAGAGCTCCTGGTATAGTTTATCAGTTGTACAATCCAAGAATTCTTTACTTGAAAATTTGTCTCTTCAAATAGCAAGAATTTGAGGAGCCTGTATGTTTCCATAGCTTTAATGTAACACCAATAATTACTATATATGCCCTGATTTTAGATAAAGATCAAATTGTATTATTTCTCAATTCAGCTCTGACAGCAGTAGCTGAAATCCTTCTATCTACACATTATATTTCTCAGATGATGTGATTGGGTGTGTTCCATTTGTGGATGAATTGTAAGTTCCAATCAAAGACCCTTTGATTGGACATAGAGATTCTCCTTAATTTCACAAATCTGCAGCAAAAGCACACAAAGCAATGAGGATATTGGCATGACAGGAAGTGTCTTCCTTGGTTCTTACCTCCTCCCCAATGTGGATCCCAATTCCTTCTGACACCTAAAATGGTCATGCTGAAAAGCAGCTCCTGAAATCCATAAAGAAGTTCTGGTCGGATCTATTACTCCTACCACTGCCACCACCCTCACTTTACGAGATAGCACAGTACACGTACACACACACACACACACACACACACAAACACACACACAAAAACACCACACCTACCTACCTACCTGTGGGACTTTGTAGGCACCAACCAGTGTTGACATCTGTATGGAGATGTCCATTTTAGCTCCATCCAGAAGAGCCAGAATGTTGTCCTTCCTTCCACAGCTGTAGTTGGGAACATTGGCTTCTCCAGTAGAGAGCATGTCCAGCAAGGCCTCTGAAGTGCCCAGGCTGTTGACATAGTTGTTATGGATGCTATAGCCCAGAGTGAGATTGCACAGGAGCCTTTCATTCTTGTTGATCAATTGAATAGCAAAAATATAGCGGAAGAAATGTACTTCTGCAAAAAATATATCACTGTAAAAATGTTCACATTATTATAGTCAACAATAACAATAACAAAATATAGTTTTCAATTTTGCCTTCTTTGCCTCCACTATCTTTATTATTCTTAGTTCGTTGTGTATAAAACTAATCCAAAATCAGAAGCAAATGATAGCCATCACCATGTCAAGAAGATGGGAAAGATTCAAAATCATTCAATTATTAAAGCCAAACTATCATGAAAGGAAAAAGATGTTTCATAAGTAGCCCATAAAAGCTATTCTAAAAGGAAGTCAGCTTCTTTTCCTATAAGGATCAGATAGTCAATATCAATGAGTGGTTATACAAATATAACAGAATAATCAAGTTGGAAGTCTTCTAGTCTAACCTCCTGCTGAGGCAGGAGACCCTAAACCATTACAGGCAAATAATTGTCCAATCTCTTCTTAAAAACCTCCAGTGTTTTATATATATGTGTGTGTGTGTGTGTGTGTGTGTGTGTGTGTGTGTGTGTGTGTGTGTTTATTTGTGCTGATAAATGCAACAGTAAAAATATTGGGTTTCTGTCGTGATGGACTCTTGTGACAAGCCGATTGACAGATATTGGAAGCAGTTAGCTTCCTCCCATAATTGGGGCTTACCAGGGGTTGTGACACTTATATATATATATATATATATATATATATATATATATATATATATATATATATATATATACATACACATACATACATACATACACACACACACACACACACACACACACACACACACACACACACACACATATATATATATATATATATATATATTATATATTAAAAAAAATAAAATAAAAAAAATCTAATATATATACACACACACACACACACACACACACACACACACACGCATACATACATACATATAAAAAGTAAGAATAAAAGAACAGGAGTGTTAGAACTGCAAATGGAGGGAATCCAAGTCCATCACCATGAATGACTTACGAGTGAGACTGACTGGAAGGAGCCACATTGAAAGGCAACACTTTTTCTGATGTTTTTGTTGTACTGATGACTATATTAATCAGATGGTCTCCTGGCCGATAGTAGCTCCAAGGTTTGTTTCTATCCTGCTGCTCCAAACTCAGTGGGCATTTCCTTCTAAGCTTTGCAGAGTCTGTCTGGGATACCAACAGTATCAGAAGCAGAAGCAGGAGATGCATGATTCATTCAACCCCATTCAATTTGTTAAAAAGAACCTCCAGAAGAGTTAGAGGAATGCAAAATACTCTCACAAGGTAGAAATACCAATGGTTTTCCTGATTCTGACAGAAACAAACAACTTTCACCTGGAAAGGATAGAAAGGTACATTCAAGAGCACAGTCCCTGCCTGTCCTAAAATAGTTGGAAGCACTCAGCATGGCCAGAGACATATATATTCTTTTTCTGATGCAAGATCTCTTCCATGTTGCTTCCGGCTGATGTTTACATCAAAGGCTGTTACTCGAGAAATAGCCAGTGAGGTCTCAAAGACTGGGATAGTTATAATTACAGTGAGAAGCATCTTCTCTTGGGATGCTGAACTTCTGTGGGTCTCCATGTGCAGGGTAGTTAGAGAAAAGTATGTTAATGAAAAATCAGTAATACACATCCCTGGGACACTGTTCTTTAGTGGTTGTGTGGTCCTTCCTATCAGGACATGTCCAGAAAGTTATTGTGAAGTTCCCAGAAGATGACCTAATTAATTTACAAGCGTCGAGACTAAGTTCAAAAGAAATCCATTCATTTATTAGGATCAACATTCTGGCGTGTACTCCTGCAGAGCCAAAACTGATTTATACTTAATGGAGTCAGAACTTTACCCCTGTGTCCCCTCCCCTCTGCCTTGGTCATAACTTATATTCACCAAGAAGATGCTACGGCAGGTTATGGACATGAGCAGCTCTAAGAATATGAGATCTGACTCTAGCCAAAAGTATGCATGGAATTTTCCTCCCTTCTCTATGCCACTTAATAGTAGTCATGGCAACACTTGACAAGTTGACATCCGGCTCCCCTCACTTCCCAAAAGTGACCGGTGAAAAACAAAGCAATTTGACTACAGGTGTACAACTTAGGGATGCGTTCTTCCCCCAGTCTTGCCTGGATTTTTTGCCCCCGGTTTCTGGTTGTGTTATCTGCCTAGATATCTGGCAGGTACCTCACTCTTCAAGCAAAGAAGAGGGGGAGAGAAGATCCAGCTGGCAAGAGCTTTTCCTTTGAAGTTTGCAGCCTTTTCGGCTGCGAAGGGAAGTGGGGCCAGCCGAGGCTGAATCATTATCTCCGTGCCGGAAACTCCTAGCCGTCTTCTTCACGGCTCAAAGTAAGATACCTCCACTTAGGACAATATTTGAACTATTTATCTGAATTTAATACAAGCAGACTCCGTATCTGAGAACCTTATCTCTCTCTTTTTAAAATCCTAGCTTCATTTTTTACAAGAGCTTCCTTCGTGTACTTAGCTTTTTTTTTCTTAAAAGAAACTGGCTCCTAAAATGGCGATTGTGCGTTCTTCGTAACAATGCCACATTCCTAATTCTTCTGCAAAAGCAGTGATAAAAGTTCAAAGGGAGGAACAGCCAGCCAGCAGTTTCTTATTAATGAGTTTCACTTCTCTGAAGAGTTTACAAGACTTTGTTCTTATCAACTTTGCTATTTCTGATACAGAGAAGTCAAAGACGGCACTGAATATGCCGAGCTGCTTCGTTACAATGCTTTTTCTTCTTTTTCTTTTTTTTTTGAAATCGTTTGAAAAATCCTAAAGAGCTAAAAAAGGGGTGACTTAACACCCTACTTTTTTTTCCCCGTAAGCTGCACAGCGAGCCAGTAGAGCTTGATTAATTGCCCATAGATAAGACTTATAATGGCATCAAAATTTCCAAAAGCCCCCACCGAAGCCCCGGTGCGGCTTTCCAAAAGCCTCAACGGAGCCCCGCCGTGCCGGGGTTTCGGGGCTTCACTGGAGCTTTTGGAAAGCTGCACCGGGGCTTCAGGGGGCCTTTCCAAAAGCTGCCCCTGAAGCCCCAACGCATCCCGCTCTATGGCGGATGCGGCAGCCATAGAGCGGGACATGTCGGGGTTCAAGGGCAGCTTTTGGAAAGCTGCACCATAGAGTGGGATGCGTCGGGGCTTCGGGGGCGGCTTTCGGAAAGCCCCCCTGAAGCCCCGGCGCAGCTTTCTGAAAGCCCTGGCAAAGCCCCAACACAGCAGCCATAGAGTGGGACACATTGGGGCTTCAGGGGTGGCTTTCAGAAAGCCCCCCTGAAGCCCCAGCGCAGCTCTCCAAAAGCCCCCGCGAAGCCCCGGCGCAGCGGCCATAGAGCGGGACATGTCGGGGCTTCGGGGGTGGCTTTTGGAAAGCCACGCTGGGGTTTTGGGGGCCTTTCCAAAAGCTGCCCGCAAAGCCCTGATGTGTCCTCTATGGTGGACGTGGTGGTCATAGAGCGGGACGTGTCAGGGCTTCAGGGGTGGCTTTCGGAAAGCTGTGCCATAGAACAGGACGCGTCGGGGCTTTGGGGGTGGCTTTCCGAAAGCCCCGGCGAAGCCCCGACATGGTGGCCATAGAGTGGGACACATAGGGGCTTCAGGGGTGGCTTTCTGAAAGCCGCCCCTGAAGCCCTGACACATCCCACTCTATGGCCGTCATCCCGCTCTATGGTGGACACAGTGGCCATAGATCGGGACGTGTTGGGGCTTCGGGGATGGCTTTTGGAAAGCCGTGCCAGGTCTTTGGCATGGCTGACATGTCCCGCTCAATGGCCGTCATCCCGCTCTATGGTGGACGTGGTGGCCATAGAGTGGGATGCATTGGGGCTTCAGGGGCAGCTTTCCGAAAGCCCCGCCGAAGTCCCTGTGCTGGCAGACATAGGGCGGCTTTTGCCCGCTGGCCTCACCAGCCATAAACCTCACCTCACATCACTGGTTGAAGGGGTTACTTTTCTTATTTTGATGGTGAACACATGAATACATAAACCTTTACATAGAAAGCAGAACAGGAAATTTGAGTGAGATGGATTTTAGGAGATAAGTGGGACCAGGGGTGGGGTTCAGCTGTTTTGGACTGGTTTGGGTGAAGAAGTAAACTGGTTGTTATACCAGTTGAACCCTACCACTGGGTGGGACCATCTTGATGGCGATGGCAGAAAATGGTCCATACTTGAGGATATCAGGTCCAGTATTTGGAAGTGGACTCTATGCATATCCATGGGTTTCTACTGTAATTGCCTGGGTACCAGTTTCCTGGTGTCTCTGGGTTCTATTTTTTTCTTTTTTTAATGTCAGGTTGATGGGTACTAAGGCTTTGGATGCCAAGAGTTCGAGAGAGGTTGAGGCGTCCAAATATTTAGAGAAGGGGTGTTGGAGGTTTTATAGGTATATAACCCACTCCGGTTTTGCAAAGGGGTCCTTTGGAAAGCAAGGCAAGACTGTTTGGTGGCCTCTTTGACCCCTTTTTCAAGCCAGTGATCCTCTCCATCTAAAATGTGGACTTTGCTATGGCACAACATAGGAGAAGAAACCCATCAGGACTAGATTCAGCAGTCCATCTGCATTTAAAAGGCACATGCCACTCTTTTGAAGACAGCAAAATCCACATTTTGGACCGAGAGGACCGCTGGTTTGAAAGAGGGGTCAGAGAGGCCATCTATGTCAAAATTGAACAGCCCTCTCTCAACAGAGGAAGAGGAATATGACATCATCTCTCTCCAGTCTACCACACAGTCCTTTCAGCAGTTCCAAGAAGGCTCCACACTCATTTGCACTACTCACGTGACCCTGATGACACAGATAAACCTCCAGGTAACCTTAACGACTCACTAAAAGAATGCAAATGACCATGTGTCTCCAAGGAGTATAAATTCTTCCATTCCCCACCATTTAGTCAGAGCTGAAGAAGCCCCTTTGGGACAGGTGTTTAGTGGCTTGTGAAGCCCTAATAGGGTTGGGACCATTCAAAACTTCATGGGATGCTATTCTTCAGTTCTTCCACTGAAAAACTCCACAACTCCAGGAACCAGGAAGATTACATTGCCTAATCAAAGGACCTTCCCTACTAAATTTGGGGAGGTGGGTATAAACAATAGCAGCATTCTGACTGCAGCATTCTCGACCACTACAGCCTCTGAATACTCTTCAAGGGCAACCCATCATAGATTATGTTACAGTAATCCATCTGGAATTGGAATTGGAACTAAGCAAGGCTTTCCAGTTCAAGAATGGACACAAAATATTTATTAGCAAAACATTATTGACAATATTTTTCAAATACAGGTAATCTTTTAAATGTCTTCAAACACATCTTCAGACTTTTCTAAAATGGGCTGAAAAAAAAGAAGGAAATGAAAGAGAAAAAAATGCAATGTTCTTCATTTAGGAAAAAAAATGAGATGCACAGGAAGGAAGACGAGGGATAACAAATTTGATAACTGTATTTGTGAAAATGATCTCAAAATAGTTGATTGCAAATCGAGTGGGAGTCAGCAATGTGACACTTGTGAAAAGAAGGCAAATTCAGCCATAAGAATCTCCGGAAGTGAATGTTGAAGTGTGATATCCCAGTTCAAGTACCATGCAGGCAGCATGCATAGAGCAAAACTGTGCAAATAAAATTGCATCAGCTGTAAGGAAGGACAGGGAAGCCAAGGAACTGCTCTTAGCCTTGAGGAAAGGTGACAAGGAGAAGAGTCATAATGTTCTAGGAAACTGAAAACCAGAAGGAATCTGGGAGCACCTTTTCCAACTTACAAAATCTCATAGTTGGAGAAGGAAAGTTACTGCACTCTAATAATAATGCTGCTGCTGCTGCACAGAGGCTTAAGACAGAATCACTGTTATAAGAGTGTCGACATGGTAACATGAACTCAGTCACAAGAAAGGAAACTCTGGGTGAATGAGAGGAAAAATGAGAGGGGGAACAGTTTCAGAACTGAGGCAGTGAATCAGAGAAGTTCAGTCTCCCAGTTGGGCTAGATGTGCTCAGGCCCACTTCAAATTTATGAATGTAAAATTCTACAATAGTAACCACAAACCATGCATGGGTTTAAAATTAGCAGTGTTTCATATCCAAATGTATCTGTCATGGTGCCTGCTCTTTGGAACATTATGCCCACAAGATATTAGATTGGCCGAAACCTGTTGGCCTTTTGTAGCACAAGTAGGTTGAAAAGGTTCCTCTCCTTGTACTTTGCATTCCTTCTCCAAAGGAACAAAGTTTGATGGATTCTTAGAAGGACTTCATACCTGCCATGGCTGCAGCCTTGGAGCTCTCCTTCCTTCTCTGCCTGGATCTGGAGGAATACGTAGCATTCAAAGCATCACCCAACCTCTTAACAATATGGTTGTGCATTTTGATCCAGATGCTGTTCCATTGCCCTTGGGTATCCAGTGGAGCTTTCTGGGTGCATCTTCTCCGGCCTTTAACAGAAAAGACATGCTTTGAAGTAGAACAGAGAAAATGTGTATCTCGAAACTGGGGTTCTGCAAAGAAATAAAATTCAGAGGGATCATCCTTTGGACTTTCTTTTATCTGATCATCAAAGTTCCAAACGTTGTGGGCATATTTGAACAGTCTCTGCTTTTCCATTTGCAATTGCCCCAAGATGGTCATGATCCAGACTTTCCCTTCAATGGGTCTTGGTAAAGACATAAATGTTAAATGGAAGGGAAGAATCCTCTCCAAAAGGGAAACATATTCTATGAAATGAACAAAGGCATTGATTTGTCTCCATTTGGAGAAGGCATCCCAGAGTGGAGCTGTATGACTGGTTGTTGAGAATAGTTCCGTTATTACAACACAAATTCCATTCCTCACAAGCACAGGAGTCAAACCCCTACCAGTTAACATGTGATGTAGGAATGAATATTCATATTTAGTAAGCATCAAGTTACTTCCCTACTCATTTACTGTTACTACCTTCAAAAAAGAGTTACTCTCTAAATAAAAAGAAACATTATCAGTTGCATATGCTATAGCGGTTTTGATAAAATGTTTGGAGAAACAAGCGTGTTTCCACATGCAATCCTTCTATATTTCCAGCTTGTTAAAATCTACCCACTACTCTAAGAACTTGCTTTCCTCATAATCCTATTTCCAGTCACTCTTTAATGAATTGAAGCAAAACAGTTGGCCTAGTCATCCATGGAGAACATTGTGGATCATTTTCAGTTGGAACATGTTGAGAGTTGACATTCCCCTGTCTCACATTTCAACATTTCTTCTGGACGTAAGTTGATCCTTTGTATTCAGATCTGGCCTCAGGAGGATAATGAAGCATTTGGGGATGAAGATACAGCCCAGCAAACCAGCACTGGAGGACAAGATGGAGAAGACGTGAACGGCCACCATGTACTTCCCTTTGATGCTGAGATAGGTAGGCACAAAAGTCACCCAGACACTGCAGAAGACCAGCATGCCGAAGGTAATCAACTTGGCTTCATTGAAGGCCCCAGGGAGATTCCTGGCCAGGAAAGCCACCACAAAACAAATGGCAGCCAAGATGCCCATGTAGCTGAGAGTGATGTAGAACATGCCAAAAGCTCCTTCGTTGCATTGCAAGATGATCTCTCCAGGTTGAGAGTGGAGGTCAGAATCAGGGAATGGAGGAAGAACTCCCAACCAGATGGAGCATATTATAATTTGGACAATAGAACAAAAAAGAATAATAGAGTTGGCCAAGCTCTTCCCCAACCACATCTTCACTCGGTTTTCTGGTTTTGTGGCCAGGAAAGCCAGCACCACCGTGATTGTTTTGGCCAAGAGAGAAGAAATGGCAACTGAGAAGACAATGCTGAACACCACTTGTTGTAGTAGACAGGTATCTTTCCTTGGTTGACCAATGAACAGAAAAGAAGACAAGAAACAAAGCTGGAGGAGACCAGGAGGATGTAAGTGAGGTCGCGGTTGTTGGCTTTGACAATGGGGGTTTCTCGATATTTAATGAATATGATTAATACAAACAATGTGGTTAGGAACAAGAATATGGCAAATGATAGCAGGATGATGGCCAGACATTCTTCATAAGCCAAGAATGTTATAACTTTGGGGATACATTGGACTCGATCCACATTTGGATATTTATCATCTGGACACTTGGTACATTTTTCTGTATCTGAAAAAACCCGAAAGAAATATTTCTTTAATATTCTATCCGTTCATCTTTACAAAATAATTTTTTGGGGTGACAATTTTTAACAGAATTGGAGGGGACCTTGGAGGTCTTCTACTCCACCCTCCTGCTTTGGTAGGATACCTTACACCACTTCAGACAAATGGTTATTTAATCTCTCCTTAAAAACCTCCAGTGTTGGAGTATTCGCAGCTTCTGGAGGCAAGTTGTTCCACTGATTAATTGTTCTAACTGTCAGGAAATTTCTCCTTAGTTCTAAGTTGCTTCTCTCCTTGAATAGTTTCCACCCATTGCTTCTTGTTCTACCCTCAGGTGATTTGGAGAATAGCTTGACCCCCTCTTCTTTGTAGCAACTCCTGAGATATTGGAACACTGCTATCATGTCTCCCCTAGTCCTTCTGTTCATCAGACTAGACATAGCCAGTTCCAGCAACCATTCTGTATATGTTTTAGCATCCAGTCTCCTAATCATCTTTGATACTCTTGTCTGCACTCTTTCTAGAGCCTCAACATCTTTTTTACATTGTGGTGACCAAAACTTGGAATACTGCAGTATTCCAAGTGTGGCCTTATCAAGGCATTATAAAGTGGTGTTAACACTTCACTTGATCTTGATTCTATCCCTCTGTTTCTGCAGCCTAGAATTGTTTTGGGTTTTTTAGCAGCTGCTGCACACTGCTGGCTCATGTTTAAGTGATTGTCCACTAGGACTCCAAGAACCCTCTCACAGTTACCACTATTGAGCAAAGTACCACATATATTGTCCCTGTGCATTTTGTTTTTCTTGCCTAAATGTAGAACCTTACTTTTTTCACCATTGAATTTCATTTTGTTAGATAGCGCCCAATGTTCAAGTCTGTCAAGATTCTTCTATATCTTAAGCCTGTCTTTTGGAGTGTTGGCTATTCCTGCCAGCTTGGCGTTGTCTGCAAATTTGATGAGTCTATCCATCCATCCATCCATCCCCTCGTCCAAATCATTGATGAAGATGTTGAAGAATACTTGGCCTAAAACAGAACCTTGGTGTACCTCACTGCATACTTCCCTTCATGTAGATGTAGTTACTCAGTTAGTCTCAGTTAATGAGTCAGTTAGTCTTCTATACAAATGGCACATCTTAATATCATGGATTCAGAAGATGCCAATCTTCTGAAATCTACTTGGCTGGTGGAGAAAACTGGTTCTGATAATAATCTCAAATGGGACCAGTGGTATTATGGTTGTAATGAGGTGCATCCATAACTATCTATACCACCTCATTGTGGCCCAGCAATAAGCTCTAGTCATCCCCAAAGGGAGGTCCATGTAGAGTGCATTGCAATAATTCTTCCAGGAGGTACATCTAAGAGAATTCCTAGAGTTTCAAACAACTCTGATATTCATAGAAAGATTAATGCGGAAAGAATGATCCAAAATAAAAAGCAGAAGAGATATTTTCTCTGGCAGTAATAAAGCTCATTCAATATGTCATACTCTCCTATCCCTAACCCTTTTGCTATTCTTCCATTTTGAAAAAAAATGGTGCAGTTTGAAAATAAACAAAAAAAACCAGTTGAGATTTATTATCTCATTTAATTTTCACTTTAATGAAAGTTCTCTAGATGAATCCACTTCCATATACCTGCACTTTTCCTTGGTTTCACTCACCTTCCTGAGTGGAAATGGTCTCCTTTGGACAAGGAACACAATCATAGCAGCAAACTGGCTCTCCTTCTCTCTTTCGCTTGACAAATCCAGGATGACAATTTTCCACACATTTGGACTGAGGCAAAGGCTAAGAAGAAAATGGAATGCCACAAAAAATGTTTCTGCACTATGTATCCATGGAAAACACAGGTAGATATGAAGTTTAGCTATGTAGACTGTGTGGGCTTCATAATCATATGCAGAGAAAAGCAACAAAGATGATTAGGGGATTGGAGGCTAAAACAGACAAAGGTTGCTGGACTTAGGTGTGTCTAATTTAACGAAATGAAAGACCAGGGTGTGACATGATAACAATAGCAACAGCACTTAGACTTACGTGCTGCTTCATAGTGTTTTTTACAGCCCTCTCTAAGTGGTTTACAGAGTCAGCATATTGCCCCCAACAATTTGGGTTCTCATTTTACCCACCACAGAAGGACAGAAGGCTGAGTCAACCTTGAGCCAGTAAGATTTGAACTATTGAATTGCAGCTACCAGTCAGCTGAAGTAGCCTGCAGTACTGCACTCTAACCACTGCGCCACCTGGTAGCAGTGTTCCAATATCTAAGGAGTTGCCACCAAGGAGACACATTAAGCCTATAAGCACCACAAATACCAGCGCTTGAAGGTTTCTGACCAGTTTGATGGAGATACTAAATTATAGAAGAAATACAAAACTCTCAGTGAAAGTTATCCACCATGGTGACTAAAATTAACTCTTTTGAAAAAGGAGAAAACACAGCAATATTTTACCCACCTTGTTGTGCAACTTTAGCCATGAAAGAGCACTTTGGTTGATAACAAGTCTCTGACTTTCAAAACTCCCCACTTTCCTTTTGATCAAACTCCCCGAAACCAACAAACACACAATGTCCATGTCTGCAGTGACTTCTCCATTTTGGTCCAGGTAGAATTTCCAATGGGAAAAATTGTAGAACTCATTCTTCTCCAGAAAGGGATGGAACTAGAATGGAAACACCCAGGAATTTTAAAAGCAGAAGCCTTGGTTTCTTATCCTACCTGGTATTTTCATTTTACCCTTATCTTTTAAATTTTATTTTATTCTCTTTAAAACATTAAAATACAAACTCCCCAAAAAGGTGGAGGGAAGCAATACAAAAAAGTACTAGACAAGGCTACACAAAAATGTGTATAAAAAGAAAAAAAAATGTCCATGTCATATACACACACAAACATATACATAAACATTCCTTTTTAGCAACAAGAGCTATAATATTTTGTACCAGTGTCAATGATGCACTAAAAAAGGATGGCCAAACTTGATAAGAATATTTGTGAAAATATCAAAATAGTAGATGATTGCTGATGGTCAACTAAATGTGAGTCAGCACTGAGATGCTCATGGAAAGAAGGCAAATGTATCCATATGAATCTCAGGAGGTGAACATTCTGGTTTGAGGAGACCCCAACTCAAGCCTCAGCTCCCCTTGCAGGGACAATGCTTGGAGAAGACATTTCACAAAACTTGGATCAACTTGGAACAGCAAAGAAGTCAAGAAAGAGATCAAAGGAGCTGCCCTTTGCCTTGAGGAAAGACCAGAAGGAGAAGAGCCATGTTGATCTACAGGATCTGAAAATCAGGAGTCCAGAAACACCTTTTCCAACTAACACAGTGTCTTAATTGAGAAGGAAGGATGCATCACTCTTCCATTAATTGAAATAACTTACGCTGAAACTTAAGCTATCGTCCTCTGCTTTGCTTACTTGCTATTGGCTGCCATAGAAATGGGGAGGGTGGGGGCATGGTATTTGGGATGGGAATAAATGGTACAGGAGGTGATATGGAAAAGAGAGTTTTCTTCTCACCATCTTCTGCGCATGCTGGTGGCTGGTGTTTGGACCTGGTCAAGGTCAACCATCCTGCATACCAACATGATGATGCCTTTTGGAGATGCAATCCACATGACACCTAATAGAGTTGCAGATTGGACACTGGGGTGGGGTCATTGGAGGGAGGGGGCTGGGTTGTCATTTGATATATACTTGTTCGAGCCTTTCTGGCTCAGATCTTGCTTTACTTTTATTGCTATCTTTTCATAACCAGTAAAAGTATTTTAATTCCATGAACAATGGAGTTGGGAGTTTTCTTTCTTGGTTATTGATGGAGGCACGCTGGGCTGGGCTGGATGAGATAGCTTGAGGACAGTGTAAGCATATAAAATAATGGAACCCTTCAAATGGGGGGGGGGGTTGTAAAGGTTTCCCCAGCCAGTTATGCTTGACTCTCTGTTTTTTGGCTGAGGGAGCCAGCATTGTCTGAAGATATTTCCATGGTCATGTGGCCGACATGACTGTACAGTACACCAAGATACCACTGAATTGGTATCTATTTATCTATTTGCATTTATTTGCATGCTTAACCTCTGGCCGATAAGCCCTGAATCTTAACTGCTAGACAATCATGCCCCATTCAAATAAGAAAGTCCTAGAGGAGTAAAATTAATAACTTCTATAGGAAAAGAATCTCATTTAACCCTGAGTTAGTCAGGAATTGACAAAATTATGTAGAAACAAGTCTCCAAAAGTTGAAATTGATTAAATTACCCATCCAACTTTCTAAGTTGCCACCTTTGCTGATTTCCTTGTGAAACTGACAGGCAAACTACAGACATACAGCAGAAACTCCTGACGAGGAGAGGCTTAGGAAGGTTTCATGCTCTTGTTCTAAATGTAGCAAATGCAGTCTTGTACCAGAAAGGATAAATGTAATTAACCAAGTGTGAACACTGATCTTGTGAAAGACATCATATAGATCAGGGGTGTCAAACTCAGGGCCTGGGGGCCAGATCCGGCCTACGGGGTGCTTAGATGTGACCCCCAGGGCCACCCTGGAAACAGCCCCTTTTTGCTGGCAGACCTCTCAGGCCACCACAGGCACCCCTGACCTGAGTGACCTATAGCTGACCACCCCCCACCTCCCGAAGTCAAACACTATGCTGATGTGGCCCTCAGTGAAATCGATTTTGACACCCCTGATATGGATTGATTGTAAATAACAAAATAAATCAGATATTTCTATAAATATCTGAGCCATAGTTTACTCAGGGCCCTTCATTTGGACCGAGGTGGCGCAGTGGTTAAATGCAGCACTGCAGGCTACTGCTAGATCAGCAGTTCAGCGGTTCAAATCTCACCAGCTCAGGGTTGACTCAGCCTTCCATCCTTCCGAGGTGGGTAAAATGAGGACCCAGATTGTTGGGGGCAATATGCTGACTCTCTGTAAACCGCTTAGAGAGGGCTGAAAGCCCTATGAAGCGGTATATAAGTCTACTGCTATTGCTATTGCTATTACCTCTGTCCCAAGCAAGAGGCTCTCTATTTCTGCAGGAACAAACAGCTGAAAGTTTCCTTCCTTGTTCCAGCATGATTTATTGGCCACTGGCACTGTGGAAATAGAATCCAGCTGATGCTCAGGCCATCAGATGTTCTCAGAGTCTCCTTCAAATTAATGAGTAAAATTCTACAGTGCTAATCACAAACCAGTAGTGGGATTCAGCCAGTTCGCACATATTCGGGACAACTGGTTGTTAAATTTCTAAGCAGTTGGGAGAACCGGTTGTTGGAAGAAATCTCATTTTGTTTTTTTCCACTTCACAGGGCTAATCCTGTAAGGAAGGCAGGAAGGAAACATTCTGGTGTTGTTTCTAGCTAATCTTTATTGCCCTGCTTACAGAAACTTCCTCTCCGGTTAACCCTTAGTACATTGTAACAGCTAAGGTGAAGCACCCATCGACGTGAGTGATGTTGAGTTGGCCACACCCACCCAGTCACATGACCACCGAGACCCACCTACCCAGCTGGTCATTAGGGCAGTAAGTAAGTAAGTAAGATCTTTATTACGGTCAAAGACCAGCAATATACATTTATCTTTACACTATATTAAAAATACTAACATTAAAATATAATTAAAAGTATTTACATTAAAAGTGGATAATAACATTATGGTCCAAAGATTGTTAAAGGTATGTCCAGATAATTGGTACAAGATGGTACTATACTGTAGCCAATTTTTTTCTTATGGACATTGCAGCAGCACAGAACTTTGCCACTGCATACGTGGTAGCCGGGTTAGTGTCCTGGAGGAGAAAGCCTAGATAAACATTGTCTGCCCTCCCTGGCAATCTCTCTAATAAGGGGAGAATATATGCAGACCTACAAGCTCTGTATAGCTCGCAGTGTAATAGTACATGTGAATTATCTTCCACTTCTCCTTTACCACATATACAAACACGTTCGGCTATAGGTGTTCTTTTATACCTGCCCTGGAGGAGTGCTGAGGGAAGAATGTTAAATCTGGCTCTGAAGAAAGCTATTCTTTGTTTTGGAGAGATCAGGTCATTCAGATATCTTGCCGATTCCCACACACCCTGTTTTATTCTGTCCCTACTGTGGGGAGGCAACCTATTTAATTCTTCTTGGAACTCCATGTCCCTCATTCTATTGATTACTACTTGCTTTGCTTGCTCAAAGCCTAGGGACATTAAGAATAATGATGAAAGCCCATAAGAGCCTAGCTTGTGATCAATTGCTTGTTTCCAGGGGGAAGGGAAATTGTCAGTCAACAGTAGTGGGGACAGTCCCTCTAGAAAGAAATGCATTTTAAGCCAATAAATGACCATCATCTTCCAGGCTCTTACTTGAATTTGAGGCATGCCTGTCTCAATTCTTAACTGGGCATTTGGAGTTCCATTGGGAGCAGCTAAGATGGCTCGCAGGAATTTTGTTTGAATGGTTTCTAACAAGTCTCTCTTTGCAAGGATTCCTGTTTGTGCCCCGTAAAGAATTTGTGCCAATGTTTTGGCCTCAAAAAGTTTTAAGGCAGCAGGTACTAACTGACCTCCACCTGTATAAAAGAAATGTTTGATTGCATTTGAGGACCTAATGGCTACTTGCAATGTGTGACCCAGGTGTGCCTTCCATGTCCCTAGCGAGTGGAAAACCACACCAAGGTATCTAAATGTTTTAACCTGTTCCAAACTATATCCTTCTATTTGCCAGGAATATCAGCTGGTCATTAGGGCAGAGAATCGATTGTTAAATTATTTGAAGCCCACCACTGCTTCAAACCTAACCTTTCCTTAAAATCAGTAGCTTAGCCTTCTCCTTCCTTCCATGTTGGCTAAAGGGTGGAATAGTTATGAAAGCAAGTTAACATTGCTGAAGGACGCTGGTTAGAGAAAGTCCCTTTAGTTTAAATCAATATTTCTCAATCTTGGCAATTTAAGATGCATGGACTTCAACTACCAGAATTCCCCAGCAAGCATTGCTGGCTGGGAATTCTTGGAGTTGAACTCTATAGATCTTAAAGTTGTGGCGTTGAGAAACCCTGGGTTAGAGAAAGCTGCTTTAGTCCAGGGGTGTCAAACTCAAGGCCCGTGGACCGGATCTGGCATGCAGGGTGCTTAAATCCAGCCCATGGGGCCGGCCTGGAAATATCAAAGGACCGGCCCGCAGGGCCTCTGCCGACCAAAACGGGCCATGTGCAAGACTCTGCGTAACCTGTTTGTAGCCTTCCTGGCCTCCTGTAGCGCACTGCCAGACAAATATGGCCCGCGCAGAGGCCTCAGGAGGCCTGCATGTGGCCCGTTTTTGGCCAGCAGAGTGCTGCTGGAGGCCAGGGAGGTCAAAAACAGGCCACACAGGGCCTCACAGGGCCTCCCCCCCTACAACCTGTTTTGGCCAGTAAAGTGCTCCAGGACGCATCAATCCCATCTACATCACTACCCTGCTCCCCTCCCTCACACCGGCCCACAGAGAACTACAATATTGATCCTCGAAGAAATCCAGTTTGACACCCCTGCTTTAGTCTAATAGAATATTAGACTAAAGAATATTCTTAATGCATCTGGAATTGGTACTTCAGTCTTGCATTCTCAAGACCGTGGAGTTCTTCCACAGTTCTTCTGACCTTGAGCTAGTTTGCAATGCAGCAGGAATTATTAATGAATGGACCTATAAGATAGGCCATCTTTCACTGATGAGAACTCTTTTAGTTCAGCAGTTCGCACCCATTCTGGCAGGAAGGGACCAGTTTCTGAAGAAAAATCGTTCCCCACAGACTAGGGGGGGGGGGGAGGAGAGGGGATGATTTTACAGGCAATGTAGCTCCCATACATGCGCAGATGAAGCTTTGCTTCCTCGCCTGCCACTTGTGCGGTTCCTAACAGGCTACAGAACCTGTGTGTGTCAGGGGTGGGTTCCTGCCAGTTCTAACCTCTTCTATAGAAGAGGTTCCACAAATCTACAGTGTTGTTTAGAACCGGTTCCAGCTCCCTCCCACCGCCTATCCGCACATCATCAAGATGAAGAGCGAGAGGAGGAATTCTGGGAGTTGAAGTCCACAAGTCTTAAAGCTGTCAAGTTTGAACATCCCTGTTTTTTTTTCTAAAGGGTTAGAGGTTCAAGGGTCTTGTAACTTGACAGCTTTAAGACTTGCGTGCTTCAAATGCAGAAGAGAACCTACAGAAGAGTTTATAAAAAAATTTGAAACCCACCACTGTCACAAACCATACGTACAGGAATATCTTTAAAAATGGAAACATCATTTAAAATTAGCAGTATTTAATATCAAAATATATCTGATGCCAGTTCCTTGGTAAAATATAATTGGACCAATTAGATTGATCAGACCCTTTGGTCTTTTGTAGCACACGGAGGATGAGATGGTTCTCCTCCTTTTCTCATGGATTCCTTCCCCAACAGAGTTCTGTTTGCTATATCCCTGTTGGGATCCCATACCTGCCATGGCTGGAGTCTTGGAGCTTCCAATGTGTCTTGGACCTTCTTCCTTCTCCTCCATGATCTGGATGAATATGATGCCTTCAGGATGTGGGCCAGAGTAATAAAGATAATGTAAATAGAATCACTATTTGCAATCTGGATCCTGCCTCTTTTCTCTTGGGTTTGCACTGGAGCTTTTTGGGTGCATCTTCTCTGGCCTTTGACAGAAAAAGCATGTTTTGAAGAAGAACAGCGAAAATACTGCTCTACAAACTGGGGATCCAGAAAGAAATAGGGCTCAAAAGCACCATATTCTGGGTTTAATTGTTGCAGAAAATCAAAGCTCCAAATACTATGGATGTATTTGAGATATCCATGATGATATATTAAATATTTTCCCAGAGTTGTGGTGATCCAGACTTTCCCTTCAATGGGTCCTGGCAAATCTTTAAGTGTTAAATGGAAAGTACGAAAGGTGCTCGAAACGATAACATATTCTGTGAACAAAGACATTGACTTGTTTCCACTTAGAGCTGCAACCCCCGAGGGGTGCTTGATAAAGAGTGATTGGAATTTGTTGCGATATAACAACACAAATTCCATTTCTGATAAGCAAAGGAGGAAAACTGCTCAGGAAATTCTCTCCCTTTTCTGTCTCTGGAGCAAGGAGACCAATCAAGGTCCATCTGAAATGAAGGAGCAGTTGGACAATTGCTGCGTACTGAAACCCTTCTTTGGGGAGCATCTGGTGGAAAAAAGGGAATTCACTTTTATCACTCAGAATCTCCGAAGCAATTTTATCCCTGATCTGAAAAAGCAATGAACAATGATGAAGTTTGTTTTGATGAATATATTTGAATGGTTGTTGATTAGTCATTGTTTACAATATTAAACACAGAATATTACGAAGACTGTATATAAAAACAGAACACAAGAAATAAAGTAAATTGGAATAACAGTAAAAATGCAAATCATATTTCTCTATTACTTCACAATTAGATTCAAATATGGAGATATTAACTAAAGCATGTTGTTCCAGTAAAGGGCCCTATTATATTTGTCAGAGAGTTTGCAGCGTGACTACTATTAGGAGACAACCCAGGTGCATAATCCAGGAGATACATAACCCAGGGTATAAGGACTATGTTGAAGCGTTGGATTATCAGCTTTAAGTGGGAGGATATCAATCTTCTTAACTCTACACCGAGAACCTAGCAATGCATACCAGACATCAAAGTTGTTGACCTATGTTGGCTCATAGGCTTGTAGCTTTCTAAATGAAGTAATGACTAATTACTGATTAGTAATTACTGTCAGTATGTTTTATTAACAATAGTTAAAATGGAGACTCTTATCATGACTACTGGATTTGTTCAGCATTGCAAAATATCTAATTCTAAGATGATGGACAAAATGTGAGCTTGCCATCATTTCTGCATCTTCTTATTGTACAGAATGGCTTTTTGTTTGAATAGAGAGTCTTTCCTCACCTCCAGAAGTGTGCAACAGAAGCCCTCAAAGCAATGGGAATGGTGTCATGAGAAGGTACATCTGTTTTGAACCATGTTCCTATCCTAATGTTATCTCAACAGCCAGCCATCATAGACCATAGTGAAAAACAAGCTCTTGAATTCCATAGAGAAGATATGGCTGGAATTTTATCATGCACTCACTACCACCCAACTCACTTAACAAAGTACAAAACAAACACAAACACACCTGTGGAACTTTGTAGGTGCCTGCTAAAGTTGACATCTGGATGGAAATCTCTCTGTCAGCTGCATCAAGAAGAGCCAAAATGTTGTCCTTCCTTCCACAGCTGTAATTAGGAACATTGGCTTTTCCAGTAGAGAGCATGTTCAGCAAGGCATCTGAAGTGCCAAGTATGTTCAAATAGTTATCATGGATGTTATACCCAAGTGTGAGATTGTACAGAAGCTTTGCATTCTTGTTGACCAGTTGAGCAGTGAAAATAAAGCATTCTCTTCCTTTGTTATCATAAGGTGCACTGTTGTAAAAAAAAGTGTTATAGATAATATCAGCATAACCAATAGTAATCATCAAATAACTTTTTTTTGAAACTTCATCCCCTCTGTCAACATGACTATTGAGTCTGAAGCAAATGCTCATCCAAAACCAGAGCAAATAACCTATCAGCATTAAATATTTGTGAATATTGTGACATTGAAAAAGAGATAGTCCTCTACCAATGTTAAGTATCATAAGATTCATAAGAATCAGAAGTGATCAAAAATGCCATTCTATTTCAAGTCATCCTCTATTCCTACAAGAATCAGGTATTGAATTGAATATCAATGAGTGGGTATAAAAATATGGAAATGATCTGGTCAAGGGAAACTATGACAATGATTTCTTTAAGTCATGAAGTCTTTAATTTGTTGCAGGGAGGAAAATACCGTAGACTTCTTTTGGGTATTTTTTATGTCTTATCTTTACAAGAGCCGAGGTGGCGCAGTGGTTAGGGTGCAGTACTGCAGGCCACTTCAGCTGACTGTTATCTGCAGTTCAGCGGTTCTAATCTCACCGGCTCAAGGTTGACTCAGCCTTCCATCCTTCTGAGGTGGGTAAAATGAGGACCCAGACTGTGGGGGTGATATGCTGACTCTGTAAACTGCTTAGAGAGGGCTGAAAGCCCTATGAAGCGGTATATAAGTCTAACTGCTATTGCTACATTTGTGTCTTCTCCTCGAAGGGTTGTAAAATGCTGTCCAATTTACTTGGACTTCAGTAAGCATTTGATAAAGAAGACCATAACCTTCTACTTGATAAGATTTGGGATAAGAAAAATTTGGGTTAGACAGCATGATCACCAGATGGATTTGTAACTGGCTGACCAACCATATTCAATATTTAGTCCTTAACTGAACTGCATCTACTTAATGGAAAATATGCAGTGGGGTACCCCAAGGCTCTGTCGTTGGCCCAGTGTAAAGTACCCTAACAATGCCTGCTTCATAATAAGCAACCCAATATTGTAATACAAAAAGCAGTGATTTATTAACAGCTTCATTAGGCATTTTTCATTAGGCATTTCTTATTCGCAGCCATCTTTTTTTGCTTTCTTTATCTGCTTTTGAACTTTGCCCGTGTTTCTGTCTTCCCTTCAGTCTTTGTCATAAATTACGTTTTCCAATAGCTTCATTCATCTCAACCCAGCTACTGTAATCTGAGATCCGGCTCCACCGATGCTCTGCATGGAATGTCAACACAGAGAGTTGACACCCAGTACACTTTAATAACTTCACAAATGATTATAAATGAGGGCGTAGAAGGACGGCTCATCAAATTTGCAGATCACACCAACTATCTTTAGGGCTTTAACTAACAAAATGAAATTCGATGGTGAAAAAAGTAAGGTTCTACATTTGGAGGGAGGGATCAAATGCACCAGTATACAATAGATGGTACCTATTCAATAGTAGCAATTGTGATAGGGATCTTGGACAATCACATAAACATGACCCAGTAGTGTGCTGCAGCTGCCAAAAACAGCCATCACAGTCTTAGGCTGCATTAGCAGAAGGATAAAACCAAGAAGCATTAGAACCACTTTAAAATGCCTTGAGAAGACCACAGTTTTGGTCGACACAATACAAAAAGGGTGTTGAGGTTCTAATAATAGTACAGAGAAGAATACCAAAGATAATTAGTTTGTTGGAAACTAAAACATATGATGAACAGTTGCAAGAACAGAGCATTTCTAATACAATGCAGAGAAGCCTAGGGGTGGTATAATAGCAGTGTTCCAATACTCCAAGGAGCTACCACAAAAAAGAGGTGGCCAATCTATTCTCTAAAACACCTGAAGGCAAAACAAGAAGCAATGGATGGAAACTAATCAAGGAGAGAACCAACCTAGAACTATGGATAAATTTCCTTTCAGATTGAAGAATTAATCAGTGGACAGGCTTGCCTTCAGAAGTTGTGGCTGCTCTCCCATTTGTCTGAAACAGAATAGGGTTTCCTGCTTGGGGCAGAGGTTGTAACAGAACACCTTCAGGGCCGCTTCCAACTCAGTTATTCTGTTATATTTTTAAAAAAAGACAAAAGAGGGAGCCTCTCAAAATCAGAACAATTCAAGAAATTAGTTAATCCCTGCAATATAGGAGTAAGTGGAATAAAAAGAAAAGAATGAGGGTGTTAGTAATGCAGATGGAGGGAATAAAACACCATTGCACTGAAAGACTTACAAGTAAGATTTACTGTGAGGAGCCATGTTGAAACTGAAAATGTTCTGTCCCATAGTAAATGCACTGGTGACTATACTAATGAGATGGTCCCTCGGCCTATAGTAGCTCCATGGTCTTTTCCCATCCAGGTGCTCCAAATGCAGTGAACACTTCATTCTAAGCTTCCCAGAGACGGACTGGGATACCAGCAGAAGCAGAAGCAGAAACAGGGAGTCCATAATTCATGAAGCTGAATCAATCCTCTGTTTTCAAAGAAGAGTTACATGAATTCAAAGCACTCTCACAAAATGAAATCTCCAGTGGCTTTCCTGTTTCGAAGAGAGACAAACCGACCTTCACATGGAAAGGAGATAAAGCGCATTCAGCAGCATAGCCCCTAAATCTTGCACAAACTGTTCAGCATGAGTAGAGGTTTTTATCTTTTTTGATGCATTCAATGTTGCTGTAGTCTGATGTTATATCACAGGCAATCACTGGAAAAATTGCAGCAGATGTCTCAAAGTCCAGGATCGGGATAATTACCATATGTGATAATTTGCCCCTGGGACCTCTGAACCTGTTCCAGGTCTCCATGTACAGAGAAAAAAAATATGTTTGTGAAATCTCACAGATACATCCCCGGGGACACTCTTCTACAGTGGTTGTCATCCTTCCTGTTAGGACATGACCAGAAAGTGATGCTGGAGGAAGATACTTCAATACCTGGGAAACTGACTTGTGAAGTCCTCCATTGTGAAGTCCTCCAGATCGAGTTTTTTTCCAGTGTAGATTTCTGTCACTTAAATCTAGTGCTCCCTGTCTTCTTAACACCTTGAACTCTGCCTAATATTAAGAGTAGGTCCTCTTTAGAGTTTTTTTTTCTAGGAGATCTCCATGTATTAATCCTAAATTGGAACTGATTTCAAAATTCCTTCTACATGGAGTGATTTATTTTATTTTCCATCTGTTCTA
This sequence comes from Thamnophis elegans, assembly GCF_009769535.1. Taxonomy (NCBI): domain Eukaryota; kingdom Metazoa; phylum Chordata; class Lepidosauria; order Squamata; family Natricidae; genus Thamnophis; species Thamnophis elegans. Next base: position 172,052,828 of record NC_045542.1, on the reverse strand, counting down.
AAAATACAAATTTTTTGAATGAGAACTGACTAAGGGCAAGAAAGCATGAAAGAAAAGGATAAGTACCAAACACTTCTGGAGAGGGAGGAAAGGAATAGACTTTTCAAGGCCGGGAGGAAAGCATCTCCTAGAAAACAGCCAGAGACTTCCAGCAAAAAGAAGTGCATATCACGTCATAGAGGGACAAGAACTTTTGTAAATTTTTATATTTTTAAATTCTATAAATTTAAATTCTCTGAATTTTTAAAAAAAGTTTTCAATTTTTTTTAAATCAATGTTTTAAAATTCTTTTTTCAAATTCATGCAGGTGAGTGTGGAGATTGAGTGGGCATGCACACATGGTAATAGCATGCATGTGCATAATTTTGGCATGCCGTAAGAAAAAGGGTTGCCATAACTGGTCTAGAGGCAGCTCTAGCACTCTGAGACTCAATGAACAAAGCAAGAAACCCCAGCCTAAGCAAGAAGACTGCACCAAAATTAAACGCAATAGAGAGCAAACAGTTTCTGTAAAAACAAATGACTCTATATTTGAACTAAAAGATCAATGGAAACATGTCAATTTTAGAAAAAACACAGCAACCAAGAGCAACACCCTACTATCTACCCTAACCCACTGCAATGAAGCCCTTCTGGAACTGAACAATCATTTTCATAGCTTCCCCCCCCCCCCAAAGAAACTATGTAGACACCTATAAAAGAGCAGTCATCAATAGTTTCTTTTAAAAAAGAGGCACAACTCAGCATTCCCGTGACAGGAAGAAAAGCATTCCAGACTAGCAGAGGTGGGTTGCTCCTGGTTTGGCCCAATTTGGCCAAACCGGTAGTGGCGGTGGCAGGAGGCTCTGCCCACTCGCCCGGACACTTCTGTGTAGAAGCGTTACATGGACAAGCGAGTACATCCACGAGCACGAGTGAACTGGTAGTAAACTGGTTAGAAACCCACCACTGTTCCTTAGGGAAAAAATATGAGTATTGGTGATAGGAGATTCTATTCTTAGTGAAACAGAAACTATAGTTTGTAGACTGGGCAGTCAATCCAAGCAGTATATTGTCTCCCCGGAGCAAAAATCAAAGAAGTAACTGGGAATCTTACTAAAATAATCAACCCCATGGATTATTACCCCTTTCTTCTCTTACACATGGGGATGAATGACATAACAATGAATCTCAAAACAAAAACAAGAGATTATGAGCAGCTGGGGAAGAAAGTTAAAAAATTAGGAATATAAGTAGTGTTTTCATCTATACCTCCAACAAAAGGCTAACAGCCAACAAGGGAGCAAAGGATTTTAGAAACAAACCACTGGATTAAAAGCTGATGTTGTCAAAAGAACTTCAGTTTCCTGACCATGGTCTGCATTACCTACATGAAGTGGTCCTGGCAAGGGATGGATTGAATCTCACAAGAACTGGGAAGAATATATTTGGAAAATGACTGGCTCATCTTATTAGACGAACTTTAAACTAAAATTGAGCAGGGAGGGGAGGAATCTTCATGACCTTTAAAATCTAATTCCAAGCAAAAAACCACTAGATAACCATGCTGTGGAACCTGGGTCTGGATGGCACAGTCTTATGTGGATTCAGCTGCTTTCTTCAAGACTGATTATAATAAATGTTGATAGGGGATGAGAGGACCAGCCCACAGATGTTTTCAAAGTCTTTTTTCAATTAAAAAAAATGAAAAAAGTTTCTTTAACTTCTTCAGAAATTTTTAAAGATCTAAGGGGGGGGGGAATCATGGAAAAAAAGACTGACACTTCAAAACAGGGAAGATAATGAATGAATTTTCAAGGTAGAGATTAAAGGGCCAAAAAGTCTTGTTTCTGAGTTATTACATTGCAATAAATGTCCCAAAAGTGCTTTTTTAAAGAGGCAACTGGACTTTCTGGTTTTTCTTTGAAGACGTTTCACTTCTCATCCAAAAAACTTCAGAGTTGAAGAAGTTTCTTGAATGAGAAGTGAAACATCTTCAAAGAAAAACCAGAAAGTCCAGTTGCCTCTTTAAAAAGCACCTCTGGGACAGCCATGACCTGGATGACTGAGAATCTCCATAGATATCACAACTGTAGACCTCACAGCCCTCTGTATGTTTAGTGAAATCATAAACTTCAAAATATAAAGTTTCTCAATATATAACACAGATATAGAAGGACAACAGAGAGACCATCAAGAAAAAAAATCTTTCTCCTATTAAACAAATGGTACAGTCCACAGGCTGTCATGTTCCTCTTATCCAATATGGATATTTCTAGAAAATATGGGGAAATAAAATTTTATTCCAGTCACAAGCAATTTTGAAATCAGCTCCAATCAGGATTCATACATGGAGATGCAATAAAAAGAAAATCCCAAATAGGCCCAACCAATGTTAAATTAGACAGGCTCAAGTGTACTGATAACTTCCTTGCCATTAGAAGACAGGCAGCTCTAGAGTTAAGTGTCACCAATCTAGAATGTCACCAAACTAACTCTGTATGACCTTCCCCAATGTTCTCTGGAGACAAGTCACTATACTGAAGGAAAAGCAGGAGTCATTATCTGGGTATTGAACAGCATCACTTTCTGGACAAGACCTGACAGGAAGGATCACAACCATTAAAGGACAGGGTCCTCAGGGCAGGATTTGTGATTTTTTTTTACTAATATGTTTCTCTCCAGCTACTCCTATGCGAATGGAGAAATTTATGATCCCCAGAGAAGAAATTGCTTCTTGCTGTAATTTTCAAAATGCTGCTCTTTGAGACCTCTTTTGTCTTTGAGGTAAACATCAGACTGAAACAACATGGAAGGTGTCTTGCATCAGAAAAGGATAAATGCCTCAGTCACACTCATTGTGGCACAGGTTGTGGGACAGGCAGGAGCTGTGCTCTTGAATATACTTTCTCTTCCAGGTGAATCTTAGTTCGTCTCTGTCTGAATCAGGAAAGCCATGAAAATTTCTATATTGAGAAAATACTTTGAATTTGTCTAATTCCTCTTGTTCTTTTTTTTGAAACAGGGAGGGAATTGATTCAGCCCCATAAATTATGGATGTTCTGCTTCTGCCTTTGATCCTGCTGGTGTCCCAGCCAGTCACTGTGAAGCTTAGAATGAAGTGTCCAATGAATTTTGAGCAACAGGATGGAGAAAAACCATGGAGCTATTACAGACCTGGAGACCATCTCATTAGTATCATCACCACTGGGACAAAAATATTGCATAAAACAACATTGCCTTTCAACACAGCTCCTCGTTGTCACTTTGACTCGTAAGTCATTCAGTGTGATGGAGTTGCATTCCCTCTATTTGCAGTTCTAACACTCTCATTCTTTTCTTCTTATTTCACTCATGCCTGTGTTATAGACCTGACTAATTTCTTGAATAATTTTGATTTTTATTGCTTCTCTTTTGTTTTATTTTGTGAAAAAAATAAATCTCAAATCCAAAAATGGGACACAAAAAACCTGCTGAAAATATCCAAATTCTATAACTTTCCTGGTCTAATACTGTATTATGACTTGAATGCCAACTTTGGTTTAAAGTAGTATTGAATGGGTTGTAGTTGCCTCTGCCTATGCCATTCCCATTGTTTTATAACCTCTCATTCATATTCAATGAATGATCTTTATAGGAACAGAGAATGGCTTGATTTTAGAATTGCTTTTCTAGAACACATATGAAATAGCCTCTTCATATTTTTATGGTTCTACTTTAATAATTGAATGGTTTTGAATCCTGGTTACTCAGAAGATGAATGCTGCAAATAATGGTTTATTTGTGATTCTTACCCTTATAATCTCCCTCTCAAAATGAAATGGTGATGGGTGACTGTCATTTGTATTTGATTTTGGATCAGTGTTGGCTTAAAACTCAGAAGGCTTGTGAAGACAAAATGATTAAATTGGAAAAGGATTTTGTAATTGTTATTAATGACAATGCTAACAAGAATATTCTTTATTTTAGTATATCTTTTGATAGCTTTAGAACACTACGCTACATTTTTAATATTCAAGTGGTCAACAATAATTCCAGGCATCTGCAAAATCTTACACTTGGCTACAACATCCATGACAACTATTTGAACACGCTTCTGAGTTCAGATGCCTTGATGGACATGCTGTCTACTGGAGAAGCCAATGTTCCCAACTACAGCTGTGGAAGGAAGGACAACATTTTGGCTCTTATTGATGCAGCTGCTGATGACATCTCTATCCAGATGTCAACATTAGGAGACACCTACAAAGTTCCTCAGGTTTGTAAGTTTATGTTTATTTATTTATTTTTTTGTAAATTGAATGAGTTGGTGGATTGATATGTGATAGATCCAACCATATTTTCACTATGAAAGATTTTCTGCCAGCTGAAGTATTCAAAAAATATATCCCTAATGGTGGTATAAGGGATGCAGTTTTGAAATGGAGATGAGCACTGCAACCTAGAGTTGGGAATGACTAGCACACATGTTTGAGGGGAATCTTTACCTTTACCTTTAATGGTGGTATAATCTATTGGCAATTGATTTACACATATTAATGATTCTTACCAGAGGTGGGTGGCTCCCAATTTGGCCCAGTTCGATAGTAGCGGTGATGGGAGGCCCCGCCCAACCACCGGGATGCTTGTGCGCATGCAGAAGGCTGTTTGAGCTAATAGAAATTGTGGCTAAACTAGTATATGCTAGAATCCTCTTGAGAAGACTGAGGGTGAATAGATGAAGAAAGACATTCTTGCTGAAGAACAAGAAGGCTTTCTAAACAGAGTTTTATCTGACCAAGAGCCCTTAGGTTGCCATCCTCAACAAAACTAAACCTATGTGGAGGGAAGCATGCATGAGTTACTTTAAAATTCTGTCTTAGACCCAGGGCCCAATTATTGATGTTAGATTAAATCTATGGAAACTGACAAACTTCCAAAAATCTGTCTTTTAGAAGAGACAAAATTGGTTGATGGCAATATTATTTATTTTCAAACAGACATGATAGATCGATCAATCGATAGATAGATAGATAGATAGATAGATAGATAGATAGATAGATAGATAAACAGATATACAGAGAGAGAGGGGGGAGAGACAGAGAGGGACAGGGAGACAGACAGACAGAGAGAGAGAGAGGGAGGGAGGGAGGGGAGACAGGGGGGGAAGAGAGGTATTAAAAAGTAATTACAGGTCCATAGGTCTAATAAACATTATGGTCAAAATACATGTTAGGAACCTTTTGAATAATATGAGAGGAGGTAGATAAACAAAGAATTTATTGTTGGAAAACAAGCGAGCTTTAGACAGAGTTTTGCCTGACCAAGAGCCCTCAGCATGTAGTCTTCAGCAAAACCAAATTTACATTAGTATTACATTAAACTTATGGAAACTGTCAGTCTTCCCTGTCTTTTAGAACAGATAAAATTTCAATGAAAGATTTCTTGAATTGTACAACTGACAAATTACATTAGAAGTTGTGGGCTTCCTATCTCTTATGCAACAGGAGAACAAACTAAACAGTTTGATGCAAAGACATCAGATATTGAAGCAGAGAAAGACACACAATCATGCTTAATAAGGGTGCTGCATTGAAATAGATGTATTTCTACAAATGTAGTTCCAAATTAACAAGTATTTCAATAAAGAAATATCTAAAGATCTTAAAATGATATTTACTCAAATAAGATTTGAGCACTGGGCACAATGGTTAAATATAGAAAATTTTAGCAAGACTCGTATAATGAAGAGACTTGTATTTGCAGAGAGAGAGCGAAAGAGCACATCTATTAGTTAAATGTCAGCTATATAAAATAAAGATCTGTATCTTGGACCCCATATGAGATAAATGACCTATTTGGATCCTTATATTAAAGCAACATATATCATGTTTAGTCAAAATTATCAAAATACATTCAATATGGCTCTTTATTTGAACAAAACATTTTAATTGACCTATGGACCTGTGTGTCTGATGCCATAAGTTGTGATACAGAAATATCATTGGCATTCTTTATTCTTATTCTTTTAAACTTAGGGTTTTATACTATTGTTATATACAGTTTGAATAATAATGGTATATATATTTTAAAATTCTTTGATTAATCAACAATAAACTATTCTAGTAAGTTCATGAGAGCCAAGCTGTATTTGTTTAAAGCTAAAACATTTTGGAACTGTTCTGATCCCAAATATAACACAAAATTCTTCCTTGCTTTTTCAGATCAATTTTGAATTATTTTCAGATTCGCTGCATGATAAAAGTCAATTGCCCTTTTATCACCAGCTTTATCCCAGAAAAGGGATCCTCTACCCAGGAATTGTCCAAGTGCTCTTCCATTTCAGATGGACCCTGGTTGGTCTCTTTGCTTCAGACACAGAAAATGGAGAGAATTTCATGAGGACTTTTACTCCTTTGCTTGTCAAGAATGGAATCTGTGTTGTTATATCACAATATTTCTCAAGAACCCAACTTACAGCAATCCACAGCAATGCCCTCTCTAAGTGGAGACAAGTCAATGTCTACATTCACTACATAGAATATGGTGCCGCTTTGGAAAGAATTCTTCCTTTTCACTTAATACTTAGGCGTTTGCCAGGACCCATTGAAGGGAAAGTCTGGATCACAACACTCATCGGACTACATCCACTGAGAGACCACAGTGCCCTTAAATACGTGAATAGTATCTGGACTGTTGATTATGAGAGAAAAAAGCAGCCAATAAAGGATGCTTTTATAAACGGTTTCTTTCTGGATCCACCCTCTGGGCATCAGTCATATGTCTGTTCTTTTTCAAAAGATGTCTTTTCTGTCAAAGGTCGGAAAAGATGCACTGAGAAATCACCACTGGAGACCCAAGAGAAAAAGAACATGGCATGGGCCATGAATTTCCACCATTATTACAGTGCCATTAAGACTCTGGCCGCTGCCTTGAATGCTGCATATTCCTCCAGATTCAGGAGTAGACAGAAGGATGGCGAAGGGAATTTGAGGGCTCCAAGGCTGCAGCCATGGCAGGTATGGAGTCCCAACAAGGATTTAGTTCCTTTGGTAAGGGAATTCAAAATAAAAAGATGGAAACAATATCAACCTACTTGTGTTATAGGACTCCAACAAGTTTGATCAATCTAATCATTCAGGCAATAATGTTCACAAAAATGGGAACTATGGCAGATTTGATATTAAACACTGCTAATATTTTAATGATGTGTGCATTTTAAAATAAATTCCTATATGTATGGATTTGTGACTAGCATCATAAAATTTTACCTTCATAAATCTGAGGGATTCCCTTAGATCAGTGGTCCCCAACCTTTTTATCACCGCGGACCAGTCAGACGAGCCTCCCTCGGCCTTCCGGACCGGCGGGTGGGAAGGCGGCCATCCTGGGCGCGCGTTCCGCAGGGCGGGGGGGGGCCTTCCTTCACGCCAAGGCCGACAGCCCGCAAGGCCGCCCCGCCTCCTCCTCCTCGGCTGCCGGGGGAAGGGAGGGGGAACCGACCCCGCGATCCGCTCGCTCGGGCAGCCCTTTTTCCTCGCTGCAGTTCGGCGGGGGGAAAAGATGGCGCCGTGTCCTACTTCGGGCGGGCAGGCGGCTGGCGCGGCGGAGGCCGTCTGCTTCCGAGGGGGTGGGCCTCCGCGCCGCGCTCCATGAAGGAAAGAGGGGGAGAAGGCGGGCTGCGGCCGAAGGGCCCCCGAGAGCCCCGCCGGCCTGACGCAAAAAGCGCTTCGGCGGAGCGGCGGGGGGGAGGGGCGGGAGGCAGGTGACACTCCAGGAGGGGGGGCAGAGCTGCGCCGCGAGTCTTACGTAAAGCCCCCCCTCCCCGCCTCGGCGGAGGAAAACATCTCCCACCTGGGTGGGGCTGCGCGCGAAGCGCCTCTCGGAACGGCGAAGCTCCCCAAGTTCCCCCGAAACGGCCGCGCTGCGCCCCTCCCCCCCGCAACCTTAGTTTCTCCTTGGGAGGAAAATGCAGCGCCGCCGCCCCCTCCTGCCCCCCCCTCGTCATTCCACGGGGCAGGCGGGCCGGGCGAGTCCGCGGACAAAGTTTTGCCTCCCAGGCAGCCTCCGCCAGCAGCATCCCAAGTTCCGGCCGAGGCCGCTGCCGCCGCCCCCTCCCTCCCGGGGCGAGCAGAGCAAGAGGGCGGGAGGGAGATCGGGCCTCCCCTCGCCCCCCCAGCCCCGCACATCTGGGGCAGCGGGGGGGGGGCAGAGAAAGGGCACGTTCATGAGGACTACAAAGTTGCAAATATGGCCCCCGGCCGCTGCAGCGATCATGGCCCCCAGCCGCTGCGCGGCCCGGTGCCAGGTACTCCACGGCCCGGCACCGGTCCGCGGACCGGGGGTTGGGGACCACTGCCTTAGATCATCTAGCCCAACATCTCCTCTCTGCAGGAATCCCAGTTAAATCTCTTCTGACTGATGGCTGCTCGGCCTTTGCATTAAGAAAATCAGTGAAGAGATGGCTGCATTTCTCTGCTTCTCTGCTGAACACTAAAACTCCTTTAAAGTTCCCCCCCTCTCTTATTCAGAATCTTCTCTACTGTAACTGAATTCATTTTTCCGTGCCTACTGTGTAGAATAATATTAAATAGATCTTAAATGTTTGTGTAACATCTTTCAGTTATTCTCCATCTCTATTAGTTGGAAAATCAATCAATCAATTAATTAATCAATCAATCAGAATAGAGCTGGAAGGGACCTTGGAGGTCTTCTAGTCCAACCCCATGGTCAATCAGAAGACCATATACAACCAAGGATTGCATTATCTTCTTTGGCTGCTGCCACACATTGCTGGATTATGTTTAAGTGATCATCCACTAGGCCTCCAAGGTCCCTCTCACAGTAACAGAAAAGATGTTCTCAGCACCCTTGTGATTTTTTGCTCTAGTAGACCAACATGGTTCTTCCCTCTGCCTTTCCTCAGGACTAAGACATTCACTTCCTGAGATGCCTATGGAGGCATTTGCCAAGTCACATTGGTTTTGTAATGAATTATTATTCTGAGATCATTTTCACAAATATTTTTATCAAGTTTGATATTGTTCATCATTCTTCCTCTAGATTTCATTTTTCTTCTTCTATGTTGAAGACTTTGTACTTGTTTCTCTTTTAAATTCCATTCAGGGATTTTTTCCCCAGCTCATTATAATAAACATCTTTTCATATCTGTTTCTAAATTATACATTTAGACACCAAATTTGCTATCAGCTACCTATGGGTAGCCCTTCAATTCCTTTTCATCAAAATCAATAATGATATTATCATGAAATTATATGATTATTATCAAACCAAATTAATATACTACTAATTCTAATTTATTATGATCATTGACCACTTTATGTTTTTAACAGTATGGGAAAAGTACAAGTGGAATGCTAATAAAAGATAAACATTATAGCTCCTATCTACAGCTTTGTTCTTATATGAGATAACACAGTTTGTTCTAGTTGCTAAATAAGATATTTTTCTACTGGGTATTATTTATGTACTTTTCCCTATGAGGAAATCATAAAAATTTCTTTGGAAGCTTCATCTTTTTGAAAAGAATACAATTTTAAAGTCAGTTTTATCCACTTAATTGTTATACCATTCATTATACCATCAATTCCTCTTTTAACTAGTTTCCTAATTATCACATCACAAATTAGTTCGTTAATCCCTTGCGAAAATCAAGTTATATCACCAGCACTCTCACAATATGTTAAAAATGTGTAATCATGGGGGGGGGGGGAGCCCAGAACTGAATAATACGCAGAGAGAGAAACTCAGACAGGGTCCATCCTAATTTCTGTGTCAAAAGAGTTGATGAGACATTTGTCCTTTCAGATATGCACAATTGCCTCGCATCACGAGATGAGCAGCATACAAATTTGATGATAGATAAATAGATTAGATGGATGGATAGATGGATTGGTGGGTGCGTGGATGATAGATATTCTCTAAATGTTACCTAATTGCTTATTGTTCCCATGGAGTTCATAAATGTTATGTTTATGGAATTTATTTGTGACCTGATTTAGAAAGTTTCCTATGATTGACATATTTTGCCAATCACAAAATATATATTTGACACAAAATTATATTTTTTTCAAAACATATGTTGACAATATATAATTGACAAACTTTGCTGAAGTTTTCTTTTCCATTTTTTGAAGATAGCAACGTGTTCTCCCTACAAAGAATATTGGCAAGTTAGACAACTGTAAAAGAAAGATTCTGTTTAGAACAGACAAAAAGGGGATAAGTTACCAAATTTGTTGTTTTTGAAATTCTTTGATATCCCCATTCTAGTTCCATCCCTTTCTGGAGAAGAATGAGTTTTGCAATTTTTCCAAATACGAACTGTACTTGGACCAAAATGGAGATGTAAAGGCTGATATGAAGCTCATTAACTGGGTGTTTCTTCACAAGAAGAATCTCAGGCAATACCACATCGTGACTTTTAAAAGACAGAGAATTATTATCAATCAATATCATATGTCATGGCTAAAGTTGCACAACAGGGTAGGAGAAATATTGATGTCTTTTCTCTACTTTCCAAAGGGTTCTAATCCATTTCATTGGGCTAAGCCTATGTACCCTGGATTAGTGTTGAAATGGAGAAACTGCATGAAATTAATAAGAGATGCCTTCATGTACCGGTGCCTGCCAGGAGCACCATGTACCATTCCGGTACGGTGCTCCGGAGGGCCCACCCGCCTGCCCGTGCTCCTTACCGGTATTTGAAGTTTTCGGGGCTTCCGCACACGGAGTGTACAGTGCCTGCACAATGCTCCGCCAAGCAGCTGGAGAGTCACAGGTGGTAAGTATGTATGCATGCACTGCGCACATGTATGCGTGCACTGCACATGTTCATATGGCGGACGCCCAGCACCGTTACACCGTACCAGGTACACTGAGGTCCAGAACCCACCACTGCTTCATTAATAGGGATTTTGGTTTGCTTCTTCCTTGTCCTCAAATACCCAACAAGAAGATACATTTGTTGACCAGTCCCTGGGTTTAGATTTGGACTGAGTCAGATGAAATTGAATCAAGAATGGTTTTGGTTATTGAGAAATTAGCTTTGGAATTAGGATTTACCTTGAACCGATTGGTGTCCCATGAAAGGGCAGGGAAAGATGTTTTTAAGCAATCCAGAACTCTGGGTAACCCAGAGTTACCTATTACAATCTCTCACTCCTCTGAGATAGTGAAATAGGCCATCTGCTCCTATGAAGGAGGTCCAAGAAGTTTTGTTGACATGGTGTCAAAATGACTAGACTGCTGAGCGACAATGCCCTGACCCCAAAAATTGAAAATCGAAAACACAACTTTGACTCAGAGAAAAGCCTTTCCTGTTATCTGAAATAACAAAAGACAATTTAAAAGGAAATGATGCTTAGATTTGGGCTTTCGCTTGTAAGAGGAGACTTCATCGAAAAACCCCTTGAATGCAATTGTTGATATTGATTGTTAGCTTCCTTAACGTATTCGCGCGCGGGGGGGGGGGGAACGGAGGCTCCAAATTTAATTAATAACAATTAATTTGTTCTTTTACGGCAGTTGTTACTTAATTGTAGTTCTTCAACAGAAAGGACCTTGTCTTGGATACCTAGCTGAGCCTCAGACATTCTCTCACATGACTCATATGTGCTGCAGCAAAAGTTTCCTGATTTATACTTTATGAGGGACACGTTCCCATAACCTCACCTCTATCTCATAGTACTACAGTACTAGAAAGTGAGCAGTCACTTTTATTTCAAGAGCATGTCACCATGTCAAGATGGTTAGTGCTACCATAATTTCTTCAGAATTCATTGTTTTTCTACTTAGTCTCTTCCTCAGTCCAAATGTGTGGAAAAATGTCATCCTGGATTTGTCAAGCAGAAGCGAGAAGGAGAGCCATTTTGCTGTTACGACTGTGTTCCTTGTCCAGAGGGGACCATCTCCACTCAGGAAGGTGGGTGACACTGGAGGAAAGGACAGCCCTTGTGGAAGTGGATTCATCCAGAACAATTTTCACCAAAGTGAAAGTTAAAGGACAAAATGAAAAATCGTAAAGACCTTGATAGGGATTGGAAAATATGGCATTTTGGGCAAATTTTGCTACTGCCAAAGAAAATACTGATTCTGTTTATTAGTTTGGATCTGTCTTTCCATGTTTATTTTTCTAGAAACATTTAAGTTCTTTGAAACTGAGAGAATAGTCTTAGGATCATTTCCAGGAAGGATTATTGCAATGCTCTTTACATGGGCCTCCCCTTTTGGATCACTGGAAGCTATCACTGGTCCATAATGAGGTGCTGTGGACAATTATTGATGCACCTCATTGCATCAATATTACCGCTGGTCACAGTAATCATTCTAGATTATTTGCAGGACTATCTTTCTCTGCCAGTCAACTACATTTCAGAAGATAGGCATACTCTGAGTCCAATACGGTACTAAGTACCATCTGGAAGGACTCCAATAAGCTGATTATTTATAACTGAGTATTTACTTCTAATAATCTGGGTTACTATGAAAATTCTGCAGATTACACAGGAAAGCAAACAAAAGGTTTTAGGATTTTCCCCAATTTCATAGACCTTAGCTTTATATGGTTTAGAAAATAATGCTCTTTCTACCTTCATTCTGAGGAGATATTAAGAAATAATCTTGGAAAATGCTGCTGGTATCAGCTGTTGTCCCAAGAAGGTATTTCTTGAAATGTAAAGGACAGAATTTTAAGGAAGTATTGTCTTTTTATTTTCTCAGATACAGAAAAATGCACCAAGTGTCCAGATGATCAATATCCAAATGAGGACAGAGTTCAATGTACCCTCAAAGTAATAATCTTCTTGTCTTATAAAGAATATTTGAGCTTCATACTCAACTCTTTTGCCCTACTCCTGTTCCTAACTACAGGCATTGTTTTAATCTTATTCATTAAATATCGAGAAACTCCCATTGTCAAAGCCAACAACCGGGACCTCTCTTACACCCTCCTGGTCTCCCTCCTGCTTTGCTTCTTGACCCCTCTTCTCTTTATTGGTCAACCAAGGAAAGATACCTGCCTTCTCCGACAAACAGTGTTCAGCATCATTTTCTCAGTTGCCGTTTCTTCTCTCCTAGCCAAGACAATCACAGTGGTGCTGGCTTTCCTGGCCACAAAACCAGGAAACCAAGTGAAGAGATGGTTGAAGAAGAGCTGGGCCAACTCCATTATCCTTTCTTCTGCTGCTATCCAAATTATCATCTGCTCCATCTGGCTTGGAGCTTTCCCCCCATTCCCTGACTCTGACTTTCACTCCCAGCCTGGAGTGATCATCCTGCAATGCAATGAAGGATCTGTTGTCATGTTCTACACTACCCTCAGTTATCTGGGCTTCCTGGCTGCCATCTGCTTTACAGTGGCTTTCCTAGCCAGGAAACTGCCTGGAGCTTTCAATGAAGCCAAACTGATCACCTTCAGCATGCTGGTCTTTTGCAGTGTCTGGGTGACCTTTGTGCCCACCTATCTGAGCACCAAAGGGAAATACATGGTGGCTGTTCAGGTCTTCTCCATCTTGTCCTCCAGTGCTGGTCTGTTGGGCTGTATCTTCATCCCCAAGTGCTACATTATCCTTCTGAGGCCAGACTTCAATACTAAGAAGCAGCTTATGGCCAAAACAAATGCAAAAATGTGAAACTTAAGAATTCACCCTCTCAAAATTCTCAAAGGATCCAAATCTTGAATATGGTGCAAGATTTGGAAAAATTGAAGGCCAGTCAGAAAATAGTGTCCTCCAGCCTTTTCCAGCTAATTGGAAGATGGCCATTTAGCTCTTTTGAGTAGTTGAATTATCATATCTATCTGTGCCCATAACTGAGCCCCGAAAATACCCCACCAAGATATTTTAAATGTGACATTTATACAGTGGGAATCGTGTTGATATGTCACAAATAATTGTATGGGAGCTGTAAAAATGCCATTATTTTAGTTGTATGATAGTCTTATTTGCAATTGGGGTTCTTTGTCATATTGGACCCACGATCTCAGGGTCATCAACCTAATATTGCTCATTATTATAAATTATTATAGAGATAGTGGTTGTTGTGAAGAAGCATGTGATTTCTCCTCTTACAGATGGAAATGTGGACTGTGGGAGGCCTTACCTGCTCGTTCTGCTCAGTCATTGCATCTCTTTCTACTCATCCCTACAACACGTGAAGAGTGTGTGAAGCAGGACACAGAACGTTACGGACATACTTGTGGGATTTTGTAGGTGTCAAACAGGGCAGCAATCTCAGAGGAGGTGAGATTGCTACCCTGTTTGTTGCCCCCTCCCTCCCTCTCTCAAATTACATTGTAACTTTTTTTAAAAATAGTCTCTCTTGTCCAATCGTTAAAAGCATAAGTTGTAAGAGGATTTTTGTGGACATTTTATGAAAAAAGACAATGAGGGTGTTTCAGTCACCAATAAAGGTACGTTGCCCTTTAATTCAGGTATGCCTTGACTGACACTTTTCACACTTATGACCTTGGCAGCATTTTAATATTCATTTTGATTTACATTTGGATGCTTGAAAACCGACTCATATTTGTGAAGGTTGCAGTATCCCGGGGCCAGGTGATCTCCTTTTGCAACCTTCTGACAAGCAAAGTCAATGGGAAAACCAGATTCACTTAACAACCATGTTATTAATTTAATAACCGTAGGGATTCCCTTAACAAATGTGGCAAGAAAAGTCATAAAATGAGGCAAAGCTCACCTAACAAATTTCTCACTCAGCCACATACATTTTGCGCTCAATTGAGGTCATAAGTTGAGGATTACTTGTAAAAGAAATCAATTTGTCCATCTCAGCAAATCCTGTCCATTTCACCAACCGATTCCTCCATGGTGGGCAGTGCTGAATTTTTTTGACTCTTCCATGTGGAATAGAAAAAATGGCTGCTGTCAGTTTAGATTCAAAATTGACAGTTGCTGCAGTCAACTGTCCCTGATCGGAATCTTTGTTCTGTTGCTAGGCAACTAACTTAACGGAACCTCCCTCCTGCTCTCCTTTCTCCTGGGCTATGACAAGTCAACACTTCAAGAGCCAAAATAACCAACAAAGGGGACAAAGGACAATCTTGACTTGTCCCCTTCTAGATATCACATGATTTACTTAGATCACCATTAATCATAACTAGAGTCTTCTGACACTAAATTCCTTGAATAAAATTCTCAGCAAAGTGCATATCTTCCAGAAATTTAAGTAAAGAAGACCAATTCAAATCCCAGGTCAAACTACCTTCTGGGTGGATGTGGGAAGAAATCAAGTCTCACCATCCACCACACTGAGGGCACTGCCACCCTCTCACCTACAGACCTCAAAGTCCACTTTTTATTTAACAAACCAAGAAACTTCAAAATATAGAGGATTTCAGTGTCTTAACATGAATAGGGAAAGACCACACAGAGTTGTCAAGGGGGAAAAAAACTTTCAATCCCCCCTTTAACTTTCTCCCTAATTATGCAATGATACAAGCTATTACTTTACTGCCTAATCCAAAACCTGATTTTTCTGATCTGTTCTATTTCTAGAACAGATTGGAAATGAAATTTCACATCAGATACAAGGAATTTTAAAATCTGCTTCAATTTAAGGTACATAAATGAAGAGTTAACATAAAAGAAAATCACAAACAGGCCTGGTTTTAACTTTAGACAGGGTTCAAGGGACTGATTGCCTCCATAGCTCTGGACAACCTTGCCCAGGAGACTTTGGAGGAGATACCATCTTGAAGGACAGCAAAAGTTACCAGGTTGTTGATATATCTACATCCATTTCCTGGATGAGTCCTACAGAAAGGATAACCACTAGAGAACAGTTCCTCCAGGGATGTATCTGTTATTTTTTTTCTTCAGTTTCTCCTCTGCAAATGGGACCGAGAAGTAGTTTAGGATCCCAAGAGGAAAAGTTGTTTCTCAGTGTAATGATCAGAACTCTGGCACATCTTCTGCTGCTCCAGTGATGTAAACATTAGACTGAAGCAACATGCAAAGGTCTTGCATCAGGAAAGAATATATACATCAGATCACAGTCTGTTGTGACACATGTTTGGGGACAGGCAGGAGCTGTGCTTTTGAATGTAAATTTCTTTCCTTTCAAGATCAAAGTCAGTTTGTCTCTGTGAATTGGGAAAGTCACTGGCCCTTCCATCTTGTAGAGTATTTTGAATTCTTCTCATTCTTCTTGTTCTTTCAACCCTATGAATTATGGGCCTCTTTCTTATGCTTCTGATGCTTCTGGTGTTGCAGCAAGTCTTTGGGAAGCTTAGACTGAAGTGCCCACTGAGTTTGGAGGGTCGAGATGAAAGCCACCCATGGAGCTATTATAGGCGAGGAGACCATCTCATTGGTGTAGTCCTTTGTGCAACAAGAATATCACGTGAAATGTTGCCTTTCAACATGGCTCCAAATAAAAAGTCTCACTCGTAAGTCATGAATGTGTGTGATAGAGTTGCCTTTCCTCCATTTACAGTTCTGTTCTTTTTATTTCTCTGACTCCTATGTTACAGGACCTGTCTAATTTCCTGAATGCTTTTGATTTTCACGGCTTCCCTCTTTTGTCTCCTTTTGCAGAAGAGACTCAAATCCAGAGATGGGGCAAGGGGAACGTCTGAAAGAAGTCCAGATTGTTTCCCCGTCCCTATCCAGGGCAGAGTTTATCAGTTGAATACTAAATTTTCTTTAAAGCAATGATTAAAAGAGCTGTAGTTTCCTCTGCCCTTTTCCATACTTTTATGACATCTCATTGATAGCCATTCCCTGATTCTTATAGAAAAAGACAACAGGTTATTTGTAGAATTGCTTTTCCTGCCCACCTATGAAATTGCTTTTCCTGGCCACCTTCTTTTTATGGTGGTTCTACTCTAATGATTGAATTAGTCTGAAACCGAGTTATTGGAGAAACGAATATCAGCCCTACTATAAAACGATATATTTGTAACTTTTAACCCTGGTGGAGGTTAATCTCAATCCCATCTTCTGAACAATAATAAAACAGGTGTATAGATCCAAAGAGAAATAAATCAACTTGAACATTATTTTACAGTAAGACATTTGATGAAATGCATAGAATCACCCGCTTCATTATGACTATTGAAGAGGTCAGCAAGAATAGATGGTACCTGCAAAATTTCACCCTTGGCTACAACATCCAGAATGACTATTTTAACACAATTGGCACTTCAGAAGCTTTGCTGGACATGCTGTCTACTGGAGAGGCCAATGTTCCCAATTACAACTGTGGAAGGAAGGACAACCTTTTGGCTCTTCTTGATGCAGCTGCCAGTGATATCTCCATCCAGATGTCAACCTTAGTAGGCACCTACAAAGTGGCACAGGTTTGTGTGTGTGTGTTTCTGTATCTGTTCAAGTGAATGTCCTCAGGTGGCTGGTAAGGCCTATACAGGCATGAAATGTTCTGCTACCATTGTTGCAGAATTTGCAGATCTGGCTTTGTGGAGTGCTCGCTTCTTTTGTGCTATGGTTGTTCTTCTGTCCTCAGATGTCTGGCAGCCTTGGTGGATTATCTGATCTAGTCCTTCTGTAGTCCACTATAACCTCCTTGGTCTTATTGGTGTTAAGGACCAGGTTATTGTCTCCACACCATGAAAGTAACCGGTTTACTTCATCTTGATAGGCAGACTCATCCCCCCAGAGATGAATCCCACTACTGTTATATCATCTGCAAATTTAATAATAGTATTATTGGCATGAGAGGGAATCCAGTCATGTACATAAAGAGTACAGAGTAAGAGACTCAACACACAACCCTGTGGTGTACCAGTGTTAAGAATAAGGGCTGAGGAGGTATGAATCATGGAATTCAAGAACTGCTTTTCACTGTGGCCATTTCAGATGTCATTGCTCTAGGATCCAGAGTGGGGAAGGATCAAAGCAATCATATCCTCTCATGACACCATCCCCATTGCTTTGGGGGTTTCTGCTACACATTTGTGAAAGTGAGGAGAGGCTCTGTGTCTAATCAAATTGTCTTATGTATAAAAGGAAAATGAAGCAATGATGGAAGGCTCTTGTTTTGTACATTATATTAGCCAAAAATAATATTTTTCAATGGTAACATATTCTAGATTCATTAAAAGAATCCCAGTAGATTATCTTACTTACAGACTACATATAAACTCATAGAGACCACTAGCATTAACTAACCACTTTATTAAAACATTGCAAACATATTAACCAAAATGTTAAGAGCCACAGTGGCACAGTGGTTAGAATTCAGTACTGCAGGCTACTTCTGCTGACTGCTGGCTGACTGCAGTTTGGCAGATTGATTCTCAACAGGCTCAAGGTTGACTTAGCCTTCCATCCTTCGGAGGTGGGTAAAATGAGGACCCAGATTATTGGGGGGCAATAGGCTGACTCTATACACATAGAGAGGGCTGTAAAGAACTGCGAAGCGGTGCTATTGCTACTGTTCCCTCCCCTTCTTAACCTATTGGTGATAAAATCCTTAATAGAAGGCTCTAAGAGCAAAGTTCCTCATCAGAACCTCCTACTATTCAAGAAATATCTTGATTGGTGGTGTTTACTCAAGAAAATTTCAGCACCTGGAATAATTGTTAAATAAGTACCTTATAACCTACAGTATTTGTGGTGCTCCAGAGATAAAAAGGTGTCACGTATCTATTATCTGAATGTTAATTGTGTATGAAAGAGAGAGAGATCAGTATGTTAGACTGCACATTAGATGAAAGACCTTTGGAATCTATACATTAAAACAATATATTTCCTTTGCAATCAGAATTTTAAAACATACATAATATGAAACTGTATTTGAAACAGTATCCCCATCTGTGGATCACATTGTGGTAACTTGTAGTTATGATGCAGAAATATTATTTGTAGTCTTTATTCTTTTTTATTTTTATTAATTTGTTTTTATTCTATTTTATATAAGGTTCTACTTATTATATTATGTATCTTGATATGGGGGTCTAATAACTGATCAACCACATAGTATTCTTATATGTTCATAAGAACCAAGTTGGATTGATTAAAAGCTAACATTTGGAGTTGATCTGACCCCATATATGACACAGAATTCTTCATGACTTTTTTTCAGACCAATTATGAAATTGTTTCAGAGGCTCTGAGTGATAAAAGTCAATTCCCCTTTTTCCACCCGATGTTCCCCAAAGAAGGAATCCAATATCCAGGCATTGTCCAATTGCTCTCCCATTTCAGATGGACCTTGGTTGGTCTCTTTGCTTCAGACACAGAAAATGGAGAGAATTTTATGAGGATTTTTACTCGTATGCTTGTCAGGAATGGAATTTGTGTTGTTATATCACAACGATTCTCAACGACTCGACTTACAACACCCCTCAGGGATGCCATCTCAAAGTGGAGACAAGTCAATGTCTTTCTTCACTCCATCGAACATGTTCCTCTTTTGGAGAGAATTATTCCTTTCCATTTAACATTTATGCAGATTCCTGGACCTATAGAAGGGAAAGTCTGGATCCTCACAGTCTTGACAAAATATAACATGCGAAGAAACAGAATTTTCAAGCACATTCATAGTGTATGGAGTTTTCCTTTACAGGAAAAAAAATGGACCAAAAATAATGCCATATATCCCTTCCACTTACTGGAACCCCAATATCGAACTCGGTCTTTGCACTATTCTTTTTCACAGCATGCCTTTTCTGTCAAAGGTCGGAGAAGATGCACCCAGAAAGCACCACTGGAGAATAAAATAAGCGGTATACAGATTCAAACTAGACAAAAGGTTTTCAGTATCATTAAGACTCTGGCCCATGCCTTGAATGCTGCATATTCCTCCAGATCCAGGAGAAGAAGAAAGAAGGACAAAGAGAGGTTGAGGGCTTCAAAGCTGCAGCCATGGCAGGTATTGGATCCCAACAAGAATCTTGGTTTCTTTGGAGAAGTAACTCAAAGAAAGAGGGAAAGGAATCATCTCAACCTCCTTGTGCCACAAAAGACCGACAGGTTTGGCCGATCTAATTGCTTGGAGCATAAAGTTCCAAACAGCAAAAAGTATGGCAAATATAACTTGATATTACAGACTGACAATTTTAAAAATGATGCCTGCATTTTTAAATAAATTTCGGTATGCATGGGTTTGTGAGTAGCATCTTCACAAATTTACCCTCACAAATTGGAAGGAAATCCTGAGAACCTGTAGTCCAGCCTCTCATCTCTGCAGGAATCTCAGTTAAAACTTTTCTGACTGGTGGCTGTGCAGTCTTTGAAAAGAATAGAATAAGAGAGTTGGAAGATACCTTGGAGATCTTCTAGTCCAACCTCCTGCTTTGGCAGGATACCCTACACCACTTCAGACAAATGGTTACCCAACATCTTCTTTAAAACTTTCAGTGTTGGAGCATCCACAACTTCTGGAAGCAAGTTGTTCCACTGATTAATTTTTAACTGTCAGGAAATTTCTCCTCAGTTCTAAGTTGCTTCTCCCCTTGATTAGTTTCCATCTATTGCTTCTTGTTCTACCCTCAGGTGCTTTGGAGAATAGTCTGACTCCCTCTTCTTTGTGGCAGCCCCTGAGATATTGGAACACTGCTATCATGTCTCCCCATACTCCTTCTTTTCATTAAACTAGACATACCCAATTTCTGCAACTGTTCTTCATATGTTTTAGTCTCCAGTCCCATAATCATCTGTGTTGCTCTTCTCTGCACTTTTCAGAGTCTCCACATCTTTTCTACATTGTGGCAACCAAAACTGAATGCAGTATTCCAAGTGTGGCCTTACCAAGGCATTATAAAATGGTATTAACACTTCATGTGATCTTTATTCTATCCCCCTGTTTATAGAACTGTTTTGGCCTTTTTGGCAACTGCTGCACACTGCTGGCTCATATTTAAATGGTTGTCCACTAGGACTCCAAGATCCCTCTCACAGTTACTACTATTGAGCAAGGTACCACCTATACTATACCTGTGCATTTTGTTTTTCTTGCCTAAATGTAGAACCTTACTTTTTTCACCATTGAATTTCATTTGGTTAGATATTGCCCAATGTTCAAGTTTGTCCAGATCCTTCTGTATCTTAAGTCTTTCTTCTGGAGTGTTGGCTATTCCTGCCAGCTTAGTGTCATCTGCAAATTTGATGAGTTCCCCATTTATCCCCTCATCCAAATAATTGATGAAGATGTTAAAGAGTACAGGGCCTAAAACAGAGCCTTGGGGTACTCCACTACATACTTCCCTCCATGAAGATGCAGTTCCATTGAGGATTACATGTTGAGTGTGGTTGGTCAGCCAGTTATGAATCCATCTGGTGGTGATGCTGTCTAACCCATATTTTTCTACTTTATCTAGTAGTAGGTTATGGTCTGCTTTATCAAATGCCTTACTGAAATCCAAGTAAATTTTGTCACTTTGTCAAAGAATGCAATAAGATTAGTCTGGCATGATCTGTTTTTGATAAACCCATGTTGGAGACTGAATGAAAATTTATTTAGATATGAAAACTATATTAATGATTGTAAAAAATTACTATCTGAATATTTTGTTTTGAATATGAATAAGGGTACATCTATGGAATTTGTATGGGATGCAAGCAAAGCGTATATGAGAGGAGTTTTGATGAATATAAATAAAACACATAGAAATAAGCAAGGGCTAAAACGAACAGAACTGGAAGAGGAAATTAAGAGAAAAGAGCTGGAGTTAACAAGGAAACCAGACGATACAAAGGTTAAGGAAGCTATTAACATATTAAAATCTCAATTTGACATGTTGATCTCTGACCAGGTAGCTACTAATTTATTATATGCAAAACACAATACTTTTTGTAATGCAAACAAACCTGGCAGATGGTTAGCTTATCAGATTAGGAAAAAAAAGGAAAACTCGAAATATATCTAAACTGATTTACAGAGGGAAGGAGGTGTTCCAACAGGAAGAGATTCAAAAGGCTTTCTGGGAATTTTTTACAGAACTGTATAAAGGGGATAAAATTAATGGTTTAGACATAGACAAATATTTAGACAAGGAGAAAATACCTTCAGTTAGAGAAGAACACAGGCAAAAATTGAATCAACCAATAACCTCGGGGGAAATCCTGCAGGTAATTAAGCAATTAAAGCCAGGGAAAGCACCAGGTACAGATGGCTTGACAGCGGTTTACTACAAAAACTTACAGTTAGAAATGGTAGAACCTCTTAGAGAATTATTTAATATGATTCAAACGGAAGGTAAAGTCCCTCCATCTTGGAAGACAGCGTTTATATCTTTGATACCCAAAGAAGATCAAGATACTACTCAACCCAAAAATTATAGACCCATTTCATTACTGAATGTAGATTATAAAATTTTTACTAAAATATTAGCAAATAGGTTAATGTTGGTCATTCAACAATTGATACATACGGACCAAACAGGTTTTATACAAGGGAGACAGATGAAAAGTAATGTCAGATTAATTATTAATGCATTAGAATATTTGGGAAAGAACAACCAGATCCCTGCTGCGTTTATATTTTTGGATGCTGAGAAGGCCTTTGATCGAGTTAACTGGCAATTTCTGCTGAAGATATTGCAAAAAATGCAGATAGGAGATAATTTTTTACAGTCAATTAAAGCAATATACCAACAGCAAACAGCACAAATCATAGTCAATGGAAGTTTAACAGACTCTTTTCAAATTGGAAAAGGTACAAGACAGGGTTGTCCTTTGTCCCCATTATTGTTTATTATAACTTTGGAAGTATTGTTGAATAAAATACGGGGCTTGGATGGTTTAAAAGGGATCAAGATTAGGCAGCAAGAATATAGAGTCCGCGCTTTTGCGGATGATTTGGTCATAATATTGGAACAACCGCAGGAATCCAGTATGGTTTTAATGAATACGATTAATCAATATGGTCAAGTGTCTGGCTTTAAAATAAACTTAGGAAAAACCAAAATATTAGCTATAAATATGAATATTAAACAAAAGGAAGAATTAGGAGTGATGCTAGGATGTGAGGTAGTTAAAAAAGTCAAATATCTTGGAGTTAACATTTTAACTTCAAATGGGAAATTATATAAGCATAATTATGAACCACTTTGGCATAGCATACAGACAGAGATGAAAAAATGGGAGAAATTGCACTTATCTTTGCTGGGCAGGATAGCGGCAGTGAAAATGAACATTTTACCAAAATTTTTATTTCTTTTCCAAATGTTACCTATACTTAAAAAAGATGCGAACCTTTTAGAATGGCAGAAGGGTATCAACAAATTTGTGTGGGCAGGAAAGAAGCCGAGGGTAAAGATGAAAATAATGCAAGATGTACGCGAGAGAGGAGGATTGAAACTACCTAATTTAAAACTATATTATGATGCAGTGGCATTATCTGTAATTAGTGATTGGATTCATTTAACCAATGATAGAATATTGAACATTGAGGGACACGATCTGGTATTTGGTTGGCATGCTTACCTGTTATTCAACAAAAAATTGGATAAGAACTTTAAAAGTCATATTTTGAGAAATGCTTTATTGCGGGTTTGGAAGAAATACCAATATAAATTAAATGACAAGATACCCATGTGGGCAATTCCTAGACATGCAATTGAAAATATGAATACAGCACAAAAACAGGACAGATTTACTTACAGACAGCTTCTTACCTCGGAAAGGGGGGTATTACAATTAAAATCTTTAGAGGTATTAAAAGAGGAGAAGGTAGTTCAAACATGGTTCCAGTATGGGCAATTACAGGCTAGGTGGAAAATAGATCAAAAAATTGGCTTTATTCAAGTTGAGGATAATCTGTTTAAACAAATAAGAGATCAAAGCTTAATGCATATGAAGAGGATATATAATGTATTAATACAGATGGATTCGGAAACAGAATTAGTCAAAGATTGTATGATAAAATGGGCTCAAAATATTGAGGAACCAATAATGTTGGATACATGGGAAAGAATTTGGGTAAGAAATGTGAAATTTACACAAGCTCAAAATCTGAGAGAAAATTTTTACAAGATGTTTTATAGATGGCATTTAGATCCTAAAAAGTTGGCTTCTATGTATCCGAATGTACAGCCTAAATGTTGGAGGTGTGGTTCTCTCGATGCTACATATTATCATATATGGTGGACCTGCCAAAAGGTTAAGGCATTTTGGATAAAAATATGGTGGGTCATGCAAAATGTTTTTAAAAAAAGGATAAAGTTTATTCCTCAGTTATTTTTACTAGGTATATGTACTGATTTTACAGTGGTAGAGACCAATTTGATTCTGCACCTGATAACTGCAGCAAGACTGTTGGTGGCGCAATATTGGAAGAAGGAAGACTTGCCTACAATCCAAGAATGGACATTGAAAGTAACAAACTTAGCTGAAATGGCTAAAATATCGGCATATCTCAAAGATCATTCAAATGAGAGATATAAACGAGACTGGAAAAAATGGATTGACTATATACAAATAAATACGGGACTAAGAAATTCCAGTTAGCCTATGCTTAAGATCAGAAATGATTTAAACTGTTAAAAGTTAGTTCAGTAAGAAGAAGCTAAGTTCAATCTAGAATGTCATTAATTTCTTTATTTCTTTTTTCTCAATAGATTTTAGACTGTGTTAGTTAAAAATCCATACCGTGTACGGGTTCTGGGAAGTCGGGGGGGGGGGAAGGAGGAGGGGGGGGTGGAGGGAGGGAGGGGTACACACAACAAAAAAAATTGTATTTCAATGTCTTAATGATTGACAAATGATGACATATTTGTGTTTGTTTTTTTTAAAGAAAAATAAAAAAGTTCTCTTAAAAAAAAAAGATTAGTCTGGCATGATCTGTTTTTGATAAACCCATGTTGGCTTTTGGTTATTACTTTGTTTACTTCTAGGTGATCGCTGATTCATTGCTTGATTATCTTTTCAAGAATCTTCCCTAGTATTGAAGTTAGATAGGTCTGTAGTTTCCTGGATCTATTTTTTTCCTTTTTTGAAGATGGGAACCACATCAGTTCTTTTCCAGTCTTGTAGCAGTTCCTCGTGCTCCAGGATCTCTGAAAGATGTAGTTCAATGGTTCTGAGATCTCGTCTGCCAGTTCCTTCAGAACCCTGGGGTGTAATCCATCTGGTCCTGGTGATTTGAACTCGTCTAGGGTAGACAGGTGCTCACTTACCATTTTCTTCCCTATTTTAAATTGTGTTCCTAATCTGTTTTTTGCGCTGCTCTTTTTGATAGGTTGAACTGTTTTTTTTCCTTTGTGTAAAGACAGATGCAAAAAATGAATTAAATACTTCTGCTTTCTCCCTGTTGCTTGTCACCTTCTTTCCACTTTCTCCCTGCAATGGACCAATTGTTTCCTTGACTTTTTTCTTGTTTTTAACATATTGGAAGAAAGTTTTTTGTTACTTTTGTAGCAAGCCTTTCTTCATTGTGAGCCTGAGCTTTCCTAACTTCATCTTTACAGGCTAGGGGCTATTTGCTGATATTCTCCCTTAGTTATGTGCCCCTATTTCCACTTTTTATACTTATCCTTTTTGTCTTTCAATTTGTCAGAGAGTTCTTTATGTAGCCATGCTGGTTTCTTTTGGGAGCTGTTATGTTTCTTCTTCATTGGTATTGTGCTAGACAGGGCTTTTATAATCTCACTTTTCAAAATTCCCCAAGCTTCTTGAGTTGTTTTCCCTTTGAGGATTCTCATCCATGGAATCCTTCCCAAGCTCTCTCTCTCTCTCTTTGCATTAAGACAATCAAAGAAGGGGAGACCAACCCTATCTGCTTCAAAACTGTTCCTATTAAGATACATTTCCTCTAGTTTAGCCAAAATCTGCTTTCTTGTAGCTGAGTTAATTTTTCCAGCACCAATAATCTGTAATAACATGAAAAGATCTTCAATCAATCAATCAATCAATCAGAATAGAGCTGGAAGAGACTGTGAAGGTCTTCTAGTCCAACCCCTGGCTCAAGCAGTCTAATTTTAAAAACCTCCAGTGATGAAGCATTTTTGAAGGCAAGTTGTTCCACTGGTCAATTGTCCTCACCATTAGGAAGTTTCTCTTTAATTCCAGGTTGCTTCTCTCCTTGATTAGTCTCCAACTGTTGTTTCTTGTCCTGCCCTCTGGTGCTTTGGAAAATAAGTTGACCCCCTCCTCTTTATGGCAGCCTTTCAAATACTGGAATACTGCTATCATGCCCCCCTCCCCCAAAAAACCTCCTTTTGTCTAGATTGGCCATACCCAATTCCTGTAACCATTCTTTATATGATTTAGTCTCCAGGCCCATGATCATCTTAGTTGCTCTTTGCAATTTTCTAAAGTCTCAGCATCTTTTTTGTAATGTGGTGACGAAAACTGGATGCAGTATTCCAGGTATGGTCTCACTAAGGCTTTATAACATGCTACTAATACTTCATGTGATTTTCATTCTATGCCTCTGTTTATGCAACAAAGGATTGTATTGGCTTTTGGGGGGGAGCGGCTGCACATTGCTGGCTCATGTTTACCCTCATGTTTTGGGGTAGCAAACTGGCAGCCCGTTGGCCGGATGCATCACGTGCAAGCCACACCCCCCCCCCACACACACCAGCTCTGCAAAGTTGTCATGATACATTGTGATATATCATGTGACATGATTGAGTTTGACATCTGTGATGTAGGATAAGAAACCAAGGTTTCTGCTTTTAATATTTGTGGATTTTTCCATTCTAGCTTCATCCTTTTATGAAGAAGGATGTATTTTGTAATATTTCCCTTTGGAAACTGTATGTGGATCAAAATGGAGATATAGCAGCAGATCTGGACATCGTGAACTGGATGTTTGACTCCAAGGATTACCTCATCAAAGGCAAACTGGGGAGTTTTGAAAAAAAGGGAGTTTTTGTCAACCAAGATGCTCTTCAACGGCTAGCGTTGCTCAACCAGGTGAGGAAAAATATTGGTGTCTTTTTTCTATTGTCCAAAAATGTAGCACCTATTTCAAGCAAGCTAAGCATAGTCACTGTGGCTTAATGATGAAATGAAGCCATATGAAACTAATCAGAGGGGCCATCAGGTGCTTGGATTGTGATTCTGATTTCCTTGGCAAAGAAGAAGGCAATTTTGTTTAGTAGTTTCTGAATTTGGTGTCAGACTGAATCCAATGAAATTCAGTCAAAACCTAGTCTGTAGTCTGTAATTGTTCTGACTCAGCTCCCCAACCATGACAAACCCTGTGAAGTTAATTCGAAGATTCCTTTATTAGGAGTGTCAGCAACCCCAGAAAAAAGTTTCTCCCTCAACGCAGGCTAACAAGTCCATCTGGCCAGAAGATGAATAGTTGTCTGCCACATCTATTCATCTCTGCCCCCTGCCTTTTATCCCCAGAGCTCAGGTGGGGCTTCATTAGCAGTGGTGGATCTTCTGTCCCAAGGATTGGCCACAGATTTCCACTGTTCTCCTCTTCTCTGCCTTCTGTGCATCTGCATGTCAGGCACTGGACCAGTGGTAGGTTGCAGGCGGTACGCTCTGGTACGGGCATACCAGAGCCTGCCCAGAGCACCGGATACCGTTCTGGTACGGTGCTCCGGAGGGCCCACCCACCTGCCCTTACCTGTCTTTTAAGGCTTCTGCGCTTCTGCACATGGGCATGGCGCATACAGCGCCTGCGCGACACTCCGCGGAGCAGCTGGAGAGTCGTGGAGGCTCGCGGAAGCACTAAGAGTTCTCCGAACTACTCAAAATTTCCCCTACCGGTTCTCCAGAAGTAGTCAGAACCTGCTGAATGCCACCTCTGTGTGCAGCCATATGGATTGAGCAAATAAATATATAAAGAAACAAATAACATTCCCTTTAAGGTTGACACCCTTATTTAGTTTGTAGCTTTAGTAGAAGACTGCTTTGAACCTCTTTCAAAGGGCTTTACAATGCTTTGTATAGTCGTTAAGAATTTTTTGCAGATCCTACTAGTGACAAGTTGTTTTCTTCATCACAGATTTACTTTTTGAAAATAAATCTAATGGAGTAAAATTTATAATTTTACTTTCTTTTATTTCAAAATTTAATATGACTAGATAATCGTATTTTAATGCCATGGATATATGAAGAATGGAGGAGTGCATGTTAATATGGCTATATGGGGGAAGCCATTGGTTGTCATTTAATGCTTAAGTATTTTTTCAGTTCAATTCTTCGAGACTTTATTAAGTAGAAAAGTACTTCATTGCAAAGTGATCTGCCAGAAGTAAAGGTGAGGAACTAAATGAAGAAACTGCAAGTTCTTACAGTCATTGGGAATTAGTTAGAAATTTTATATTCATCTAAGTGAGGCCCAGTGTTGTGGCCCACCAGCGGGACAATGGACAATGAAGAGGTTGGGGAGGAACAAGGGCCAGTCCTGGAGGCTGGCAAAGGCTTGGATGAGGGCTCTGCATCGGAGGCAGAGATAGAGCCAAAGCCATCTAGGGGTTCTCAGCTGCCTTCAGAGCTAGACAGCAGTGAGGCAGAGGAACAGCTGGAGCCTGTTACCAATGTCCACATGAGCAGAGCTGCCACAAGAAAAGAACAGCTAAGAAATCAGGGTTGACTTGGAGTAAAGCCACAGGTGGATGGTGGATGGCCCCTCGCATAGGAAATAAAAGAAGAGCGAAAGGGGACTGGGTTTTTGCAGGAAACAATTCATTTGTTCGTTCGTTCATCCATTCATTTCAGGACTGTCCATGAATCTCAGAGACTCTGTGCCAAGTCTTTCTTTGCACAGCACTATATTTGGAAAATATTTACATGGTAGCTTTCCATGTAAATATTTTTAGATAAGGTCTGTGGTCATAAATTCACCTTTGAAAGACTGTTTACCAGGCCTTTGCTGAATGTCAATGAGAGGAATCCACATTTATTTAATAAAAGGGGTTTTGTCAGGACCAGGAATCTGCCTTGTGCTTTTTGGGAAAGCCTAGGTTAGAACACCCACAGTGTATTGGACTAACCTTTACATTGACCTCTATCCTCCATGGATGGTCAATTTTGACATGATTTTTTTGACATTCCTTATTTGCCCTCTTTAGAGTTTCCCTCAATCAAAATGTGTGGAAAATTGTCATCCTGGATTTGTCAAACAGGCTCGAGAAGGAGAGCCAGTTTGCTGCTACGACTGCATTCCTTGTCCAAAGGGGACCATCTCCACTCAGGAAGGTGAGTAACTCTGGAGAAAGTATGCTGTATTCATCCAGAGCATCTAGATAAAGATGCATGTTAAAGACACATTTAATTTTGAACATGTTGCTGTTTTTCTTCCATAATGGGAGGAATAAGAAAAAGATCTTGAAGGATGAGATTGGAAGAGATAGAAGAACTTGGTGGATTCTTCAAGAGTACTTGTGTTAGGAGAAATCTTTCTTCTTGTTGTTAGTTTAGTAATGTCCTCTCATCTTACCTTTACTAAGAACATCTGAATTCTTTGAAATTTGAGAAATGGTTTCAGATAAATGGCTTTTTCATATCTAAGCTAACTTTATTTTATAGGCCAATGATACATCGATCAATCATTCAACCAATATTTCAATCAATTAATCCAACAGACAATCTTTATTAAGATCATAGGGTCACATAAGCAGAAAGATCCAATTGGGAGGATCACGGGGGGTGGGGGGTGAGCTGTTGGGTTCAAGAAACAAGAGAAAACCAAGTGGAGAACTCACCATAAAATCCATCTAGAGGATATCAATGTGAGAGGAGAGATGTAAATTTAATATTATTAGGCAGAAAAATCTGCCTCTTTTCTCTCCAATATTTTATCCTGTGGTTTAAGAAGTAAAAGACAAATATAGTATCAAGACAAAATAAAGACAAATATAGACACAATAGTAGTAACTTTGAGAGGGATCTTGGAGAACGTATAGCCAAGTTCAACCCTCCCAGTTTCAACAAAAGCACCATAATGGATTCATTAGTAGGATTCCTACTGAGCCTGTCCACCTTAACTCATCTTTTCAATGTTATTGGATATTAAACAGTGAAATACAAACAATTGCAACACACACACACACACACACACAGAGTTGTGATTCTAAAAGGAAAAAAAATCACTTTAAATTCACTTTTGGGATTAAAAGCAACCAGATATAAAGGAAGAAGAAAAGAGAATTAATAAAGAACAATCTACATACTTTGCACTTAAACCAATGTGAAGGTCATTAGCCTTTAAAAGCAACCAGATAGAAAGGGAGAAGAAAAGAGAATTAATAAAGAACAATCTATATACTTTGCACTCAAACCAATGTGAAGGTCATTAGCCTTTAAAAGTAGTATTACAGCTAGAGAGAATGGAAATAAATTAATTCATCTTTTATTCTTAGAAGCTGAAGTCACTGCAGAAACAGGTAACAATCTCAGTTTCTGTTCATGTGTTGGTTCAGGAAATGATCTTTTTCTACTATCAAATTATTTTGATATGGACTTTGGGCAAAAGGCAGTTAAAACCAACAATGAAACATTTTACAAAACCAACCTAAAGCATGTAACAGAAATAATAAAGATTGAAAGAGGCAACTACATCGGCAGGTTACAGGTGGTGCAACTACTGCATGGGATCCCTATCATTAGGGGGTCCACAGTTCTGTTGAAAGAATGACATATTAAGGAATTTGTAGAGGGGCTCAAGGATTGCAGCTAATTTCACATTTGGGGTACTCAATGCCTATTTCCAGCAATGGGCACAGCACCTTCTATCTTGAAGGAGGTCTCCCTTTCAAGAGGCTCACTGTGGACCTCCGCATGCAAGACCAGAGCAGACATGATAGATATGCCTCAGATTGGTTCCCTAAAATATTTCCACCTTACAGTTCTTTGGAAGCCTGCTTTTTCTGTTGGAACTCCTGCCCTATTGCACATCTTCTTCCTTGAATTCCAACAGGCACCCAGCCTTCTGAAATTACTGAGATATATTTTCTTACCCCAATTGATGAGATAAAGTGAGGTTAGTGCAGGATGAGGGTGTGGTGTGTTGCATCAGTTAAGGTGTTGTGACTCTGAGTATTTCTCTTTTGGATCTTATTTCTTCTTCTTGTTTTTATAGCTGTATATATTGGGGGGGGGATTTTTGCTGGTTGTAAGCTGCCTGAAGTTTGCTTTAAAAAGGTCAGCCCGACAAATGTTTTATATATGTATGCAGCTTCCTATTTACAATTTACTGTATTTTTCACTCCGTAAGACACACTCCCCCGCTCAAAAAAGTGGGTGGAAATGTCTGTGACTCGGTGCTGGTCCTCTGGTGAATAGCAGCCAGGCCATGGTAACGGGGTCCTTTTACAGTGCTAAATCCCGCCTCCTCTGTCTTTGTCATTGCCCACCTCTTCTGTCTCTTTTTCGCAGTACAGGAGTCAATAGGCAGAGCTGGCACATAAGAGGACACCTATCTGTGGTCCTCTCAAGCTCCGTGCAGTGGTGGGATTCATTTTTTTTACTACCAGCTCTGTGGGCATGGCTTGATGGGTGTGGCATAGCTTTGTGGGCATGGTTTGGGGACGTGGCAGGGGAAGGATACTGTAAAATCACCATTTCCTCCCCACTCCAGGGAAGGTTACTGCAAAATCCCAATTTTCTCCCGATCAGCTGGGACTCGAGTGGCAGAGAATAGAAGGGGGTGGGGGCAGTCAGAGTTGGTATTTACCGGTTCTCCGAACTACGCAAAATTTCTGCTACCGGTTCTCCAGAACTGAACCTGCTGAATACCACCTCTGGATCTGTCTGATTTTTTTTTCTTGTTTTCCTCCTCTAAACCTAGGTGCGTCTTATGGTCAGGTATGTCTTATAGTGCGAAAGATATGGTACTTGGTGTTCCTGTCTCTCAGTATCATCTGTCATCCAAAGAAGGTCTTTCTTGAGATGTGAAAAGAGAGACTATAAAAGGAATATTACTTTCTGTTTTGTCAGATACTGAAAAATGCACCCAGTGCCCAGATGATCAATATCCAACTGAGAGCCAAATACAATGTATCCCCAAAAGAATAACCTTCCTGTCCTATGAAGAACATATCAGCATCATCCTGATCTCCTTTGGCCTAATCTTGTTCCTAACCACAGGATTTGTGTTAATCATGTTCCTTCAGTACTGAGAAACTCCTATTGTCAAAGCCAACAACCGGGACCTCTCCTACATCCTCCTGGTCTCCCTCCTGCTTTGCTTCTTATCCTCCTTGTTCTTTATTGGCCGACCAAGGAAAGCTTCCTGCCTTCTCCGACAAGCGGTATTCAGCATTGTATTCTCAATAGCTGTGTCTTCTTTGTTGGCCAAAACTATCACAGTGGTATTGGCCTTCCTGGCTTCAAAACCAGGAAATAGGATGAGAAGGTGGTTGGGGAAGAGCTTGGCCAACTCCATCATCCTTTCAGGTTCTGGTGCCCAGGTTGTCATCTGTGCCTTGTGGCTGGGGATTTCTCCCCCATTCCCTGACTCTGGCCTCCACTCCCAGCCTGGGGAGATCATCTTTCAATGCAATGAAGGCTCCATCACCATGTTTTATGTTGTCCTTGGCTATATGTGTTTCCTAGCCATCATTTGCTTCACTGTAGCTTTTTTGGCAAGGAACCTGCCTGGGGCATTCAATGAAGCTAAGCTGATCACTTTCAGCATGCTGGTTTTCTGCAGTGTCTGGGTCTCCTTCCTGCCCGCCTAAGCACCAAAGGAAAGTCTATGGTAGTCGTGCAGATCTTCTCCATCTTGGCCTCCAGTGCTGGGCTGCTGGGCTGTATCTTTTTTCCCAAATGCTACATCATCATCCTGAGGCCAGATCTAAATACAAAGGAACATCTAATGACAAAAGTAGGGAAATAATAGTGAAACTGTTCTTAGGCTCATGACATTTCATTTTCCACTGCCGTTTTTAGTGTGCTTGTATTCTTCATTGCATAAATTGGACAATTAAGATTATAAAAAAAACCCAACTAATGAATAGAAATGTGAAGTTTAAGAGTAATTAAATTAAAATTCAACATAATCTTCAAACAGTAGAATAATTGAATAGATAATTGAAATTTTCATGCAGCCAGAGATGCACAGGATAAGAAATAAGGATAAGAAATTAACATGAGGCAAATGCAGAGGAGACAAATTTCCCAAAAGAAAGTGAGAAAGTGTACATTACCTAAGATAGGATGAATATGGAAACATAATTTTTTGAATACTCCCCCCGCCCTCCCTCCTTCTCCTTTTCTTGGAAGTAGATGAGCCAGTAAACACTCTAGATCAGTGAAGGTGAACCTTCACACATGTCCATGGCTTTCTTGGAGTCTGGGGAGAGCGACAACAGCCTCCCTGTCCACCCAGGCCCTCCAGAGGCAGGAAACAACACATTTCCCAACTTCTGGTGGGCTCATTTTTTGCCCTCCCCAGGCTCCAAAGCCTTTCTTGGAGCCTTGGGAGGGCAAAAACAGCCTCCCCCGCACCCTTAGAGGCCTTCCAGAGGCCGGAAATGGCCCATTTCCCAACTTCCAGTGGGCCGGGTAGGTCTGTTTTTCACCCTCCCCAGGTTCCAGAGCCTTTCCTAGAGCCGGAGGAGGGTGAAAATGGATTCCCTGCCCACACAAAAGCTCTCCAGATGCCAAAAATGGAAACAAACAAACTTTGTTTCTGAACTTCCCTTGGAACATTTTTTGCCCTCCCCAGGGGAGGGTGAAAAATGGCCCAACGGAAGTTTGTTTTTGAACTTCTGGTGGACCTGTTGGGCCATTTTTTGCCCTCTCCAAGCTTCAGGAAAGTCTCCCTCCCCTTGCCTTCTGAAAGGCCAAAAATCAGCTGGCCAGCGTGCACATGCATGCTGGAGCTGACATAGGCAACCCCTCGTGTGGCCTCAGAGATGGCTCTGCGTGCCCCATGTGAGACACATGCCATAGGTTCGCCCCATGGCTCTAGATGACCTGGAGTTATGTGGACATAATCTGTCCTCTACCATCCTCTGGAGTTTATTTAAGCTCATGCCTACTGCTTCAGTGATCCCATCCAGTCACCTCATTCTCTGTCGTCCCCTTCTTCTTTTGCCCTTTATCTTTCCTAGCATTAGGATCTTCTCCAGTGAGTCCTTCCTTCTCATTAGGTGGCCAAAGTATTTGAGTTTCATTTTCAGGATCTGGCCTTCTAAAGAGCAGTCAGGGTTGATCTCCTCTAGAACTGAGTGGTTTGATCGCCTTGCAGTCCAATAGACTTGCAGAAGTCTTCTCCAGCACTGGATGACTTATGCCAGTTACTTTGCAAGTATTGTATGACATTATAGACTTTGTGGACTTCAGACTTTCAGGACTTGGTCTTGAAACATAATTGCTGAAGTACCCTTCCTAGACATAACCCCCAAATAATGATCCAACAGCAAAACAGCACCTGGAGAGCTCAAGAACCTCTGAATATTTAATCCAAGGAAGAAGAAAACATCATACCAGATTGGTCTCTTGTCCAAAGAAGCCACCTGATACTGTAGTCCCCAAAATGAAAAGCTTTCAGCGTTGTACTATGTGAATGGGGAAAGAATATATGCTAGATAATGTAAGGAGGATATTCCGGAAACGTCACTATCCTGACTTAACTAGGGGGCTGCAGGGAGAGCCCACCTTATCCAGAAGCTGCCTAGAGGATAACTGACTTTGTTTCATCCAATGGTGGGGAAAGCGTTGGATCACCAAGTGATCCATTCCCTGATCTCCCCACCCTTCCTTGAAGAAACAACACTAAGGAGAAGGGAGAAAGGGGAAATATCCCTCTCTCTGCCACTTTACTCATAACTGGAGTTGTACGGGGAATAAAGTTTGTATCTGTTTTCAGATGCTTCATGCAAGACATCTCTCTGTGTTGATTTTCTGTCTAGGGTTTTCTTTATTGCCTCTGTTAGGCTGTGTCTACAATGCTATAGCTATGTGTAACAATACTATACCTGCTTCTTTAAATCATACTGTAAAATATGATTGGTTGCTGTTTTCTTCAATTGGCCATAAGAGGGAACCAGAATGACTGTTAGCTCTCTGTTTGTTAGTTGCTGGACTGATCTGATCTGATCTGAATGTTTTGGAAGCTGGCTGTTAGAAAGTGCTGTGAACTATTGTAAGTTTTGCAACTGCTAGCAAACCTTGAGTACTGGACTGTTTGTATGTTTATGGACTATGTTATTTGGATTATCCCTTAACTGAAAGACATTGATGACTGACTGTCTTATCCGTGTATGACTTGGACTGTTTGATGGACTCTGATACCTCTATTTCCACGAAAGTAAAAGCCTATTTAAACTGCAGTGTCTCTGTATGCTGGTTTGTGTGTTCTCCAACACAACTCTCACAACGCTTCTCTGAACGCACTTGCTCTCCCAACGGGGAGCTTACCTAACAACCTCCATTCAAATGCCTCCACATTTGGGACAAGGTGACCAAATAAACCAGACAACCTTGACTAGGTCCCAAGGCCATGGATCCAATTGAAAAAGGATCTGTTGCCTGAAATCTGCCTTTCTTTAGGTCAGCGTTTATGCTTGAACTAAGTTATTTGCCCAGTTCATTCTTTTTAGTCACCTTCCTCAGTGAAAAGCAGCTCCTTCAGGTTTCTTCTGTTGAGAGACCAGTTACATCAGTAACTGTTTAAACTATTGGTAATTCTTTTGTTCAGTATTTAGGTTAGCTAACATTTGACTTAAACAACTGTTTAAGAGAGGACAGATATGAGTGATGTCCTGGGTTCTGCGAAAGGTTAGCAGATTTCTTCAAAATTATTTACTTTATTTATTTATGGTCTCAACCTCATCTCCTTAATAGCTCTATGGGAATCAGTATTCCCATTCCCCTGAGGTCTGTGAAGTGTTGGAAGAAAATGGATATGACAAGTTCCTCATTCAAATGACACATTTCCTCGCATAAACTCCTCATCCTCGTGGTCACAGCTACTGGCTGACAAAATGTAAATATTAAACCTCCCCCAGGACTGAAGCCACACCTTCCTCCCTACTGGATCCTTTGTAACCACCAGAAGGCAGGCTGAGTTCATGTGCTTTCTGGGGACAATAGAAAATCCGCTCTATAAAAGTGACCACGTCAAATGAACTCCGCCTCTGCCTCAAGCAATTTGCACTGTGGTGCTCTTTGGAAGACCCAGCCTGGATCTGAACCAGAATCTTCTTGTAATGATATATACCTAAAAGTGTCAAACAAAGCCAGGGCTTGCCTGCCAAATCTGTTTTTCAAAGAGGAGCTTTCAAAAGAGTCATCTAAAGTTGATCCAAGGTCAAATTTGGTCCAAGATCAAAATGCCAGCCAGTCCAAGTATCTAAGGTTCAAGAGTAAAATTCATACCCCGATTCACACATTTGAGTATTAAATATAATTTCCAACAAAGAGAAGAGAGGAAACCCAGTCTCTTTTATATAGGCTGTTTCTCCTTGAAATATTGCTGCAGCCAACTGTCACCGATCCGAATCTTGACTCTGTTGCTAGGCAACTAACCTAATGAAACCCCCTTTCTCTCTCCTTTCTCCTGGGCCATGATAAATCAACACTTTAAGAGTCAAAATAAACAACAAAAAGGACAAAGGACCCCTTCTGAATATCAGATTTTAGTTAGATCACCATTAATCATAATAAGAGCCAAGGTGGCGCAGCGGTTAAATGCAGCACTGCAGGCTACTGCTAGATCAGCAGTTCAGCGGTTCAAATCTCACCGGCTCAGGGTTGACTCAGCCTTCCATCCTTCTGAGGTGGGTAAAATGAGGACCCAGATTGTTGGGGGCAATATGCTGACTCTCTGTAAACCGCTTAGAGAGGGCTGAAAGCCCTATGAAGCGGTATATAAGTCTACTGCTATTGCTAATCATAATTTGAATCTTCTGAAATGTATATATATCAACAATTCTTTAATTTTCTTTACCAAAGTCCATATATTTCAGAACTTTGAATTCAAACATATGTCTGTCTGTCTGTCTGTATGTATGTATGTATGTATTTTTCATCTTTTTTAATTACTCATCTCTCTCAGAATGCCACATTGCTTCCTTTGCATCTAGAAACATTAACCTAGCTTGTTTTTCATTAAATTCCCTTTTATCCAATAAAATTCTCACAGTTTTTTTTTAGATAAGAATATACACTGATCTTCATGAATAAACTTTTGTCATCAGTTTTCTAATGTATTGGCCAAAATTAATGTAAACACTTTATCATCATGATTCAATAGGGAAATTGGTCCATAGTTCCCAGGTTATCTCTTTAATAGTTATAGTGTTGCCTTGAATTTCAAGCTTCCTTTTTAGCATTTTAAACTATGCTATTAGTTCTGACAGAATAACAGATTAACAGAGTTGGAAGGTGTTCTGACTTAGGCTTCCTGATACAGTAAAACGCACACAATTAAATCCAAAAAAACCTCTTTTATTTCAAAGGCTGTGAGTTATATTCATTCACATCCCATAGTGAGTGCTAAATAGTAGTAAAGAGTTTTACAGCAGGCTGCCAAAGTCCTTCCGGATAAGGCTGATAAGCATCCACCTTTATCTTCCTTGAAACATTGCCAAAGACTTAATTGGCAATTAGCTTGGCAAGGTCACATGAAGCAAAGAGCCCAAACGTAGTTTCAGAAGGTAAATTGACCAGCATGAACCAAGTCGCTTCCTGCAAAAACTCATGTGGTTTTGCTCCTCCTTTATGTCCTATGGGAGGGGCCAATCACCTCCAAGCCTTACTCTCGAGTCTTCCCTTCTGTCTTAACTATTCTTGCCTCTGGCAGCTCTGCAAATGTGCACACTGGGAACAAGAGGAGCCTATTCCTCTGCCTTGCTGCTGTTTGATTCTGGAGGCTCGGGAGGCAGCACATAACTGGCCCCCATTCTGCCTCTGATGCAGAGCCCTCGCCCAAGTCTTCCTCAGACTCCAGGACTGGCCCATGTTCCCTCTCAACCTCCTCGCTATCCGACTCTGCAGTGAGCTCTGCAGGCTGCTGGCGGACCACAACAGAAGAGACCTTTGTGGTCTTCTAATCTCAAGCAGGAAACTCTCTACCATTTCAGATAAATGACTGCCCAATACCTTCTTAAAAACCTCTCGTTTCGGAGTACCTAAAACTTCTAGTGGCAAGTCATTCCACCGGTTAATTGTTCTGCCAGGAAATTTGGCTTTAGTTTTAGGTTGGTTTCCTCCTTGATTTTTCTCCCTTTATTGCTTTATGTCTTGCCTTCAGGTTTTTAGGAGAAAAGATTGGCTCCCTCTCTTTTGTGAAGCCCCTTAGATATTGAAATATTGCTGTCATCCTTCTTTTCATTAAACTAAATAAAGCCAATTCCTGCAACTGTTCTTCATATGTTTTGTCCTCCAGTTCCTAATGACAGTCCATGCTTCTTTTTTAATGTTAAGAAAACATGTTTTTTTCTCCTTTTTAGATCCTTTCTTAGGTACTTATGAGGACTTGCTTTTCCAGCAATTATACTACAGTGTAAGTATTTTGAAAGTACTTGAAAACACTTGCACATTTCAACAGAAATCCAGCCAGGAAACTTAAGGTAATCC
The DNA here is from genome assembly GCF_009769535.1 of Thamnophis elegans. NCBI lineage: Eukaryota > Metazoa > Chordata > Lepidosauria > Squamata > Natricidae > Thamnophis > Thamnophis elegans. The sequence continues at coordinate 172,014,432 of NC_045542.1, read as the reverse complement.
ATAAATTTCCCATTGTGGAATGTTATGTAGAAATAATGTTTTCTCTTGTTCAAGTCCCAAATGTAATCAATGTCGTTTATTATTTGATCCAGAGGTGGGTTTCTGCTGGTTTGTCCCAGATCAGGCAAACTGGTAGTTGTGTGGTGGGAAGCTCCGCCCAACCACCCAGAGACTTCTGTGCATGCGCAGAAGCGTTGCTCGTGCGCCTGTGCACACAAGTGAATTCGTAGTAAAATAAATTGAAACTGGTTTGATCACTTACTTTCTAGTGTATCACATACGTCAATTTTATGTATCATTTGTTTCTGTACCCTATAAAAATATTTGAAACCCTTCTCCCTTTAATAAATGCTTTTTGCTTTACTTGAATTTCTTAGTGATCTCTGTGTTCAGGTGGATAAAGAAGTCCCTCTTCATGGGTAAAGGTACCTCTCAAATTCAGGCATCAAGGTCTTACCAGCTCCAAGCCAATCTCAGGATATCTGAGTTTGGAGCCAACATCTTGACTCTGGAACAGGATGGAGAAAAGCCATCAAACCATTATAGGCCAACAGATCATCTTAGTGGTGGGGACTTTTATGCAATAATCATGGGCTTTGGATTGGACAGCTTTGTAGATTGGAAAATATGAACAACATGAAGGGAAATTTGATCATGCTTGGTAGACATATACAAAAAGCTAAAAAATAAATAAATCTGGATCCAAATGCATACATTGATCCAGAGTATTTAAAAATAAATGTTCCCTTGAAGTCAGAATGTTTCTTTTAAGATTGATGGATAAACAATTAGAACACTACCACAGAAGATTATTCCAACATATGATTACCATGGTAAGATTACTATATTCATAAAGTTGGAAAGATTTGGCATCACAGAATAATTGTGACAGAACTTGAGGAAATTGACAAATTGAATAGTTTGATTAGAGAAAGAGCAATATTGATATTTATTGATAACTGGAAGCCCATTAGGGAATGTTGGTTCAAAAAATGAAAAAAAAAATGGTTTTGATGATCAGTCAAGAAAGATGAGAGACACAATGAAATTTACTGAGAAAGGTTAAAATATAATTGTACGTAATAACTGCTGTGAAGTATATTGGAAGTATATATCTCTACACCTTTCTTTAAATTTTTTCTTTTTCCAACTCTAATATTTTTTTTACTATTTTTACAACCACCATCTTTATAATAATTTTATTTTTATTTTCCTCTCAAACAAAGTAGCACCCTCAACTGAACATTGTTCATGTCATCTTTTCAATCCTCTTCAGGTCAACATGCTCTTTTCAAGGAGTGGCCTGCTACGGGTTTGCCCTGGTTTGAGAGAACCCATAGCTAATGATATGGCCAGGTCGGAGAACCTCCAAATCCTACCCCTGGTTGGCCCCGCCCACCCCATCCTGCCCTGCCCCTCCCAGGAGTCTCCATGTGGCCCATTTTGGATATGAGGTAAGTGCAGGGCCCGTGGAGAGGCTCAGGGAGGGGGAAAATGGGCCTCCTGGAAGTTCTGGAAGGCCAGAAACAGGCCTTTTTCCAGCCTCCAGTGGTCCTCTGGAGCCTGGGAGAGGCAGTTTTCGCCCTCCCAGAGGCTCAAGGAAAGCCTCCAGAGCCTGGGGAATGGTGAAAATGCCCCCCCCCGCCGTGGTGCAGGGGGCCGACTAAGCCACAACCACCATGGTCACGCCCACCCAGCAACCAGGCAGAGAACCCGTTGCTGAAATTTTTGAAGCCCACTTTTCTCTTCTCTTTTCTCTTCTCTTCTACAACTTGCAGATGAAGCATTTCCTTTTCCTTATTCCAAACATCCATTTTAAGTGGAAAGCTGGACAAAATGGCTGGAGAAAGAAGACCTGAAGACTCTTCTCTGGGAGAAGATTGAAGGAATCTTGTCCATAAAAAACACTTCATTAATTTCAGGGTGTGACTGGGGCTTGGGCCTTACATTCTGCAAATTCACCCAGCAAGAAAAGGATGAGGAAAGCTGAGAACTTTTTGCATGATAGGAAAATACAGCTATCATACAGCCAAGAAAGAAAATACTACCAAATACACATATTACTGTTAAATTTGAGGATAAATGTGATTATATCAGGAGGATTTTTTAAAATATCTTTACAAACTTTCATTTTGCAAATGCAAGAGTAGGTCTTCTGGATCAGGCCAGGACCATCTTCATCCCTCTCAATTATTTCTGGCATATAAACAAGATTCCCATTGCATAAGTATTATGTTCCAAATACCCATGTGTGACATTTCAAGGCCCAGATAGGCTAAGGATCAAAGAACAAAAGATTCAAAAGTGAAGGACACTATTCTCCAGCCATATTTTCTTATTACAAGTAAAATCATTGGCCCAACTTAGGTATTGAGAGCAGCTTGCACATTTTCTACATTTGATGTGTTAGGAATTTTTTGGTAGTTAAAATTCCTCTGTCTCACATTTCTATATTTTTCTGGTTGTAAGCTGCTCCTTTGTATTCAGGTCTGGCCTCAGAATGATAATGTAGCACTTGGGGATGAAGATGCAGCCTAGAAGACCAGCACTCGAGGCCACAATGGAGAAGACCTGAACAGCCACCATGTATTTCCCTTTGGTGCTCAGGTAAGTGGGCACAAAGCTCACCCAGACACTGCAGAAAACCAGCATGCTGAAGGTGATCAGCTTGGCTTCGTTGAAGGCCCCGGGGAGATTCCTGGCCAGGAAAGCCAGTGTAAAGCAGATGGCAGCTAGGAAGCCCATGTAGCTGAGGGTGATGTAGAACATGACAATGGACCCTTCATTGCATTGCAGGATGATCACTCCAGGCTGGGAGTGGAAGTCAGAGTCAGGGAATGGCGGGAAAGCTCCAAGCCAGATGGAACAGATGATAATTTGAATAGCAGCAGAAGAAAGGATGATGGAGTTGGCCAAGCTCTTCCCCAACCATCTCTTCACTCGGTTTCCAGGTTTTGTGGCCAGGAAAGCCAGCACCACTGTGATTGTTTTGGCCAAAAGAGAAGAAATGGCAACTGAAAAGTTGATGCTGAAAACCATTTGTCGGAGAAGGCAAGTGGTTTTCCTTGGTTGACCAATGAAGAGAAAAGGAGACAAGAAGCAAAGCAGGAGGGAGACCAGGAGGATGTAGGAGAGGTCCCGGTTGTTGGCTTTGACAATGGGAGTTTCTCGGTACTGAAGGAAAATGATTAACACAAATCCTGTGGTTAAGAACAAGAGTATGGCAAAAGAGACTAGGATGTTGCCCAGATATTCTTCATAAGACAGGAAGGATATAACTTTGGGAATACATTGTGCTCGGTTCTCTTTTGGATATTTGTCATCTGGACACTTGGTGCATTTTTCTGTATCTGAGAAAACCAAAAGCAATATTACTAAGAGCCGAGGTGGCACAGTGGTTAAATGCAGTACTGCAGGCTACTTCAGCTGACTGCAGTTCTGCAGTTCGGCTGTTCAAATCTCACCGGCTCAGGGTTGACTCAGCCTTCCATCCTTCCGAGGTGGGTAAAATGAGGACCCGGATTGTTGTTGGGGGCAATATGCTGACTCTGTAAACCGCTTAGAGAGGGCTGAAAGCCCTATGAAGCGGTATATAAGTTTAATTGCTATTGCTACTTTCATATTCTGTCCTTTTACATTTCAAGAAATACAGTATTTTCTTGGGATCGCAGCTGATACCAGCAGCATTTTCTCAGATGCATTTCTTAATTTCTCTACAGAATGAAAATACAATGGATTCCATGTTCCAAAAACTATAGAGCTATGTTTGTGAAGTTGGGAAAAGTCTTAGGACCCAAATGATCTCCTGTAAAATGTGCAGAACCTTCATAGAACAGGTAAATAATAAATCAACTAATCATTCTAGACAAACTTCCTTGATCCTTCCATACAGCAATGTGAAATCTAATTGGCTTGCAAAGAAACTGTTCTTGCAAAGAAACTGGAACGACTACTGGGAAAAAGGACACATCCAAACTAAAAAGCAGAAGAGATATTTTCTCTAGCAATAGTAACGCTTGTCCAATCTGTCATACCCATCAATTCCCAAGCCCCTCCTTCAAGGCCTTTTTCATATTAATCCCATTAGAGAAGAAATTGTACAGTTTGAAAATAAACAAGAAAACAGTTGAGCTTCAATCTGCCTTTTCACTTGCATTTTCATGAGAATATTCTGAATGAATCCATTTGCACATACCAATCCTTTTCTTTGGTGTAACCCACCTTCCTCACTAGAGATGGTCCCTTCCGGACAAGGAATGCAATCATAGCAGCAAACTGGTTCTCCTTCTCGTTTCCGTTTGACAAATCCAGGATGACATTTCCCCCCACATTTGGACTGAGGCAGAGACTAAGCAGAAAAACAAGATGTGGCAAAGAAAATATGTTAGAATTAAGTAATAATCAAAACTGGAAAATTACAGGGATATCAGCCTAGCAGTCTCTGAGCTACAGTTAGGTAAAGATGAAATCACTGAGTCAGTCCAAACAGATGAAGTTGTCAACTTGTAAAGCGTTTCCGTGACTATTATTAGGTTGGCATTGGAGAGAGGATTCTCTGCATACCTTTGGCCAGAGTTGGATCTCATATTTCTACAGCCTAGTTGGTGCATATGATTTAAGACACAGACACAAGGGAGGGGATAGAGGGGTAAAGTTCAAACTTAATTAAGCAAAAGTCAGTTTCAGCTCTGCAGAAGAACATGCCACAATGTTGATCCTAATAAATGAATGGATTATTCTTGACCTTTGTCTCGAGGCTTGTAAATTAATTAGGTCATCTTCTGGGAACTTCACAGAAGTAATATTGGTAGATCCTTCATTTTAGTACACCATTTTGTTTTCAGCATATCACATTACAAAAAAAAAAGACTTTTCCACTTAATACTGGAGGGATGGAATTAAGAAAAGATTTAAGCATTAAGTGACAACCATTGTGTATTGTGGCCTGCTAGTGACCAGCGGCCAGTAGAGCTGGCAGCAAAGTCAAACAGTGAGGAGATTGAGGAGGAGCATGGGCCAGTCCTGGAGGTTGGGGAAGGGTTAGACAAGTGCCCTGCATTAGAGGCAGAGACGGGGGCAAGGCTGTCTGGCAGTGATCAGGTGTCTATGGAGCTAGACAGCAGTGAGGCAGAGGAACAGCTAGAGCCTGTTCCCAGTGTGCGCATGTGCAGAGCTGCCAGAAGAAAATAACAACTCAGAAATCAGGGTTGATTTGGGAGTAAAGTCACAGGTGGAAGATAATTGGCCCCTTCTGTAGGAAATAAAAGAGGAGCAAAGGGGGAGTGGGCTTTTGCAGGAAACAATTTGTTCGTTCATTCATTAGATTAATTTCAGGAGCGTGAAAATCTGTCTATGAATCTCAGAGACTCTGTGCCAAAAAGCCTTAAAAATGAGGACTGACAACCCTAAAGGAGATGTTCTTTGTTTTTTATATTTATTCCTTCAATTCCCATGGCTGAGATGAAATAAGAGTAAAATAAGCTGCCTAGTTTCAAGAACTGCAGTGAAGGGAGAGGGAACTGAGGCCATAAGAATGTTTCCCTCAAAAAGGCTAAGTCAGGAATCTTTTGCTACAGCACATGGGACATACATCTGAGCCCTGTGGCAGAGTTGGATATTTCTAACGCCGTCTTTTCTGTTGAAGAACGGCAAGTAGGTGACACCTGTTCTTCCTTAAAAAGCAAGAAGCTGAGTCTTGGTCCCTGCAAAACCTTTTATTTACAGGACTGTGAATTCCTTTCATTCACAGTCTGCAAGGCTTAACCAACAGTGTTCCAGATGAAGGTTTATCAACACACACTGTGAAGTTTCCAAGAGTTGGCCTAATTAATTTACGAGCCTCGAGACAAGGTTAAAAAAAAACCCACTCATTTATTAGTACTAACATCTTGGCACGGACTTCTGTGGATCCGAAACTAAATCCCACTTAATGGCATCTGAACTTTACCCCTGTGCCCCCTCCCTTCTGGCTGAGGTCATCAATCACATTCTCCAACAGGACGTTATGGCAGGGTTCTGGACATGAGCATTCACATCCCAGTACAGAAATACAAGACTTTTACTTTGGCCAAAAGCATGCATGACATTTCCTCCCCCCCTTCTCAAGTTGATAGTAGTCATGGAAACGCTTTAGCCGTTGACACACACCTTATCTCATTTGGCGAGCTGCCAAATAACTAGTTTCCAAAGCAGAGCAAGGCAAAACTTGGCACCGAGTCTCTTATAGGCACAAACAGAACTTTCCACTCTTGAAATGACCAAATGAACAAATTGTTTCCCGCAAAAGCCCCCTCCCCATTTGCTCCTCTTTTATTTCATATGGGAAGGGCCAATCACCTCCAAGATGTGGCTTTACTCCTAAGTCGGCCCTGCTTTCTTAGTTGTTCTTGTCTTCTGGCAGCTCTGCACATGTGCACATTGGGAACACGCTCCAGCTGTTCCTCTGCCTCACTGCTGTCTAGCTCCCTCTCTGCCTCCAACACAGAGCTCTCGTCTGAGCTATCCTCAGCCCCCGGACTGGCCCATGTTCCACCTCAGCCTCCTCACTGTCGGACTCTTCTGCCACCTCCACTGGCTGCCAGTGGGCCACAACAACACCAACTGACATGGAAAAACACAGCTACCTTTATTATTAGTTACATTTAGCAATAGCAATAGCAGTTAGACTTACATACCACTTCATGGGGCTTTCAGCCCTCTCTAAGCGGTTTACAGAGTCAGCATATTGCCCCCAACAACAATCCAGGTCCTCATTTTACCCACCTCGGAAGGATGGAAGGCTGAGTCAACCCTGAGCCAGTGAGATTTGAACAGCCGAACTGCAGAACTGCAGTCAGCTGAAGTAGCCTGCAGTGCTGCATTTAACCACTGCGCCACCTCGGCTCTATTTGGAGTCTCCTTTTGACCCAGAGAGACTTAAAGTAGCTAACAGTCGAGATAAACAATGCCATTCAAGGGATCTTCAGATGAAGTCCTCTCTTACAAGCCAAAGGCCACATCTCAATTGCATTTCCTTTCAAACTGTCCCTCTGTATTTCCAATATAAAGAAGTACTTTCCTTTGGATCAAAATCATTCTTCAGTTTTCTGGGTCAGGACATATCTCACATCAAAACAGTATATTTATGATTTCATGTGAACTGAAAGCCTCACTCATCTTTCCTAAAAGCAGGCAGCCTTTCCACTTTTTCTTATGGGGTGAAATAGAAGTATGCATAACCCTGCTTAAAAATATCATAAACCACGGATCTGCCATTTTAGGGGCGTTTTCCCCAACCAGGACAATAGGAAGCTTATTTCCTAATGAGACCAATGAAAACTCAATCCAATTCATCAAATTCAGTCCAAACCTGAATCTAGGGACCCATCAACAGAATTGTCTTCTTCTTTACTATTTGAGGAAAAGGAATAAGTGAACCTGAGGCTCTAAGCAACACAATCCCTGCATTTGAGGGTTCCTCACTTGTTTGATGGTCTGCATCATTAAAAAATGATCACTGAGCAGCAAAAGTGGGCATCAAGGCAGCAGTTTAAAAAGAGGTTCCATATTATGCTTTCTGAAGAAGATATCTGTGAGTAGTACTAAAGGTTTCAATTCTCAGTGAAAGTCATCTATCTTGGTGACTAGGCTTAGCCACTTGAAAATAGCTATTTGGTATTCATTATAGAAGACCCAATAGAAACAGAAAATAGCTTAATGCGAGAACTAGGAAAATATGGAGATGTAGCAGAGTTAAAGATTAATAGAGAAAAGACTAAAATAATAACTAAAAATTTGAAGGAAGAACAAAATAAAGAATTAGAAAGAATAATAGGACTGCAAGTGACCAAGAAAGTTAAATATCTTGAAATATGGCTAACTGCAAAGTGCTCAACTATAAAAGAAAATAATTATAAAAAAATAGTGCAACAAATAAAAAAAGATCTAGAACTATGGGGGAAACTACAACTAACATTATTAGGGAAAATAGCAGCGATAAAAATGAATGTACTACCCAGACTATTATACCTATTTTACCCAGGATAAAGTTGAAAGCTCTACAGGATGACAGAAGCAGAGGTGGGACTCCCAGACTGGGAGCTTTACTACAAAGCAGCAGCACTAACATGGATCAGGGATTGGATAAATTTAAAAAATAAAAGAATACTAACATTAGAGGGCCACGATTTGCAAATGGGATGGCATTTTTTCCTATGGGAAGAGGGTAAAAAGAAACAAAAATACTTTCACAGACACTATATTAGAGATGCACTGATACAGGTCTGGAATAAAATTAGAGAAAAACATTACATGAAAATACCGACATGGCTTTCCACTATGGAAGCCATGACACATCCCAATACACTAGATCTATCGAAAATGGTTAGATATAGTGAAAATTTAGACAGCCAAGGGAATTTGAAAACAAATCCAGAATTAAAGGAGCAAAATATAAATATAGATTGGTGGCCATATCTCCAACTACAATCGAGATACAAAAAAGACGTAAAAGAATATGGAATATACACAGAATTCCAACAAATAGATAAAATTTTAATTGGCCCGGAAAATAAATCCATAATGATAATTTACAAATATTTATTAGAAGTATTTTTTTTTTGAGTATTTTATTAGGATTTATAGGCCACCCTTTTCCCTGAGGGGACTCAGGGCGGTTTACAATCATTAGGGAGGGGGTGCAATTCGAAATAAACAATATGTGAGCAAAATAAAGTAATAAAAACACAACTTGCATTCAACATTCAACACTTGGGTGGGGCAAATTAGAGGCTTATCCCCAGGCCTGTTGGGATAGCCAGGTCTTGAGGGCTGCGCGGAAGGCCTGGACGGTGGTGAGGGTGCATATCTCGACGGGGAGATCGTTCCACAGGGTCGGAGCTGCAACAGAAAAGGCTCTCCTCCGTGTAGTTGCCAGTCGACATTGACTGGCGGATGGAATTTGGAGGAGGCCCAGTCTGTGCGATCTTATCGGTCGGAGGGAGGTAATCGGCAGAAGGCAGTCTCTCAAGTACTCAGATCCACTACCATGAAGGGCTTTAAAGATGGTCAACAGCACCCTGAAGCGCACCCGGAGATCAACAGGTAGCCAGTGCAGCTCGCGGAGGATGGGTGTTATGTGGGCGAAGCGAGGTGCGCCCACTATCACTCGCGCGGCCGCATTCTGAACTAACTGCAGTCGCTGGATGCACTTCAGGGGCAGCCCCATGTAGAGCACATTGCAGTATTCCAGCCTAGAGATCACAAGGGCTCGAGTGACTGTTGTGAGAGCCTCCCGATTCAGGTAGGGTCATAACTGGCGGACCAGGCGAACCTGGGCAAATGCCCCCCTGGTCACAGCCGACAAATGATGGTCGAGAGTCAGCTGTGGATCCAGGAGGACTCCTAAGTTACCCTATCTGAGGGGTATAAAATTTGACCCCCCAGCCTGATAGATGGAACATTAGCCAAATTGTTGGGAGGGAAACACAACAGCCACTCGGTCTTGTCCGGGTTGAGTACCAGTTTGTTAGCGCTCATCCAGTTCTTAACGGCCTCAAGACCCTGGTTCATCACGTCCACCGCTTCATTGAGATGGCACGGGGCGGACAGATACAATTGTGTATCGTCCGCATATTGATGGCATTTTATCCCGTGCCTCCGAATGATCTCGCCCAGCGGTTTCATGTATATGTTAAATAGTAGGGGGGATAAGACCGAACCCTGCGGCACCCCATATTTTAGGGGCCTCAGGGACGATCTCTGCCCCCTGACCAACACCGACTGCGACCTGTCCGAGAGGTAGGAGGAGAACCACTGCAAGACAGTGCCTCCCACCCCCACCTCCTGCAGTCGTCGCAGAAGGATACCATGGTCGATGGTATCGAAAGCCGCCGAGAGGTCAAGGAGAACCAGGATGGACGCATGGCCTCCATCTCTGGCCCTCCAGAGATCATCGGTCAATGCGACCAAAGCGGTTTCTGTGCTGTAACTGGGTCTGAAGCCGGACTGGAAGGGGTCAAGGTAGCTAGCTTCTTCCAAGGCCCGTTGAAGCTGGAAGGCCACCACCTTCTGAACAACCTTCCCAACAAAGGGAAGGTTGGAGACAGGACGATAGTTATTTAAAATGGCTGGATCCAAGGATGGTTTCTTCAGGAGGAGTCTCAGCACCGCTGTTTTAAGTGTGGCGGGGAAGTGCCCCTCCCGAAGGGAGGCGGTTACGACCACCTGGATCCAGCCACGTGTCACCTCACTGCTGTTGGCAACCAGCCAGGAGGGACATGGGTCCAGAATACAGGTGGAGGCACTCACAGATCGAATGGCCTTGTCCACATCCCCAGAGGCAACATCCTGAAACTCAACCCAGAGATGGTTTGCCAAGTGATCCTCTTGTGTCCCGGCTGGAACTGCAGCGGTGGAGTCCAAGTCCGACCGAAACCGAGCAACTTTGTCCGCTAAGAATTGGGCATAATCCTCAGCTCTACCCTGCAAGGGTTCCCCCGTATCCCTCCTATTTAGGAGGGAACGGGTTATCCTAAACAGGGCGGCTGGGCGGGACTCAGCGGACGCAACCAAGGTGGCAATATGAGATCTTTTTGCTGCCCTAAGTGCCCTGATGTACTCCTTGGTGCAAGTTGTTAGGAGTGCTCGGTTTGACTCAGACTTATCGGACCTCCACAAGTGCTCTAGGCGTCTCCTCCGGCGCTTCTTCTCCCGGAGCTCCTCGGTGAACCAAGGAGGTCTCCGGGATCCGCTGACCCGGAGGGGCCGTAGTGGCGCAATCTGGTCAAGAGACTCCGATGCTGCCGAGTACCAGGCAGCAGCCAGAGTCTCCGCCGAACTGTGGGCGAGGGTATCAGGAATAACCCCAAGCTCCGTCTGGAACCTCAGTCGCCTGGGGCGGAACCACCTGGTCAGTTCCTCCTCCCTACCGTGGGGGTTTGGCCTCCAGAAGTCAAGCCTCAGTAGGCAGTAGTCTGACCACGACAGGGGTATGGTCTCATTACCCCTCAGACCAAGATCACACATCCACTGCTCCGAGAGAAATACGAGGTCAAGCATGTGACCAGCTGAGTGGGTTGGGCCCCGAATTACCTGGGTCAAGCCCATGGCTGTCATGGAAGCCATGAACTCCTGCGCCCCATCAGAGTGTTCACCGAGCGATGGCAAATTGAAGTCCCCCAGAACCATAAGCCTGGGGAACTCAATTGCCAGCTCGGCTACTGACTCGAGGAGCGAGGGGAGGGCTGCTGCAACGCAGTTGGGAGGCAGGTACGTTAGCAGCAGACCCACTTGACCCTTGAGGTCCAACTTCACCAGCAGAGTCTCACACCCGACAAGCTCCGGAGCAGGGACCCTACGAGGTACTAGGGACTCCCGGATAACAATAGCCACACCGCCACCCCTTCCCTGGGCTCTCGGCTGATGAAGCACCTGAAATCCTTCTGGGCACATCTCTACAAGGGGGACTCCTCCTTCTGTGCCCAGCCAGGTTTCAGTAATACATGCCAGGTCTGCCCTCTCGTCAGAAATTAAGTCCCGGACGAGGGGAGCCTTGTGAACAACAGACCTGGCATTTAGCAACAACAGCCTGAGACCAGAGTCCTGATTACTCGCGCCATCTGGCCCTGGAGTGGGACTCATAGGGCCGGAAGGAGGGATCTCTGTAATATAGCGAACCCTCCTTCCCCGGTAATGGCCAGCCCTAAAGTCCCCGCCGTATCTGCCTCTCCCGGTAGTGACCATAATGCTCCGACCCACTCCCGTAGCAGTAACCCCCCCAGCCACCTCAGTGGCCCCCACATTCCCCAGCAGGCCCTCCGAGTCATACATATTCATTCACTCACCCAAACAATCCCCACGTAATAGTTAAAAACAAAACAAAAATACAGCAATAATTACAATAAAAGTGGGAACATTCACTCAAACAGGCATAACACAAGCATATCCCATATTAAGACAGAAAGAAGAAGAGAGAAGAAAAAAGGAAGAATTTGTTAAAAGAATAAAAAATAATGCGCAGCTCTTAAATTAGGATTGGATTGTAGATGGGTTCGCATAAAGTCCAGTCAGGTGGGTTCGCAGAAATGTAAAGAGGGAGAAAGATTTTGTCTTCTCTCTTCTTGCGTGATAGATGGTAAAGATGGTATAGATGGTATTGGGATAGGAGCTCCAAAGGGGCTGAGATGGAGTCTCTTAACAACAACGGGCGGCAATGATCGTACCAACCAGGACTAGATCATGAGTCCAATGTGATCGTGAGTAACATTAGAAGAAGAAAAAGTTAAAGGTTGCATGATAGTGTGGGCCAAAAACTTTGGATATAACATAGATCTAGTGGATTGGGAAAAAATTTGGAACACAAATTATAAACTAACATGATCCACAGCACTTAAAGAAAATATATATAAAATGTTTTATCGTTGGCACTTATCACCAACAAGATTGGCTAAAATGTACCCAAACATGAAGCCGACCTGCTGGAAGTGTAAAAAAGTACAAGAGACTTATTATCACATATGGTGGACCTGCCCGGAAACACAAAAATATTGGACAAAAATTTGGAAATGAATGCAAGAAATTACAGGAGAACAGATAAAATGCAAACCCGAAATCTTTCTACTGGGAATAATCAAATGGAAATATACAAAGAAAACTAAGTACATATTAACATATCTGCTAATTACAGCTAGAATAGCATTTGCCCAATGCTGGAAACAAAATAATACCCCCTCGGATGAATTGGTGATAAAAAAACTTTGGATTGTGCAGAGATGGACAAATTAACACTGAAATTAAAAGATAAAGAAAAGTCGGAATATTATGAAATTTGGAACAATTGGTACAAATGGCTGCAAAACAGGAATAAAATTAATTAAGCCAAAAAACAATATATAGAAATATATATAGAACTGTGTATAAAGTGTGTAAATATAGAAGCAAAATATTATATACATGTACAGGTATGATGACATAACAATGTTGATGTAATGACTGCAAGGTGTTGTAGAAGGGAAAAAATAATAATAAAAATCTGCTAATAAAAAAGAAAATGGGGCCTAAGGCTTGGTAAACAAAGCAATATTTCACTCACTTTTTTGTGTAATTTTAGCTGTGACAGAGCATTTCGTTGGATAATAAGTCGCTGTCTTTCAAAACTGCCCAGTCTCATTAGGATGGCATCCTTCTTGGAGACAATCACATTCATCGTGATGTCCATATCTGCTGTTACTTCTCCATTTTGGTCCAAGTACATTCTCCGGCTGGAATGTTTGAAAAATTCACTCTTCTGCAAATATGGGTGAAACTAGAATGGAAGCATCAATGAAGTTAGAAAGCTTATACATTGGGATTTTTTTTTATCCCATGCAAGCTTTTCACATTTATCTCATCTCCAAATATGCTTAATTGGAATACCCTTCACAAATGAGCAAAAAAGGTTCAGCAAAATTTGTCAGACTGACAAAATATATCTTGACAAAATTGATCAATTATGGGAAACAAAAGAAGGTGACAAATAAATGGAACAATATAAAAAAGAGATGGTTCACAAACTCCTTGAAAACAACAGGGTGAATTTGAGAATCCTTGGATTTGTCAAGAAGATAGTTGCCAGGCTAATCTCCCCAGTTAAACCCAGTGGGAAATATGACCATTTGAGCAAATTGCATTTATTGGATGGCTACATCCCAAGAATCTGTCAAGTCTGAATGTACTAATTTCCCACCAACTCTTTTTTACACCTTGAAGAATTAGAGATTATCTTTTATAATTTCTCTGCCTCTTACAAAGTTGTAGGCATCCTCACCCTTACCTGATCATACTCTAGGCCCATGATTGCGAACCTATGGCATACGTGCCACATATGGCACATGGAGCCATATTTGCTGGCACGCCAGCCGTCAGCTCCGGCACACATGTACATGCCAGTCAGCTGATTTTTGCCCTTCTGGGGGACGGGGAACGCCATTTTTGCCTGCCCCAGGCTTCAGGAAAGCCTCCAGAAGCTCGGGAGGCCGAAGAACAGGCCCAATGGGTTGGCAACAATAAGAAGAGCTGTTTTGGTTCCTGGGAGCTTAGAATCAGTAGGATTCTAAGAGCACCTTTTCTTAATAACACAATCTCTGATTTGGAGAAGGAAGAATATAGCATTTTTTTTCAATGACCAAAAGCTGTTGTACAGAAGCTTCAGATCTTTTCACTGTCACTCCAAGGGTCAGACATAGTAACACAAACTCAGTCACAAGAGAGAAGAATCTGGCTGAATGATAAGAAAAATATTTTTAAAAGAAGAACTGTTTTAGAGCTGAGCCAATGAACCAGAGAAGTTCAGTCTCTCCTTCACTTATTGTCTTAATGCGAAAACCAAACAGACATCAGTCAGAAAAGCTTTAACTGGGATTCCTGCAGAGTGGAAGGATTGATGGGCTAGGAGGCTTCCGGGTATACATCAAATTTATAAAGATACAATTATATGATGCTGATCATGAAACCATATATACAGGGATTTATTTTAAAATGCATACATCCTTTTTTTTAATCAACAGTGTCTAATATGAAAGTTTATCGGTTGTGGTGCCAGCTGTTTGGAAAGTTATCCCCTTAGCAATTAGATTGACCAAACATGCTCGCCTTTTGTAGCACAAGGAAGTTGAGATGTTTTCCTTCCTTCTCCTTTGGATTCCTGCTCAGAAATAACTTAATTTTGATGGATTTATTTTGGGATGCCTTACCTGCCATGGCTGCAGTTTTGGAGGCTTCAAGCTCTTTTCACTCTGCTTCCTTCTTCTCCTGGATCTGGAGGAATATGCATTGTTCAAGACGTGGGCCAGAGTCAGAATTATACAGTGGACATATTCAACAGGAAAGATTTGTCTCCTGTTTCTTCCCCTTTCAGTATCCAGTGGCACTTTCTCGGTGCATCTTTTCCGGCCTTTGACAGAAAAGCCACGATTTGAAAAAGAACAGTGAAAATACTTATCTTCAAACTGGCGGTCAACAAAAAGTAGCTTTGGATTATGTTGTCTCCAGTCTTTCAACTGAATTTGAAGGGCCCATATACTATGGACATATTTGAAAAGTCTGTGCTTGTTTCTATTCTCTCGCAAAAATCCTGTGATGATCCAGATTTTCTCTTCAATGGGTTCTGATAACCGCATAAATATTAAATGAAAAGGAAGAATTCTGTCTAACAGGGGATCATGTTCTATGAAGTGCACAAAGACATTGACTTGTCTCCATTTGGAGAGGGCTTCCCTGAGATATGCTGTGTAGCCTGTTGATGAGAATTGTTGTGATATAACAACACAAATCCCATTCCTGACAAGCAAAGGAGTGAAAGTCCTCATGAAATTCTCTCCGTTCTCTGTGTCTGACGCAAAAAGGCCAATCAAGGTCCATCTGAAATGGAGGAGCAGTTGGACGATTGCTGGGTACTGGATCCTGTCTTTGGGGGACATTTGGTGGAGAAAGGGGAACTGATTTTTATCACTCAGAGTCTCTGAAGAAGACATATAAGCAATCTGAAAAAGCAATGAAGATGTGTTATACTTGGGGTCAAAGTCAGAGTCTAGCTTTTAAGAAATCCAGCTTAGTTTTCATCATCATTTTAGAATAGTTTATAGTGCATTAGCCACTGGACCCATCAAGGTAGAATGTGGACATTAACAAGGCTGTATATAAAAATGGAATAAAAGAAATAAATTAAATAAAAACAATAAAGTATGCAAATCATAACTCTGTATGACCCCTATTATTTAATGCAAACACACTCACACATGCAGATGACAACTGAACTGTTTTGTACCAATACAGGGCAGTATTATATACTTTTTGAATTTTGACTACATAGGGGAAATATTGTTTTGATATCCTAAAGGTTGTTGGTGCAGGCTTTGTTCCGTTTTTAAGAAGACCTCTAAGGTTCTTTCCCAGTCAGTTATCATGCTACTGTGTTGCACTCAAAGTTTATGATCTCTCTCTCTCTTTGTTATAAAATTGATTTTTGAATTGTTGATGTGTAATGTCTTCTCCCACTGCAAATGTTATCATGCTACTGTGTTACACAGTAGCACTCAAAGATTATGATCTCTCTCTCTCTCTTTGTTATAAAATTGATTTTTGATTTTGGAATTGTAGATGTGTAATGTCTTCTCCAACTTTGCAAATTCAAATGCATTCATTATAAAGGACTTGATTAAATCCTCTATATTTAACCATTGTGCCTAGCTGTTCAAATCTTGGTAAAATAAATACTTCCCTAAGATGTATCAGTATTTCTGTGTTAAAATACTTTGAATTTGGAGCATATTTTTTCTAGTGGTTCATCACTTTCAATGTGCCAACCTTACTAAGGCTACTCAGTAAACATCTTTCTCTACTTTGATATCCTGGAATCTTTGTACAGCAAACATTTTAGCTGTTATATAAGAGACAGGGACACTAGAGATCCTGGTATAGTTTATCAGTTGTACAATCCAAGAAGTCTTTAATCGAAAATTTGTCTCTTCTAATAGAAAGAATTTGAGGAGCCTGTAAGTTTCCATAGCTTTAATGTAACACCAATAATTACTGTATATGCCCTGATTTTAGATAAAGATCAAATTGTATTATTTCTCAATTCAGCTCTGACAGCAGTAGCTATTTCTCAGATGATGTGATTGGGTGTGTTCTATTTGTGGATGAATTGTAAGTTCCAATCAAAGACCCTTTGATTGGACACAGAGATTCTCCTTAATTTCACAAATCTGCAGCAAAAGCACACAAAGCAGTGAGGTTATTGGCATGACAGGAAGTGTCTTCCTTGGTTCTTACCTCCTCCCCAATGTGGATCCCAATTCCTTCTGACACCTAAAATGGTCATGCTGAAAAGCAGCTCCTGAAATCCATAAAGAAGTTCTGGTCGGATCTATTACTCCTACCACTACCACCACCCTCACTTTACGAGATAGCACAGTAGACACACACACACACACACACACACACATACACACACACACACCTACCTACCTACCTGTGGGACTTTGTAGGCACCAACCAGTGTTGACATCTGTATGGAGATGTCCATTTTAGCTCCATCCAGAAGAGCCAGAATGTTGTCCTTCCTTCCACAGCCGTAGTTGGGAACATTGGCTTCTCCAGTAGAGAGCATGTCCAGCAAGGCCTCTGAAGTGCCCAGGCTGTTGACATAGTTGTTATGGATGCTATAGCCCAGAGTGAGATTGCACAGGAGCCTTTCATTCTTGTTGATCAATTGAATAGCAAAAATAAATCGGAAGAAAGGTACTTCTGCAAAAAATATATCACTGTAAAAATGTTCACATTATTATAGTCAACAATAACAATAACAAAATATAGTTTTCAATTTTGCCTTCTTTGTCTCCACTATCTTTATTATTCTTAGCTCGTTGTGTATAAAACTAATCCAAAATCAGAAGCAAATGATAGCCATCACCATTTAATGTCTTTGATTGTCAAGAAGATGGGAAAGATTCAAAATCATTCAATTATTAAAGCCAAACTATCATGAAAGGAAAAAGATGTTTCATAAGTACCCATAAAAGCTATTCTAAAAGGAAGTCCCCTTCTTTTCCTTTAAGGATCAGATAGTCAATATCAATGAGTGGTTATACAAATATAACAGAATAATCAAGTTGGAAGGGACCTTGGAAGTCTTCTAGTCTAACCTCCTGCTGAGGCAGGAGACCCTAAACCATTACAGGCAAATGATTGTCCAATCTCTTCTTAAAAACCTCCAGTGTTGGAAGCCATGGAAATCAAAATTATTCAGTAAATTAGACAGGTCCTTCAATATCTATATCTATATCTATATCTATATCTATATCTATATCTATATCTATATCTATATCTATATCTATATCTATATCTATATCTATATCTATATCTATATCTATATCTATATCTATATCTATATCTATATCTATATCTATATCTATATCTATATCTATATCTATATCTATCTATCTATCTATCTATCTATCTATCTATCTATCTATCTATCTATCTATCTATCTATCTATCTAGCTATCTATCTATATAAAGTAAGAATAAAAGAACAGGAGTGTTAGAACTGCAAATGGAGGGAATCCAAGTCCATCACCATGAATGACTTACAAGTGAGACTGACTGGAAGGAGCCACATTGAAAGGCAACACTTTTTCTGATGTTTTTGTTGTACTGATGACTATATTAATCAGATGGTCTCCTGGCCGATAGTAGCTCCAGGGTTTGTTTCTATCCTGCTGCTCCAAACTCAGTGGGCATTTCCTTCTAAGCTTTGCAGAGTCTGGCTGTACCAACAGTATCAGAAGCAGAAGCAGGAGATGCATGATTCATTCAACCCCATTCAATTTGTTAAAAAGAACCTCCAGAAGAGTTCGAGGAATGCAAAATACTCTCACAAGGTAGAAATACCAATGGTTTCCCTGACTCTGACAGAAACAAACAACTTTCACCTGGAAAGGATAGAAAGGTACATTCAAGAGCACAGTCCCTGCCTGTCCTAAAATAGTTGGAAGCACTCAGCATGGCCAGAGACATATATATTCTTTTTCTGATGCAAGATCTCTTCCATGTTGCTTCCGGCTGATGTTTATATCAAAGGCTGTTACTCGAGAAATAGCCAGTGAGGTCTCAAAGACTGGGATAGTTATAATTACAGTGAGAAGCATCTTCTCTTGGGATGCTGAACTTCTGTGGGTTTCCATGTGCAGGGTAGTTAGAGAAAAGTATGTTAATGAAAAATCAGTAATACACATCCCTGGGACACTGTTCTTTAGTGGTTGTGTGGTCCTTCCTATCAGGACATGTCCAGAAAGTTATTGTGAAATTCCCAGAAGATGACCTAATTAATTTATGAGCCTTCAGACAAAGTTCAAAAGAAATCCATTCATTTATTAGGATCAACATTCTGGCGTGTACTCCTGCAGAGCCAAAACTGATTTATACTTAATGGAGTCAGAACTTTACCCCTGTGTCCCCTCCCCTCTGCCTTGGTCATAACTCATATTCACCAACAAGCTGCTACGGCAGGTTATGGACATGAGCAGCTCTAAGAATATGAGACCTGACTCTAGCCAAAAGTATGCATGGAATTTTCCTCCCTTCTCTATGCCACTTGATAGTAGTCATGGCAACACTTGACAAGTTGACATCCGGCTCCCCTCACTTCCCAAAAGTGACCGGTGAAAAACAAAGCAATTTGACTACAGGTGTACAACTTAGGGATGCGTTCTTCCCCCAGTCTTGCCTGGATTTTTTGCCCCTGGGTTTCTGGTTGTGTTATCTGCCTAGATATCTGGCAGGTACCTCACTCTTCAGGCAAAGAAGAGGGGGAGAGAAGATCCAGCTGGCAAGAGCTTTTCCTTTGAAGTTTGCAGCCTTTTCGGCTGCGAAGGG
The DNA here is from genome assembly GCF_009769535.1 of Thamnophis elegans. Taxonomy (NCBI): domain Eukaryota; kingdom Metazoa; phylum Chordata; class Lepidosauria; order Squamata; family Natricidae; genus Thamnophis; species Thamnophis elegans. The sequence goes on along the minus strand of NC_045542.1, from coordinate 171,995,040 downwards.
AAGGGGGGCCAGCCGAGGCTGAATCATTATCTCCATGCCGGAAACTCCTAGCCGTCTTCTTCATGGCTCAAAGTAAAATACCTCCACTTAGGACAATATTTGAACTATTTATCTGAATTTAATACAAGCAGAGTCCGTATCTGAGAACCTTATCTCTTTTTTAAAAAAATCCTAGCTTCATTTTTTACAAGAGCTTCCTTCGTGTACTTAGCTTTTTTTTTCTTAAAAGAAACTAGCTCCTAAAATGGCGATTGTGCGTTCTTCGTAACAATGCCACATTCCTAATTCTTCTGCAAAAGCAGTGATAAAAGTTCAAAGGGAGGAACAGCCAGCCAGCAGTTTCTTATTAATGAGTTTCACTTCTCTGAAGAGTTTACAAGACTTTGTTCTTATCAACTTTGTTATTTCTGATACAGAGAAGTCAAAGACGGCACTGAATATGCCGAGCTGCTTCGTTACAATGCTTTTTCTTCTTTTTCTTCTTTTTTGAAATCCTTTGAAAAATCCTAAAGAGCTAAAAAAGGGGTGACTTAACACCCTTCTTTTTTTCCCCGTAAGCTGCACAGCGAGCCAGTAGAGCTTGATTAATTGCCCATAGATAAGACTTATAATGGCATCAAAATTTCCAAAAGCCCCTCCCGAAGCCCCAGTGCGGCTTTCCGAAAGCCTCAACGGAGCCCTGCCATGCCGGGGTTTCGGGGCTTCACTGGAGCTTTCAGAAAGCTGCACCGGGGCTTCAGGGGGCCTTTCCAAAAGCTGCCCCTGAAGCCCCGACACGTCCCGCTCTATGGCGGATGCGGCAGCCATAGAGCGGGACATGTCGGGGTTCAGGGGCAGCTTTTGGAAAGCTGCGCCATAGAGTGGGATGCGTCGGGGCTTCGGGGGCGGCTTTCGGAAAGCCCCCCTGAAGCCCCGGCGCAGCTTTCTGAAAGCCCCGGCGAAGCCCCGACACGGCGGCCATAGAGTGGGACACATTGCGGCTTCGGGGGTGGCTTTCAGAAAGCCCCCCTGAAGCCCCAGCGCAGCTCTCCAAAAGCCTCCACGAAGCCCTGGCGCAGCGGTCATAGACCGGGACATGCCGGGGCTTCGGGGCTGGCTTTTGGAAAGCCACGCCGGGGTTTTGGGGGCCTTTCCGAAAGCTGCCCGCAAAGCCCTGATGCGTCCCGCTCTATGGTGGACGTGGTGGTCATAGAGCGGGACGTGTCAGGGCTTCAGGGGTGGCTTTCAGAAAGCTGCGCCATAGAATGGGATGCATCGGGGCTTTGGGGGTGGCTTTCCGAAAGCCCCGGCGAAGCCCCGACATGGTGGCCATAGAGTGGGACACATAGGGGCTTCAGGGGTGGCTTTCTGAAAGCCGCCCCTGAAGCCCTGACACATCCCACTCTATGGCCGTCATCCCGCTCTATGGTGGACACAGTGGCCATAGATCGGGACATGTTGGGGCTTCGGGGGGTGGCTTTTGGAAAGCTGCGCCAGGGCTTTGGCGTGGCTGACATGTCCCGCTCTATGGCCGTCATCCCGCTCTATGGTGGACGTGGTGGCCATAGAGTGGGATGCATTGGGGCTTCAGGGGCAGCTTTCCGAAAGCCCCGCCGAAGTCCCTGTGCTGGCAGACATAGGGCGGCTTTTGCCCGCTGGCCTCACCAGCCATAAACCTCACCTCACATCACTGGTTGAAGGGGTTACTTTTCTTATTTTGATGGTGAACACATGAATACATAAACCTTTACATAGAAAGCAGAACAGGAAATTTGAGTGAGATGGATTTTAGGAGATAAGTGGGACCAGGGTGGGGTTTAGCTGGTTTGGACTGTTTCGGGTAAAGAAGTAAACCGGTTGTTATACCAGTTGAATCCCACCACTGGGTGGGATCATCCTGATGGTGATGGGCAGAAGATAATCTATACTTGAGGATATCAGGTCCAGTATTTGGAAGTGGACTCTATGCATATCCATGGGTTTCTACTGTAATTGCCTGGGTACCAGTTTCCTGGTGTCTCTGGGTTCTAATTTTTTTCTTTTTTTAATGTCAGGTTGATGGGTACTAAGGCTTTGGATGCCAAGAGTTCAATAGAGGTTGAGGCGTCCAAATATTTAGAGAAGGGGTGTTGGAGGTTTTATAGGCATGAGTCCCTCTCTGGTTTTGCAAAAGGGTCCTTTAGAAAGCAAGGCAAGACTGTTTGGTGGCCTCTTTGACCCCTCTTTCAAGCCAGTGGTCCTCTCCACCTAAAATGTGGACTTTGCTATGGCACAATATAGGAGAAGAAACCCATCAGGGCTAAATTCAGCAGTCCATCTGCATTTAAAAGGCACGGGCCACTCTTTTGAAGACAGCAAAATCCACATTTTGGAGCGAGAGGACCGCTGGTTTGAAAGAGGGGTCAGAGAGGCCATCTATGTCAAAATTGAACAGCCCTCTCTCAACAGAGGAAGAGGACTATGACATCATCTCTCTCCAGTCTACAACACAATCCTTTCAGCAGTTCCAAGAAGGCTCCACACTCATTTGCACCACTCACGTGACCCTGATGACACAGATAAACCTCCAGGTGACCTTAATGACTCACTAAAAGAATGCAAATGACCATCTGTCTCCAAGGAGTATAAATTCTTCCATTCCCCACCATTTAGTCAGAGCTGAAGAAGCCCCTTTGGGACAGGTGTTTAGTGGCTTGTGAAGCCCTAATAGGGTTGGGACCATCCAAAACTTCATGGGATGCTATTCTTCAGTTCTTCCACTGAAAAACTCCACAACTCCAGGAACCAGGAAGATTACATTGCCTAATCAAAGGACCTTCCCTACTAGATTTGGGGAGGTGGGTAGAAACAATAGAAAAAAGACGGGACCCAGTGCAGGTCATGGAGCAGTGGTGTTGTGTGGGCATAACAAGAAATGCCCCAAATCTCTGGACTGCAGCATTCTCGACCATTACAGCCTCTGAATACTCTTCAAGGGCAACCCATCATAGATTGTGTTACAGTAATCCATCTGGGAATTGGAACTAAGCAAGGCTTTCCAGTTCAAGAATGGACACAAAATGCTTTCCTGACCATGGGTGCCACTTTCTTTTTCAGCAGGAGATGAGAGTCTATGATATCTTCCACTGATTGCGCAACATCAGTAATTGGGGAAGCGCACCCTCGTGCAGAGTTATAGATGGAAAATGGGATTCAGGGTAATTGAGGAAGAGAAGCTGAAATAAGTCAGTAGAATAGCTAAGGAAATAGATCCCAAGGAAGGATCTGAGACCTAGTCAGCCAATAGCTGAGATATTGGATTAGAACAGGAGATTCTGGTTTAAATCCACTCTTAAGTATGGAACCCCTTTGGATGACTTCAGGCAAAGTAAGCTTACATGGTTTTGTTTTGGGGACAAAATTAACCATGTAATTGGAAGCCTAATGCAATGTGTTCTACATGGAGCTGCCCTTGAAGACTGCTTAGAAGCTACAGACAATCCACACTTCAGTGGCACCAGCAGTTTTGGGCATTGCCTACGTGTGCCATATAACCCCTCTGCTCTGTGAACTGCACTGGTTGTCTTTGGCTTCTGGTTGCAATTTAAGGTGTTCAGTATCACCTATAAAATCCTCCATAACATAGGGCCTGGTCATCTGAGGGGTTGCCTATCTCCTGTAATCTCTTCCTGTCTCCTATGGTGTGGCAGAGTCAGCATGGTCTGGGACCCAGCAATTAAGCAGTGCTGAATATATCTGAGGCTTCCTAAGCTGCATGGAGTTCCTCAAAGTTCACAGTGAAGCGTCTTCTCCTTCACATTATTGTAATGATGGTTGTTTGCTCATTCCCTTGTGCCAGACCTCAAGCAAAAGTCCCCAAAGAAAGTTATGGATGTAAACATCAACCTAAAATAACAGCGCTGGATATTAGATGAGAAATGCTGTATGTCTAAGGAACCACAATGAGGGTTGGAGAGCAAGCATGTTCTGTGCCAATGAATTGTCCCTTCTCCGCTTTAGAAGGTCCCCATTTGATTTAGGAAACCCTTGAAAACAGAGTATTGGGTTTTGCTTCTGGTTTGAAAAAGGACAAAAGGCTGCAAGGAAGAGGATTGACTAAGGCAGACAAATGATCCTCCTGCTTCTCCTTCTCATGCTGCTTCCTCATGCAGCTGATAGGAAAGTCCCTTTGAAATGCCCTCTGAATCTGAAGAGGAATGAAGTGGACCCACTGAATTATCACAAGCCAGGAGACCTTCTTCTGGGTGGGATCATCGGTGTAATGAAAGCAACCTACCTCCCATATGATTTCAGCAGAAGTCCCTCTATAAAGTTTTTTTGGTAAGTCATGCAAGCTTTTCTGCTGGTCTTTGCTAACATCCAGGCGACTCCAGTTTTATTGTCATCTTTCATCCATTGCTGTCTTCTTGTGTTATGGGTGGAATGAATGAAGCAAGGCTGGCAAGGCTCCAGAGAGAACTCTGACAAAACACAGCTCTTCTTGACATGGCAACAAAGCCACAAAAGCTACATCTCTGTGTACCTTTTCAGGGTCCCTCTTAGATCAGGTTTTCAAGATCAGTTGTTCTTGGGGGTAAACGTTTGGGGTGCACCAATACAAAGGCATCAGCCTCTGCATAGTCTTCTAAATTTTGAGGTCCCTTCTGAAATGTGAAGGAGATACCTGCTTGCTTTCCTGTCCTCTTAATTGAAGTGGCAGAGTGGGTCTCCTCCACACACATCCCATGTCTGATCGGAGGTTCTTTCTTCTGAAATAGAGATGAAAATGGAGACATGGGATATCTGCCCAATATCCTACAGCCCAGCCTTCGGGACTAAGAGCAAAGGGTGGACATTTCAAGGGAGAAGGAGGGGCCACCATTAGGACAGCTTTGGAAGCACAGGAACTATTTCACAGCTCAGAAGGGTGGTGACCTCTCCCTGGAAGCATCTCAGCAAGTCATCTGGATGACCACCTATCAAAGAAGCTCTTTTTCACTCTACAAGGTAAATATAACAATGAACCTTTAGATGTCATCCACCATCCTTTTCAGCTAAGGAGGTACCTTAGAGATCATGTATGATTTTCTCCGCTGAGAGGGAGAAATATTTTTGCCAGAATCTCAAGTGAAATTATAGTGAACAGGCTGGATTTAGACCAGGAATCCATTAAACAAGCAACAAATTCAAGATGTGTGTGTGGAGGAGACAGGAGACTTGCTGAGATGGAATTATGGTTATAAGTAGGACACAGTGAGTCAAATGCAGCAATACTGAGACTTGAGAAGCTGTTCTCTGTGTTTTTGTACACTGTGGAGGCTGAGAACTAACCAAACTGAGCCTCTACTCCATGCAAAGTTGAGGTGTGTTACACATTACAGTTGGATCTTTTGCTGGGCTTCCTTTTGGCCACTCTGTCTGGTCCATAGAGCTCAGTTCTCTGCTGTTGGATCTTGAAAGCCTGTCTTTGCTTTGGACAAAGTGGATGAAGTTCAGGGTCCAAGAAGCAATCTGTGAGTGCAAGTAAGGAGTCTTTGGGGCTTGCTGGATCCCCCTCACCCAAACTGGAGTCTTTGACTTTAACCCTCCTGGTATCATATCCTCCAGGACTATTATTCTTAGAAGCCCCTAACTCTACTTCCTCCCCCTCGTGTTCATCAGAAAACATATCCAGCTTCTGGGTGTCTCTACAGGATCATGCAAGGGACATTCTAGGGTTGAACACCCAAAATTATATAGTTCCTCTTCTGATTGTAAAGAGCTCTATTACAACGATTTCCTCCGTTTTACAAGATCGTTTTTGAACTATGTGCAAATAAATTTAATTTTTATTGTGTTTTTCACTATTGCACAGATATTGCTCAGAAAGCTATTTTATATAGGCTACTGGGTAAATGATGATGATGAGAAGGTTAAACTGTAATCCTGCTTTCATATTTGCATTGTATTGTATCGTATATACTACTGTTTTTGCAGATGTTTTTGTGACCTTCTACCACTGCATCATAGAGAGTATTTTAACTTACTGCACCTGTGTATGGTTTGCCAATTGCACAGTGGCAGATAGGACAGCACTCCAGAGGGTCAACATCATTGCCCAGAGGATCATTGGTTGCCTTCTCCCCTCTTTGGAAGAGTTTTATAGCTCTCGCTGCCTTAAGAAAGTTCAAATCATTCTTAAAGATCCGTCTCATCCTGGGCACCCTTTTTTAAAAAACTATTACCATCTGGCAGACGATACGGGATAATAAAAACAAGGACAAATAGAGTGAAAAACAGCTTCTATCCCAGGGCAGTAACTATATTGAATTCTACTGTATAGTGCAATATTAATGCAATATCCGGAGTTTTCAATGTCAATTGTATAAAATGTGGATGTGTGTTTGTGTTTTATTTTTATAGTTATAATGTATACTGAAGATGGCATTTAATTTTGTTGTATAAGGTGCAATGACAATAAAATAAAATAAACATGAAGTTTGACATGTTAGCTGGTTATTCTTGTTAGATTTAGAGTGTCTAACCCCCTCTCCCTATGTATTTAAGAAGATATATAAATGAATTTACTTTCATTATTGATGGCGTGAAATGTATATATTTTCAGCAAACTATCCATGTTTCACTGGAAAATCCTCTCCTTCCTTTTTGCCATCCAGGAGATCAATCAGGATCTCCAGCTGTTACCCAACATCTCCCTGGGCTACAACCTCCATGACAATTATTTCAGCACAACCATGACTTTGGATGCTTTGCTGGATTTGCTTTCCACCGGAGAAGCAAATATTCCGAACTACAGATGCGGACGGCATTCTAGACCCTTAGTTGTTTTTGATGGGTCCAATACTGACATTGCCATCCAGATAACAAATATACTGGACATGTCTAAAATTCCACAGGTTTGTATGTGTGTGAGTGTGTGTTTTTGTGTAGCCTAAGTCTACTCTGAATCCTCCATGAATTTAAAAGGGCAGCTTATGATCATGGAAAGATTAGGCATATTGCAACTGGAGTGGCTCTGGATTCCCACAGAGAACAAAGGATTAAAGTAGCCAGATCTAAAACACTATTCTAGTTATGTTCCTCCTATTCATGGAAGAAACATCTCCTACTCAACGGCAGGTGGGAGGAAGTCCAACCTATGAGTAGATTAACCATAGAAGCTTTCTCCTGAAAATAGTCTTATAAGAAACTTTGAGGTCCTTCTATCATATAAAAACCACATTAAAAAAGTTTTTACTTTATTTGAATATGAACATTATATCTTTTGTTAAACAGTGTGTCGTCTGTGTACAAATATCTCTGTGCAATAACCATCAAAGTTTACAACCTCATTCACATTAATATTAATTCTCTAATCTTAAAATTATAGTATATTAAACAGTTGAACATAGTAAAACTGTTCATTTTCCTTCTTAGTGTATCTTCTAATAAAAATGCAATAACATTTAATATAATAATCCTTATCATCATAATACTAACAATTATATTGTTTATATCTCTATCTTAACATATTTTCTACTCTTCTTTAATCTCCTTTTATTTCCAACTTCCATTTTTATTCTCTAACCATTGATAAAATGATTCCCATATCATATGATATTCAGTTTGTTCTTTCTCCTTCGTTGCCAGTGTTAATCTGTTCATTCTAATATTTTTCTAATCACAATTCCTAATCAGCAAAAACCACTTTTTTAACCATAGATTTCAGTTGCTGATGTGTTGGCTTGGATTTGATTATAGCTTAAACCTCTTTTCTTTTTCAGATCAGTTATACTTTTGTTTCACAGGATCTGAGTGATAAAATTGTCTTCCCTTTTTTCTACCAAGTGGTCCCCAAAGAAGGAGCTCAGTACCCCACAATTATCAAACTGCTCTTGCATTTTAGGTGGGTGTTGGTCGGCCTGGTTGCACCAGATTCTGATGGTGGGGAGATGTTCATCAGAAATTTGACTCCTTTGCTTGTCAGGAATGGCATTTGTGTGGTTTTATCCCAGAACATCCCTGTGGCTGCCCATGAACTAACGGCTGATACATCTCAATTTTGCAAGTGGACACAAGTCAATGTCTTTGTTTACTCCGGGGAGATTGATACCTTTGTAGTGGGAATAATCATAACACAACAGATAATTGAATTCTGTATAAAAGCCACAATCGGAAAGGTCTGGATCACTTCAGCTATGTGGGATATTACTTTTGATTTACAGTATATGTCACATATTTATCCATCCATCTATGGCTATATTTCCTTCTTGATCCAGACTAGCAGAAATGCCAAATGTGGTGATTTTCATTCTATTCTCAGCTCTATCAAAGACTTGATCAACCAAGTGTTTCCTTGTTCCTATACCGAGCATGGCTTGTCTGTGAAAGGCTGGACAAGATGCTCAGAGAAAGAGAACTCAAAAGCTCTTTCCCGAGAAGAGATTGAAACAATCCTGTCTCTTGACAGCTATATCATTTACCACTCCATCTGGAATGTGGCCAGAGCCTTAAGTGCTGCATATTCATCCAGATCTAAGAGGAAAATGAAGGATGAGAAAGATCCGTTGACTGTTCTGGAGTTGAAACCATGGCAGGTATTCGCTTTGCATAATCTTATGAGACCATTATTTTATTAACTGTAAACAGAATAGAACAGAACAGAATAGAATAACAGAGTTGGAAGGGACCTTGGAGCTCTTCTATTTCAATCTTAGGCAGGAAACACGTATACCATTTCAGACAAATGGTCATCCAATCTCTTCTTTAAACTTCCAGTGTTTAAAGCATTCACACTCCTAGAGCCAAGTTGTTCCACTGATTAATTGTTCTCACTGTCAGGAAATTTCTCCTTAGTTCTAAGTTGCTTCTCTCCTTGATTAGTTTCCACCCTTTGTTTCTTGTCCTGCCCTCAGGTGCTTTGGAGAATAGCTTGACTCCCTCTTCTTTGTGACAACCCCTGAGATATTGGAACACAGCTACCCCTAGTCCTTCTTTTCATTAAACTAGACATACCCAGTTCCAGCAACCCCTCTTTATATGTTTTAGCCTCCAGTCCCCTAATCATCTTTGTTGCGCCTCTCTGCACTCTTTCGCTGCACTCTTACATGAAGTTCATTCTTTTATTCAGAGATTTAGCTTTTCTGACACCCTCTTAACAGTCCTGGACTAACTGCACACACTTTTCCATAGTAATGAGTAGTGAGTCTTCTTTTCATCCCTCTATGACCAAATTCATTCACTTGGATTCATTCAAAAAGGTCTCTGTTCTACCTATTAAATCATGTTGGTCTAGGAACTAAGAATTTAAGCTCATCTTCTTTATTTTCCATGGTGTGAGCATCCATATACAAACAATGAAGTTCATTTACTTTATGGACCATGATATGGATTTACTTTATGGACCACTTTATGATTTTATCTTAAGATGTTTCCTGTTAGCCACACACCCTACTTTATATATTACACAAGCCCTTAGGTCTTATCCCAGCAAGATAACAGAGGCCATGAATTTTCTGAATGAATGTCTGTCTTTATTTTTATTGATTGATTTGATGTACTCCACTAGTGCAGCTATTGCATTTCCCTACAACACAAAACTTTGAGAATTCAATTCAGCAGAATCTTTGAAGTGGGGTTCTAATTAGATCCATTAGACCATTTTTTGAGATGGGTCTAAATATCCTATGCTATGATTGCTCACTTCATTCTCCTGGAAATGCAATATTTTGCACATTTTGCCCAAAATTCTTCTGTAGTTCTTCCATGTTCACCACCAAGATTTTCATTTCCATGTAAAGAGAATCCTACCTTCTGATATGCATTTTAGTGACATCATTCAAGATTTAACATTTTTCACCTTCTGGTATCCATGAATTACTCCATTCCTTAATAGCAAACCACCTTCATTCAGATATCTTACATGTTTTCATTTCATAAGCTAACGACATAACTTTCTCTGATATCATTTTCTTTAACAGAAATTATATTACATTCCAAATTACATGCTGTGATCAAAACCAGATGGAAGCACAAATATTAACCCTCTTATCAGAGCTATAGCCAATTGTTGCAATTATAACAATTTTAAGTAAGCTAGAGGAGTAAATTTCTATGGTAACTACAGATGTGGGATTGTGGATATGTGCAGAATGATCCTATCAGTATTCTAGTACTTGTCTCTCTTCTTTCTTCCCCCGTCTCTGTTATTTTAGCTTCACCGTTTCCTGCTAAACCTTTTCAACCTTAATAATAATTCTTTGGATGGATTATATTTGGATGAACGTGGAGAACTGGCTGCTGATCTTGACATCATAGGTTCAGTCCAGTTTTCCAATAAGTCAGTTGTCTGGGCAAAATTTGGGAGCCTAGCAAGGCAAAGATTTCCAGAAGCCATGTTTACCATTGACCAGGATGCAGTAATGTTCCCAAAATGGCTAAATCAGGTGAAGGGAATTCTCCCCCCCCCCCAGTTCTTTGCAACCCCAGAGAAAAGCAAATGTAATCAATCAATCAAACAAACAAACAAACAAACAAACACACACACACACACACACACACACACACACACACACACTCCTGAAGATTGACTCTAATGATATTATCTTGCAGGATTAATTCTGTTGCTCTGCCTCCCCTTCTGATACTCCAGTGAAATAGTAAGGTGAAATGGCCTGAGCCATTTCCAGATATTCTTTTGACTTACAAATATTTCAGACCCTTTTGCCTTGATAATCATATTTCCATCTGTACAATTCCTGCCAGGGGCCCTGCAGATGGTGATTTCTCCCATCTCTGTCCCGCAAAGACTAGGTCACCTTAGACAAAGCCACCAGGTGGCTATCGGCAGAAGTAACAAAGATACACCCAACACATTTCCTACACATTGACCTTGATGTTCCTTCTATTGTTTCCTTAGCCCCTCCCTGAATCCAAGTGTGTGGAGAGCTGTCATCCAGGATTCGTCAAGATGCCTCAGGAAGGGGAGCCTCCTTGCTGCTATGATTGTGTTCCTTGTGCAGATGGAGCCATCTCCACTAAGGAAGGTGGGTGGCTCTGAAAGAGAAGTACCACCAGTGGCAGTGGTTGCAGTAGTGTTTCATGGTGGTCAATGGGAGAGTCTGCTTTTTCCATTGATGTCTTTTTTTTTTACTTCCTTGCCTTAAAATCCAGAACTAGTTTTATGAAGTGAAATGTAAGAAAATATCTGGGAGAAAGGTGGCTCTTCCTTCTTTTTCATTTGATCACCTCCCCAGCATTGTTAGAAGAAAAATGAGGACCTTTGTTTGAAAAATAACATAACTTTGCACATTCAATGCTGATATTATTTCAGCAAGGTTTAACCACAAATTCAAGAGGGCATATTAATGAGAAAAGTGCTGAAAATATAGCCACACAAAAAAGAATATTTTAAAGTACATTAGATTCTCAGTTAAAAGCAGCCGTGGATGAAATTGATTGCTCAAAAAATACAAGAAACAAAAATGACAGAATTTACAATTTTACATGATACATTTATGGAAGAGATGATAATGGTGGACAAGGTAGACAGATTGAGAAAAGGCCAACATTACAGGAGGTGGATATATCATATTTCTCTCATCTCTTTTATTTACAGATGCAAAAACATGCACCAAATGTCCAGAGACTCAGCATTCAAACAAGAAACGAGATCAGTGCATCCCCAAAGTCATAACCTTCCTATCTTACAGAGGATTTCTGGGGATCATCCTGGCTTTCTTTGCCCTCTTCTTGTCTTTAGCCACAGTGCTTGTCTTAGCAGTCTTTATAAAACACTTAAAAACTCCATTAGTCAAGGCCAACAACCGGGATCTCTCATATATCCTCCTCATCTCCCTGTTGTTCTCCTTCCTGACCTCCTTCCTCTTTATTGGCCAGCCAAGGAAAGCCACTTGTCTTCTCCGTCAAACTGTTTTCAGCATTGTCTTCTCAACTGCAGTCTCCTCTGTCCTAGCCAAGACAATCACAGTAATTTTGGCCTTCTTAGCCACAAAGCCGGGTAACACCATGAGGAAGTGGGTGGGGAAGACTTTGGCCAACTTCCTTGTACTTTCTTGCTCTGGGATTCAAACTCTCATTTGCTCCATCTGGCTAGGAGTCTCACCCCCCTTCCCTGACTCTGATTTCCACTCCCAGCCTGGAGAGATCATTCTGCAATGCAATGAAAGTTCTGTTGCTATGTTTTATGGAGCCCTGGGATACATGGGCTTCCTGGCCAGCATCTGCTTCACAGTGGCTTTCCTGGCCAGGGATCTCCCTGGGGCTTTCAATGAAGCCAAGTTGATCACCTTCAGCATGCTGATCTTCTGTAGTGTCTGGGTGAGTTTTGTGCCCGCCTACTTGAGCACCAAGGGGAAATACATGGTGGCTGTGCAGGTCTTCTCCATCTTGTCCTCCAGTGCTGGTCTGTTGGGCTGCATCTTCATCCCCAAATGCTACATTATCATTCTGAGGCCAGATCTCAACACAAAGGAGCAGCTTGCATTAAAAATAAAATAAAAATATAGTCTTACATTTTTAAAAAATTAAGATAATTTAGGATTCCTCATCACATCATATTTTGGTATTTTATATTTTAAGAAATTCAAACTGCCTATTTCCTATTATCTCTCCAACCTTTTTCCTATTACCCTAGTTCAGATTTATGGAATTGTAATAAAACCAGAGCAGAGGCTAAGCAATTCTTTTCCAAAATGATTCCTCCTCCCACAAAAATAGACCTCAAAATATATTACTCTGCTTCACAAATACTTTTGGTTTTGTTTTCTCATTTCCAAGAATTATAGATATTTTTATTTAATTTTTTCTTTATTCATTTAAAATTCAACAATCTCTTTTCACTTTATAGTTTCACAACATAGTCATGCAGAAACTGGACATTTTTAATTAATTAATTAATTAATTAATTTAGATCAGTAATACTAAATAAAGTTAAACAAGGAAAATGAAGTGAATCAAATGATTATGGCTTTAATGTGCTTCACATTTATAGGTTTGCCTTGTTCTGCATCTAAGCTCTACAAAGTTTGGTGCAGGCTGGAAACATTGTTAATAAATCTTATTATTAGAAATCTTTCTTATAAATAAGCCTCTGCCTCTTTGGAGCTAAGAGGACTCAATTCTGAGAGGTGAATTTCCATTTTCTCTGTTCAAGTTGAGAGAAAGACTAAGCATAAATTAGGAGCTAAAATATTTATCTCAGTGATATGCTGAAAGAATTTCTCTGTTTCATTAAATAGCATAAACTTCCTGATTAGTTAATTTATTTTTCTTGCTTTTCAATTCATCACAAAAAACAGAAAATAAAATAGTAAAATAATAGTGATGATTATACATTCATGTCAAAGCAATAAAGAAAACATAAAAATGCCAAGAGAAATGACTAAGAAAAATATGATAGGTTATTAGAACAATAAATAGTTACAATTTCTATATAATTGCAGGCAATTTTGAATGAAATTTTAAAAAGGTTGATGATTTACAGCAGACTCAATTATTGTATATCTGATTAAAATAATACAATAATTGTCTATTGTTTTAAACCTAAGAGAAACAGTGACTAAATTGAACTATGCAAAACAAAAAAAATTGAATTTGCAAATAACCAAGAAAATGATTTCCCACAACTGAGGAAGGGGAAACAAAAGAAATGTTATTAAAAATTGAGAAAAGAGAAAATATTATTGGGTTTTGCAAGTATAGAGAAATCTTGTTATAACTTTTGTTCTAATTTGTATAAAAGAGAAGATGCTTATCTTAAAAAACGTAATTTACCCAAATACTCACAAAACCCAGAGACAAATTATGAATATCCTACAACTATTATAAAGATATCAGAAGAATTATAGACCAATTTCCTTATTGAATTATGATTTTGAAGTGTGTTTTCTTTAAAGTTCTGGAAGACATGGTCCTCAATGATAATTATTTTCAAGGAATTAAGTCTATTTACATCTCAGAAGACTCAAATTATGGTTAACTGTGATCTAAATAACTCAAATGATATCCAGAAGGGGACCTGACAAGGTTGTTTTTGTCCCCCTTATAGTTTACTTTGACTCTTGAAGTGTTGAATTGTCATTGCCCAGTAGAATAGAGTTCAGAAGACAGGTTATATGAGGTCACTTGCCTAGCAACAGAGTAAAAAAATCTAATGAATGACAGTTGGTTGCAGCAACATTCCAAGCAGTATCAGCCTATGTAAAAGACTGGGTTCTCGCTCTTCTCTTTTTTTGTAAACAATGTTCAACTCAACTGTGACCTATTGTGGCCCCCCAGCGGCCAACAATGCTGGTGACATACTCAGACAGTGAGAAGGTTGGGAAGGAACATGGGCCAGTCCTGGAGTCTGGGAAATGGGACAATCATCCCATTCTAAAATTTGGGAATTCTACAAAAGAATTTCTAAAGGAATTTAGGAATTCTTTTGTAGAAATCTTATGAAATTGTATTTCAGCTCCTCACTTCTTTAGTGTTAGCACTTAGACTTATATATGACTTTACGGTGTTTTACAGCCCTCTCTAAGAAGTTTACAGCATCAGCTTATTTCCCACAAAAATCTGGGTCCCCATTTTACCCACCTTGGAAGGAGGGAAGGCCAAAACAACCTTGAGCCTGGTGAGATTTGAAGTGCCAAATTGCAGGCAGTTGGCAGTCAGCAGAAGCAGCCTGTAGTATTGCACTCTAACCACTGTGCCACCGTGTGTCAACATTCCAAATATCATCCAGAATTAAATCACAGTCCAAGGCAGAGCTTTACTCAAAGTTCCAATTTAATAAGAGAGACATGTTGGTACATCTGTGGAAAACCCGAATCTGAAAACTTCCTATGTTTTCCACCCATCTAGTTCCAGTAAGGTGCAGAGGTGCAGAGACAAAGAATGACCTTACGCTTCTAGAAAGGAATGTTTTATTTTGACAACAACACATTCTACAGTTCTACTCCCTACTATTCCCCCTCCCAATTACCCCACTAATGAAACAGCATAGTAAAATAATAGACAGTGTGGCAGGCCAAAGATCCTAAAAGGAATATGACTGCAGGCCTGGCACCATGGCTCATTTAACTTCTCTATAATGATTTAGTTTACCAGTTGGATAAATCAGATTATCATCCTCTTTATTTGGCTAGGAGGTGTCTTTCTACTCTTCTTATGGTGATGAAGCTGAACTGCTCAGAGTTACTTGAACTGTGGGATGGGCAGCAAATAAATTTAATAGAGCTGAGGTTGCGCAGTGGTTAGAGTGCAGTACTGCAGGCTACTTCAGCTGCAGTTCGGCAGTTCAAATCTCACTGGCTGAAGGTTGACTCAGCCTTCCATCCTTCCGAGGTGGGTAAAATGAGGGCCCAGATTGTTGGGGGCAATAGGCTGACTCTGTAAACTGCTTAGAGAGGGATGTAAACGCACAGTGAAGCGGTATATAAGTCTAAGTGCTATTGCTAATAAATAATAAATCAAGCTGAGATTTTGAGGCCAATAGTGCAGAGAACCCTAATTGTAGATCAACTATGATAAAGTTAAAATTAAAATTATGGAACTCTGAAAGATCCTCTCTTCAAAATAAATATTTATGGAATATCAACAAAATTCCCATTGCAAATATCACACAATGATATTTCATCCATAAGAATCTCAGGAAGTCAACGTTCTGGTCTGGGGAGACCCCAACTCAAGTACCAGATCCCCTGATACGTTGTTGGAACAAAATTGGACTGTTTTGTTCCCATAAACCTGGATCAGGTTTAGGAAAGAGCAATGGAGCCAAGGAAGAGATCGAAGGAGCTGTTCTTAGCTTTCAGGAAAGACAACAAGGAGAAGAGACAGGTTGCTCAATGAGAGATGAAAATCAGGCATCTGGAAGCACCTTTTCCAGCTAACACATAATTGGAGGATACAGCGCTCCTCCAATAACTGAAAAACGTAACACTGAAACTTAATGTCTTTTCACAATTATTCCAGAGTGTGGGATATGGTAAAATGAATTCATTCACACAAAAAAGGAGATTCTGGCTGGATAACAGGAAAAAGATCCTAAAAGAGGGAGCAATTTTAGAGCTGGGCCAGTAATCCAGAGAAGTTTGGTGTCCCCCTTCACTGATTGTTTAATGCAAAGACTGAGCAGCCATCAGTGAGAAAAGTTTCAAACAAGGAATTCTGCAGAGAGGGGGTATTAGGCTACATAGTCTCAAGCTTTCCTTCATAAACATCTATGATGCTATTCACAAACCCATAGATACCAGAATTATTTTAAAAATGCATACATCCTTTTTTAAATTAGCAGTTTTTAATATCAAAATGTATGTGATGTGGTGCCACTCTTTGGGACATGATGCCATGAGAGATTAGATTAGCCAAACGTGTTGCACTTTGTATTTCAAACAATTGAGATTGTTCCCCTTCCTCTACTTTGGATATCTCCTAAAAATCACTAAGTTTGATGGAACTTTGTCAGGACTCCATACCTGCCATGGATGCAGCCTTGGAGCCCCAAAACTCTTTTTGCCTTCCTTCCTTCTCAATCTGGAGGGATACACAGCCTTCAGGACATGTGCCAGAGTCATATAGTAATAATTTCGGATCTGGAATCCATTCCTTCTGTTTGGGATTCCAGCATCTTCTCTTTCTGGGTGCATCTTCTCCGGCCTTTGACAGAAAAGTCGCATTTTGCTAAAGAACACTGAAAAGATTGGACTTCAAATTGTTGATCTACAAAGAAAGTTTGAAAGGCATCATATTTGGGCTTTTCTTCCACCTGAAAAGCAAAGCTCCAAATACTATGGACCTATTTGAATAGCTTGTGCTTTTTCATTGAATATATTCCCATATATTCAATATTGGGAGTTGCACGATGAAGTCCATTGCGACTTCTTCCCATGGTCTGTTAGGGATGGCCACTCATTGTAGCAGTCCAGACTGGTCTGTTGGGACCGCCAATTTCATAGCTGTCATCAGCTTATCCTGGCTTCCATTACTGTCATGCTGCGGTTTTCTCGACAAAACATCCTCCATTGTAGCTTGTTGAAACCAGTAATAGGGTCTAGCATAAAAGCATCCACCCAAGGTTTCTCTCCTCCTATAGCGATAGAAGGGGAAATCTTTTGGTGGAATCTGAGGTGGAAAAGATTGTAGACTCTAGGTAGAATCGTCGTGATATAACAACACAAATTCCATTCCTGACAAGGAAAGGAGTAAAAGTGCTCATGAAATTCTCTCCATTTTCTGTGTTTGAACCAAAGAGGCCAATCAAGGTCCATCTGAAATAGAGTCCTATAACACCTACCTACCCGATACTTCCCACTTTAACTTCTTTGGCCAAATACTAAAGGCATGTAACTATGCCTACCCACACTTGGCTGGGCTGATCAACACCTTCTGCTTGCCAGCCAGCATGGAACCTTTATATCTCAACAATCAAATCATCCAGGTCCACTGTTCAAACACCATTCCATTGGGCCTTTGCAGAGGTGGGTTCCTACCAGTTCGCACCTATTCGGTAGAACCGGTTCGTCAAATCTACCGAACCGGTTAGAAGAGGTTCCACCAGTGGACCCGGAAAGCAGGCCACACCTACAGAAGAGGTTCCAAATTTTTTGAAACCCACCACTGGTCCTTGGATATGATTATTCTACAGTATCATGCTCATATTTATAAAACTCAGTGCCTCTGTGAAAGGTAAGGATGATTACTGCGTTTGTGGTGCAATCAGAACATTGTGTGTGTTGAAGTTGTTATAATGCAAACCAAAGATGCCTTTTAAAAAACAAGTTTACATCATACTCATATGCATGCCAGTGCTGGGTGTGAGGTAATTTGAGGTGGTTCTGACAAGTGTCGTCAGCATCTTCATATCCGATCACATGGATGGCAAGCCACTCCCATCCGGTCACATGGGTGGCAAGCCACTCCCACAAAGGAGACCACACCCACAGAGTAGGTTCGAACAATTTTTGAAACCTACCACTGGGCCTTTTACACCCGACCTTACATACGTCACATACACCAATGCATACACCTTTCCTAAGTTACAACGCTAGAAGTTCAATCCATCAGACCATCCCACTAATGTCTGGTTGGATGCCCTTCACCCTCCTGTCTGCCTCTCAAAGCAGAGGGACTGTCCAGTCTCTTTTCTCATCCCTCAACCTGGTGGTCCTCAGAAAGAGATGGCCAAAGGGATTTGAGCTCGAGTAATCCAACAAATCTTATTGAGCAATTGCATGCCTTTCTATTCTGGTACTCCCCTTGATGCTAAAACAGGATAGCATCGATAGAGGAGAATAGGATTGTTGCAGAAAATGACAGACTTTAGACTTCTCAGGATACAGGAAAAGTTTATTTGGCAGCCAGGTTCAGAAAGTTAGCGAAATAGTTAACATTGCAAATTCTGAACAACCTTCATCACCGAAGCACGCGCGTTCTTATACATTCTCAAAAGCAGCGCAACAAGGAAATACTTAACTCATTTCTTATTGGTTATTTTGGGGGGAAAGCCTTATAAGGAGATGAGGGTCTTACTTCTCCTTTTGTTACAGGTATGGACCACGTGTCATTAACAAACTTTATCTGAACCTTGTGGTTTGGACTTTTGACATAGGGACGTTGGCTAGAACATCTTGTAGTTAGAGGCTGATGACATTTCCTTTAAGCAAGCTTCTAACTTTTATGCCATGTCTTCATTCTTATATTTTTAATCCATATTTTATTCTACTTTAATATAACTTTATATGGCACAAGTGAAGCCATTTCAGTAGCGGAATTTGATGGGAACCATAATAAAGATTAATAAAAACCATAGGAAATTACTTTTTGCTTCCCATATTTCATTGTCTCCATACAAGGATTAAATGTTCATCTCGGAAAAGGATTCACATCTATCTCCATCCCTTTCAGAAGATTCCCCTCGGGATGGGGGGAAAACTCTAACTAAATCCATATTGACATACTTCACACCGATGCTAAAAGTGTCTATTGACCCTGGATTGTCTAAAAGTATTTTTAAAAAAATATTTGGGGCCAATACCCCCATATCACAGGCCCATCTTCAAAGTTTTAAACCACCTCTGTGAATTCCCTTTGGGCATTTTCCTGTTGAGGGTAAGAGATGTGATGGTCTTCTCAGTCTTGCAATTATCTAAATCATAGTGCTTTATTTGTTGTCTTTATGTGAAATCCCTAGAGATCTCCTACAAACTTTCAGAGACATTAACACAGACATGAGAAAAGGTTTTGATATTTATATAACACTCAAAAGCAATGTTGGGTGGAATCTGTGTCAGAAACACTGGGTGCATAAATGGCTGTGGAGACAGAAAGAGAATCTAGGAGTGATTTTAGGACAAGCAGGAGCTTGTTGATGTCCTTTGTAATGACTGGGCCCGAAACTTCTGGATCTGAAGCTTCTGTCTTGCAAGAGGTTTTGGTTTCTTCTTCTTCCTCTTCTTCTTTCTTAAAAAGCAGGTGCCACAGAGAAGGCTCAGTCAGCAACACGAGATATGTTGTTGCTCCTTCTACGTTTGCTGCTTCTGTGGCCATGGGCAGCTTCTGAGATGCATAAAGCCAAATGCCTCCTGACTCCGGAGCAGAACAAAGTGGACCCAGGCAATCATTACAAGCTAGGAGACTACATCATTAGTGGCATAATCTCTACAACAAAGGCTGTATTTCATTCATTAGACTTTAATATAAGTCCTTCCACAGAATTATATGGGTAAGTCTATCTTCTTGCACAGCATTAGAGCCACTCCATTTCCAATGAACGTCTACAGCTCCAGCCGTCTAAAAATACAAAGTGCTCTCCTTTTATTCTGCTGTTTTGTTAACTCAATTTCTGGTTCTACTGTGGGGTCATTGTGGCGTAAAGGAAGGAGGTGAAGTTCATTTTGAACAGCCCAATATCAGAACCCACCCAAGATAATTTCCCCCCTTCACTCTCTTTTTCATCCTATTTACTGCTTTGCTAAAAAAAAAAAAAACCCACTGTACTTTTGATTCTACTTGGAAACTGCTTCTAGACTTTGTACTTGAAGTGGAAAAAAATGATTTTTTGATTTTGGGCTTTACTGATCAGGCAGATCTGTTGTTATAGAAATGGCTAGTTTATGCTATTATGTAAAAGTAAAACATTGAGGTTTGATGTTACTTCTTATTCTACTGCACCAAAGGGAGTCAGAAGTCAATGCCTTTTCTTTCTTTTTGCCTTCTTCTCTACACTTTTCTCTTCCCTTTTTCCTCCCCTACTTTTCCTATTATGTGCTATTGTATTTTTTAATTTTATATTATAAACCAATAAAAAGCCAAAGATGAAAAAAAAATGAACAAAGCTAATGTGTGAATACAGAAGAACAGAATGACCTCTTTCTTCCAC
Source organism: Thamnophis elegans (assembly GCF_009769535.1). Lineage (NCBI taxonomy): Eukaryota > Metazoa > Chordata > Lepidosauria > Squamata > Natricidae > Thamnophis > Thamnophis elegans. The sequence goes on along the minus strand of NC_045542.1, from coordinate 171,974,717 downwards.
TTACACCCCTAAGCTAAGCTGAACTTTAGGCAAGGCCTGATCGAAGCACAGAGGAATGCTAAGTTTTCTCTCTGCATCGTACATGAGATCATTCCACCACTGTTTTTCTACACCAAAATTTACTGCCGGTATCAAATAGTCACAGATAAGAACTGTGAGCTTCACAGAAATCCATGGAATATTCAATTTTCTCTGATTGTCATCCAGAAATTCATGCCAGAAACCTAAATGTCTTTTCTAAAATGAAAAATATATATTCATAAAATGAAAACCAATCTTATGAATTGGTTTCCCGATTGGTTGATATATTTGCTTATTTATTTATGAACCTGAAGAACCTTACAACATCAGATATCTTACACTTAGAAGCAAAAAATAAAAATAAAAATCCACAGCCAGGCATGCTCAGTTCCGATTTAAAGTGACAGCATTTTTCCCCCTTGCAAAATAAGTTTTCCCATTCTTTTTCTTCTCCCTCCCACTCCTTCCTCCCTCCCTCCCCCCTCTCTCAAACAGACACATGCACACAGAGAAGTTCAATCCCTCTCTCACTCACTCACTCTCAAACAAACACAAACACAGAAGTTGGATTGGATATATTTTCCAAAGGCTTGAAAGCAGCTCCTCTGCCATACCCCCCCCCCTTCCCCTGCTGCCTTCTGATCGGAGCCTTTGATTGCAGGTGAATCACTTGTAATTTTCAAACTTGTAATCAGTGAAACTGGGCTTATATACTTTTATCCAGCTGTGTGTGTGTGTGTGTGTGTGTTTGAAAAGGCAACGTAGTTCTGCATGCAATCAAACTTTTTGAATTCCTCCCCCCTCCCCACACACGTACCTTTTTCAGCTGTTTCAGAGAGGATTTCAACTCTGCTTTTGCCTGCCCTCATGAAAGGCCAGAGCTCTGAGTCAGACTGAGCTAGTTGCTCCCAGAGAACTCTAAAAAGCCTCTAAAAATGCCCTCTACAGGAGGCGAGAGAACACGTGCCTCCTTTGCATATGAAATTTTTCACTTTTTAATCCTTGCTTAACTCTTAAAAGGTGAAAAATTGCTTATGCACAGGAGGCCCATAGTTCTCTCGCCTCCTCCTATAGTTAACACTAAGCAGACTCCAAGTCACTGTGACTTGGAATCTGGCAGCAACTACCTTGGCTTTAATTATTTTTTAAAAATTCTTTAAAATTATTTCCTTTTCCTCATGACTAGTGAGGCCATGCTTCCCCTGCCTCTAGTGACTGCATATCCCTGCATTGCTGGCCTATTTTTTTTATTAGTTTTTCATGGTCTTCGCGTATGAGAAGAACAATTTACAGTGAACTGGTACCAATGCTGATAGGAACCCACTCATGTTCTGAATGTCATCCACACCACAGTCGTTTTCAGTCAGTCTAAACATTTGGTCCAATTTCAAATATATTCATAATATATTCAGAGAAAACATGGAAGTATTAATATTACATCATTTCTTGTGGTGTGAAGATATCACTCATTTTATGAAGACCAAGGGACTAGTTTGTTAAATGTTGGATAAAATGCTTGAAGATCAATTAATGACACTGAAGTCATGTTCAAGTGCCTTTTAAAACTATAGTCCAAAATTCCATCTTATTTTTATTCTTTGTCTATGGTAATAAACTGTTGGGAAGAATAATTGCAATTGAGTGGATTAAAAATATCATGAGGAAACAAAAGGTAACAAAAGCTCAATGTTATGTTCACGTTTGTACCTGCAGAAAACCAACCAATTTTTATAGGAAATTTGTGCCCTTCCTTTTTGCCATCGAGGATGTCAACCAGAATAGTCATCTCTTACCTAACATCACCCTGGGTTACAATATCTATGAAAACTTCTTCAAGGTGGAAATGACTTCAGAGGTTTTGCTGGATCTGCTTTCAGACGGGAATGCCAATGTCCCCAACTATAAGTGTGGAAGGCAGAGAAACACAGTGGCTGTTCTGGAAGGGTTAGAGACTGGCATCTCCATCCAGATTTCAACCATGTTGGGCACTTACAAAATCCCACAGGTGTGTCTTTTTTTGGGGGGGGGGGAATGGTTTTCATTCATTTCAATCAGATGTCCTCTGCTACAAATGAAAGCAGAAAGAGTACTCCACTCCTCTGCTTGCAACAGAATACCTTAGACCACCAGACTTGAAAATTTGGGCTTGGACAGCCCAAATATCTGACCTAAGCGTAGTACACAAAATTATCTGCAACAACATTTTACCTGTCAATGACTACTTCAGCTTCATCCTCAATATTACATGAGCACACAATTGATACAAACTCAAGGTAAACCACTCCAAACTCGATTGCAGACAATACGACTTCAGCAACAGAGTGGTACCTGGCTCTGTGGTTTCATCCCTAAACCCCCATAACTTTAACCTTAAACTGTCTATTGTTGACCTCAGCCCATTCCTAAGAGGTCAGTAGGGGTGTGCACAAGCACACCAGCATGCCTAACGTCCCTGTCCAACTGTCCCCATTTATTTGTACTCATTTCCCTTGTTCATATCCATGCTTATTTTTATTCCCATTATCTTGTACATGAATGACAAACTAAATAAATACATATATATAAATAAAATAAATAGAGTTAAATTCAAACTATTCCCATCTCCCATTTCTTTCAGATCAGTTACAGCTTTGCTTCCAAGCTTCTGAGGGATAAAACTCATTTTCCTTTCTTCTACCCAACGTTCCCTGCTGAAGGAGTCCAGTACCAAGGGATGGTCAAGCTCCTCCTGTATTTCAGGTGGACCTTGGTGGGTCTCATTGCTCCAGAAACTGACCAGGGGGACAGGTTCATGATGACTTTGCCTTCTTTGATGCTAAGGAATGGCATCTGTGCAGTTATACATCAAAGCTTTCCACGTCATAATTATGGGATAGATATAATGTTTGAGGAATATTACAAGTGGAGGGAAGTCAATGTCTTTGTTTATGGTTCAGAGACTAATTCATTCTTGCTTGGACTTGTGGTTGTACAAACAGCATTTCAAGGTTTTCAGGAACAAGTTGAAGCCAAAGTCTGGATTACTACAGCTCACTGGGATCTCAGCCATGATTTGATGTCGGCTAAATTGTCATTTAAATACCTTAGTGCCATTTTTTCCTTTATGATACCGCAAATGAAATGGATAAACCATGCTGCTTCTGTTCCCTTTGTCCAATCCACATTTCAAATTTTGAAGAAAAAGTTTGCATGTTCATCCACTAAGGATGGCTTTTCGGTGAAAGTCTGGAGACGGTGCAGACAGAGTGAAGAACTGGAGCCTCTCAGGAAAGAGGATGTTGATCGGATCCAGGCTCTGGACAGCTACATCCTTTACAGCACTATCTGGGCTGTAGGAAAGGCCTTAAATACAGCTTCCCTCTCCAGATCCAGGAGTTCAAGGAGGAAGAAGGGTATGAAGGCAGAAGGTCCAACACTGAAGGCTTGGCAGGTATTTCTCTTCCTTGCACTTGTAGGCCCTGCAGATGGGAATCAGTTTTGTAAGTGGATAGCAATAGCAGTTAGACTTATATACAGCTCCATAGGGCTTTCAGCCCTCTCTAAGCGGTTTACAGAATCAGCATATTGCCCCCAACAATAATCCGGGTCCTCATTTTACCCACCTCGGAAGGATGGAAGGCTGAGTCAACCCTGAGCCGGTGAGATTTGAACAGCCGAACTGCAGAACTGCAGTCAGCTGAAGTAGCCTGCAGTGCTGCATTTAACCACTGCGCCACCTCGGCTCTTTGGATAGCCTGATTACGTAGAAGGGACACAGTGGCTCAGTGGCTAAGACGATGAGCTTGTCAATCAGAAAGGTCAGCAGTTCAGTGGTTCAAATCCCTAGCGCCGTGTAATGGAGTGAGCTCCCATTACTTGTCCCAGCTTCTGCCAACCTAACAGTTCGAAAGCATGTAAAAATGCAAGTAGAAAAATAGGGACCTACCTTTGGGAAGATAACAGCGCTCCATGCACCTTCAGCATTTACCATATTTTTCAGAGTATAAGACGCACCGGAGTATAAGATGCAGCAAGGTTTTGAAGAGGAAATTTTTTTAAAAAAGTTTTTGCCCTCTGCAAACCTCCCCAAAATGGATGGTTTTTTTTTGTGAAAATGGGCCTGTTTTTTTTTTCTTCAAAAAAGGGCATGAATACCCCCTAGGAGACTTTTAGAGTGCTCCTGGGGAGTGCGGGGAAAAAACAAGCAAATAACAGCCCATTTTTTAACAAAACAGGGCCGTTTTTCATCAAAAAAGGGCATGGATAGCCTTTAGGAAGCTTATAAAGTGCTGCTGGAGGCTGGGGGGGGGGCAGATGAATGAATATTTTGATATTTTGGTTGCTCAGCCACCCTTTCATCTCATTGATTAAACTAACTTCTGATGACAATTTTATATTTTGACAAATATGATATTATGTCCATGTTTCTCTTTGTTGACATTTTCCTCTCCAAGGAAGAAGTACAGCTGTATCATAAAGTAAAGGTAAAGGTTCCCCTCGCACATATGTGCTAGTCGTTCCTGATTCTAGGGGGTGGTACTCATATCCAGTTCTAAGCGAAAGAGCCAGCGCTGTCCAAAGACTTCTCCATGGTCATGTGGCCAGCATGACTAAATGCCAAAGGTGCATGGAGCGCTGTTTTCTTCCCACCAAAGGCGGTCCCTATTTTTCTACTTGCATTTTTACATACTTTCGAACTGCTAGGTTGGCAGAAGCTGAGACAAGTAATGGGAGCTCACTCCATTACATGGCGCTAGGGATTTGAACCATCGAACTGCCAACCTTTCTGATCGAAAAGCTCAGCATCTTAGCAACTGAGCCACCACATCGCTCACAACTGTATCACAGAGAACTTTATTCCACCTCTCCTGATGGGATGGGACAGTTTCTGACTACCATCCCTCCCATGGACCTAATTTTGAAAAGGTAATTCACTTTATGCATTGGTCCATGGTAGGAAAGGAGAGCAAGAGAAAAAAACAAGATTTGGGTCACAAGGGAGCGGGGAAAGCCAAATAACAGAGTAACAAAATAACTGAATTGGAAGGGACTGTGGAGATCTTCAAATCCAACCACCTGCTCAAGCAGGAGACCCCATACCATTCCACACAAATGGCTGTCCAATATTTTCTTAAAAGAGTAATGGAGCACCCACAACTTCTGGAGGCAACCAGAAAAATTAAAAATTGGCACTTTCCTGGAATTTCTCCTAATTTCTAGGTTGAGATGTCAGTGATCCAATGAAAGAAGACTCCAAGGCTTTCAATTCCGCAAAGTTCCATTTTATTAGAGATTGTCATATTGGCACATCTGGGAAAATCCAAATCTGAAAGTTTCCAGGTTTTCCCCACACAAAAAGAAACTCAAAGATCCATCCCCAGCAGCCACAGGTCCATCACATGGCACAATCACTTCTTCACTCTAACTGGAGACAATCTGCAGTCACTCCCATCCAGGTGTGGGGCAGTTGTCCTTGACTCCCAGAGGAAGGAATTTTGTTGTGGCTAATCTTTCAATACTCCTTGCAATCCCCCCTCCCGCTTTCCCAGGCTCTAAATGTGGCAGCCCTGAAGTTCCAAAGAAAATATGGCTCTCAGGGCTGAGAGAATCTCTCTTTGATGAGTTTCTGTCCATTACTTCTTGTCCTGCCGTATGGTGTTTTGGAGAATAGGTTGACACCCCCCCCCTCTTCTCCTTGACAGCCCTTCAGATATTGGAAGACTGCTATCATGTCGCCTCTTCTCCTAGTTGAGTTGGAAACTGAAATCGAATCTTGTTCTTGAACAAAAAGGATGTTCAGATTCCTTCCATCATAAGGAGCCTTTTCAACCAATGTCTGAAAACTTTTCTTTTCATTTCCAGTTTCACTCCTTCCTTCAAAGCTCCCAGTTTCAGAATAATTCCATAGATGGAGTATATTTGGATGAGAAAGGAGATCTAACAGCTGACCTGGACATTGTCAACTGGATTCTTTTCCTCAAGAAATCTGTAAAAAGAATGAAATCAGGGCATCTAGAAAAACCGACATCACAGGATCTGAAATTTACCATCGACCAGAAGAGTATCGTTCAGGTATAAATGCTAAAGCTAAAACTAATATTTATTTAGTTTTATTGAACCGTGGTGGCATAGTGACTAGAATGCAGTACTGCAGGCTACTTCTGCTGTCTGCCAGCTGCCAGCAGTTCAGCAGTGCAAGTCTCATCAGCTCAAGGTTGACTCAGTCTTCCATCCTTCTGTGGTCAGTAAAATGAGGATTCAAATTGTTGAGGGCAATAAACTGTTTAGAGAGTTGCTGTAAAGCACTGTGAAGCGGTACATAAGTCTAAGTGCTACTGCTTTTGCTATTTTATACCACTGAAGGCAGCAAAAACATGATTGCATTATTGTGGTGGGTGGTTTCTTTCAAACCCTTCAAGTTTTCATTTGACCTGATCGTGTTCTCAGGAGTGCAAAATTATTTTTACCAGCCATACATGTGGCCTCAAACTACGGTATATAGTCTTCAATTTTAACAGAAAATACTCATCGTCTATGAAAAGGGAGGTACAATCAATCAGGCATGCAAATAATGTGCTTACTTAGCCAAAACAAAGAATCCACCCAACATTTCCTGGGGAAAAATGATATCTGAGTTTAAAATTAAAGTCCAAATTTGTAGTAGGTATGAACATTTCAAGGGAAGAGAAAGAGAGAAAGAATATTCTATTCAATCTGATGAAACTCACATTTTCTATTGACATCTAGTTAGTAAACTGAAATCATGAACTGGAGATGCCCAAACTGTTCTTGCTTTGCCATGTTTCTAAAACAAAATTCATTTTCTGAGCATTTTTCCTCTTTCTCTTCAGACCCTTCCTCCTTCCAGGTGTGTTGAAAGATGTCGTCCGGGATTCATGAAGGTGCCTCAGGAAGGGAGACCCATTTGCTGCTACAACTGTCGTCCTTGTCCAGAAGGAACCTTCTCCACCATAGAAGGTGGGTGACACTGGTGCTTTGATAAACATTTTTAAGTCTGCCTTTTAAAAAATTATATACTTAGAAAGAAAGAAATGATTGAATACTTCATTTAGCCAAGCATAATCAGACCCACAAGTTATTTATTTAGTGTATGGCACATGTTAGCCAAGGATCACTGAGATGGCTGGCTACCTCTGTGAAAGGATTTTTTTGGGGGGTGTTATCTTTACCCATGGGATGCCTGACAGCCAGTAGGCAATTGGGGGAGGCTACTTTCTTGTCCCTCCATGGTTTATTTGCTCATGGGAATCGAGCCACTGACCTGCCAGTCTCAGCGCTGAACAGGCCCAGCATCTTACCACATGAGCCACCACGGCTCCAGACACACAAGTAATTTGTCTCCAGTGCAGCTGCACTCAGTCACTTGTAAAGCAACAGGAAGAAAATGGTAACAATACCAATCAAAGGGGAAATAAGGAAGATAATAAAAGAGATAAATACTACTACTACTATCATAATCTATGGGTTGATATGTACAATACACATTAGACAGAATGGCAAGAATTAGATGTTCAGTAGAGTAATGGCATGAGGGGAAAAACTGGCCCTTGGTCTAGTTTTCTTGGCATACAATACCCTATAGCACCATCCCAAGAGAAGGAGTTGAAATAGTTTGTGTCCTGGATGTCAGGAATCTGCAGCTATCTTCTCAGCCCTCCTCCAAGCAATATACACACATACATATGCAACCAGCTTACTCATAAAGACCGGCAGCTGAGTTTATTGGAGAAATATCTTCCTTCTGAAAAGAATCAGTGCTGGAAGGGGACACTGCATCCTTGAGTAAAACCATTCATTCCTTCTTCAGCTAGAGCTATTCCAATATAGTAGGTCCCAATCAGTGGTGGGTTACGACCGGTATGCCCCAGTACCAGCATACCAGTGCCTGCTGGGAGCAGCAGGCACCATTCCGGTACGGTGCTCGCGTGCACATGGTGGATGCCTGGCCCCGGTGCAGTGTACCATTTGGGACGGGATTCAGAACCCACCACTGATCCCAATGTCCATCCCTCCAGGGGTCATTGGTGGAAAGACTGAGGAGTGCTTTGGATTTCATCTTTAAATGTGGTTCTTGCAATGTGAGGTGCAAAGAATACAGTCTTTAAAAACATATGCTGCTCCCAGGAATGTGTGGCACATATTCTCTTTTACATCTGGCACACATTCCTCTTTCTTGCACTACTTAAAATTCCTAACCATTGCAGCATCTTGTCTTTCTCCATGCACACTCATCCACACTCCAATTATGCATCTGATGGAAGAATATGCTTTACAATTGATGTTAATATTCTCCTTTTCAGATGCTGAAAAATGCACCAAGTGCCCAGCTGATCAGCATCCGAACATCAACAGAGATGATTGTATACCTAAAATTGAAACATTTCTATCCTATCAAGAATATTTGGGGGTCATCCTAGCTTCTCTTGCCTTGTTCCTGTCTTTGGTAACAGGATTAGTCTTGGGAATCTTTATTAAATTCCAAGAAACTCCCATAGTCAAAGCCAACAATCGGGATCTCTCCTACATCCTCCTTACCTCCCTCCTCCTCTCTTTCTTGACCTCCTTCCTATTCATTGGTCGGCCAAGGAGAGCCACTTGCCTTCTCCAACAAACAGCCTTCAGCAACATCTTCTCAGTTGCCACTTCTACTGTCTTGGCCAAAACAATCACAGTGGTGATGGCATTTTTGGCCACAAAACCAGGGAATAAAGTACAGAGGTTGCTGGGGAAGAGCCTGGCTAATTCTATCATCCTTTCTTGTTCTGGAGTGCAAGTTCTCTTCTGCAGCATCTGGTTGGGCATCTTTCCCCCATTCCCTGAGTCAGACATGTATTCAGAATCTGCAGAGATCATCCTGAAATGTAATGAAGGCTCTGTTGCCATGTTCTACCTTGCTCTTGGCTACATGGCCTTCATGGCTTTCATCTGCTTCATAGTGGCTTTCCTGGCCAGGAATCTACCTGGGGCCTTCAACGAAGCCAAGCTCATCACCTTCAGCATGCTGGTCTTCTGCAGCGTCTGGATATCCTTTCTACCCACCTATCTTAGCACCAAAGGGAAGTATATGGTGGCTGTGCAGATCTTCTCCATCTTGGCTTCCAGTGCTGGCCTGCTGCATCTTCATCCCCAAGTGCTACATTATTTTTATAAGATCTGATCTGAACACGAAAGAACATTTGATGTCAAAGTAAAATAAAAAGTAACTTTTGGGTTGTCTTTCTCCAAAAGGCTATGATTATTATTTGTTATGTCGATGTTCCTTAAGAATCACATAATTACACACAAGCCTGTTTTGATTTTGTTTTGTTTTGCATCACAATACATATAAACCATCATTTTTTAATAAATATATTTCCCTTTCTCTTTGCATTTAGAATACTCTGATAGTGCTCTCTCACTCTTTCTCACTCACTCACTCCCTTCCTCCAATGCAGGATGTCCTTTTGGTTGAAGGCAAGGCAAAAAGCAATGGGTGGAAATGAGTCAAGGAGAGAAGCAACTTAGGACTAAGGAGAAATTTCATGACAGTTGGAACAATTAATCAGTGGAACAACTTGCCTCTAGAAGTTGTGAATGCTCCAACACTGGACGTTTTAAAGAAGACGTTGGATAGCGATTTGTCTGTAGTGGTGTAGAGTTTCCTGCCTAAACAGGGGGTTGGACTAGAAGACCTCCAAGGTCCCTTCCAACTCTGTTATTCTATTCTATTCTATTCTATTCTATTCCTAGTCCTAGTCCTAGTCCTAGTCCTAGTCCTAGTCCTAGTCCTAGTCCTAGTCCTAGTCCTAGTCCTAGTCCTAGTCCTAGTCCTAGTCCTAGTCCTAGTCCTGTTCTTCTATTCTATTCTATTCTATTCTATTCTATTCTATTCTATTCTATCCTATCCTATCAAAAATTATGAGAGTCCTAAGTGCAAAGCATTGGTTGAAAAATCCCTCCTGGTTCACAGACACTTTAAAAATGTGGCTATTGTGATATCTAAGCAATAAATATGTATTATATGATTTGCTTCCATCTTCACAAGCAAGGAAAAACTTGTTTTCCTCCCATGAAGAAACATCATTCTGAAAAATAGGAATCATCAAATAGGAGAACCTAAAACCAACTCTTTCTCAGGCCTGCAGCATCTTTTCTTCTGGATCTTGGCCTGCCACTATGCATTCTATATGCATTTTTTATTGTGGAAAAATGGGAGGAGGGTTTGTAAGGAGTGAGATGCTATGTAGCCATAACAAAATTCTTTCTAGAAAGCCAAGGTTATCCTTTGTCTTTGCACCTCTGCACCTGACCAGAACTGGATGGGCGGAACTGCCAGCATGGAAGTGGAACATTGGACCATGTGATGGAATTGTGGGTGTGAGGGCAAGATCTTGAACTTTCAACTAGGTGGGGAAAACTGAGAAGCCTTCAGATTCAGGTTTTCTCAGATGTGCCAACATGGCTCTCTTCATAAATTGGAACTTTGAGCAATACTTTGCCTTGGACTCTGATTTACTTTTGGATGCTATTTGAAACCCTGACTCTCTTCTTCCTTGTGCTATTCACATGCTATGGTAGGGTCTACTTCAATTCCCCTCTTAGGGCCCTGTAATCCCTTAATGTTTTCCCAGTTGCAATGTATGGCTGTGAAAGTTGGCTGAGCACCAAAAAATTGAGGCCTTTAAACTATGGTGCTGGAGAAGACTCCTGCGAGTCCCTTGGACTGCAAGGCAATACAACCGGTCAGTTGGAGATCAACCCTGACTGCTTTTTAGAAGGCCAGATCCTGAAGATGAAACTCAAATACTTTGGCCACTAATGAGAAGGAAGGACTCACTGGAGAAGAACCTGATGCGGGAAATGATGGAGAGCAAAAGAAGAATGGGATGACAGAAAGTGAGGTGGCTGGATGGAATCAGTGAAGCAGTAGTCATGAGCTTAAATGGACTCCGGGGGATGGTAGAGGACAGGAAGGCCTGGAGGAACATTGTCCATAGGGTCACAATGGGTCAGACATGACTTTGCAACTATCAACAATAAATTCCTTAATTCAGGGTAGAGTCAGGGTGACTGGATGCAGCTGAGCATTTTACTGACCATTTGCCCTTCCTGATGCCCCACAGAGTTTGCAGCAGTTTTTTTTTTTTTTGCATCCTAGGAGAAAAACATCTGCCGCTACCTAGGATTGAACACTTGGGAGGCAAGAATCTTCACCACTAGGAGATCATACTGCTCAGAACCTGTAGCCAACTATGGATCATTATAATAGATTAAAGACTTCATTCTCATGATATTTGCTGTGGTTTGGTAAGCTATAGAAATGAAGTTTTAAACAGGAACATGGTCACCATGCTTCATTCATTGTCCTTATTTAAAGATGAACAATTAACAATCTCAGTGGATCCTTGGCTAGCTCTAAAATGGAAAACAAGTATTCCCAGGTCCATGTGTGACTGTTTATACATCTCCTAACATTCTCTCTTGACACTGGTTTGCATACAGACAATTTTTTACCGAGGTGTGGAGCCAAGTTCTCCTGTCTCACTCAGTGGCTCATCTCTAAAATGAGGACACCATCCCAAAAGTTGCTTTTTCAAAAGGCAACTGCACTTTTAGGCCATGTAAAACTAGGAAGGGACGCAGTGGCTAAGACACTGAGCTTGTCAATCAGAAATATTGGCAGATCAGCGGTTCAAATCCTAGCATCACATAATGGAGTAAGCTCCCATTACTTGTCCCAGCTTCTGCCAACCTAGTAGTTCAAAAGCATGTAAAATGCAAGTAGAAAAATAGGGACACCTTTGGTGGGAAGGTAACAGCATTCCATGCGCCTTCAGTGTTTAGTTATGCCAGCCACATGAGCATGGATAAGTCTTTGGACAGCACTGGCTCTTCAGCTTTGAAACAGAGATGAGCACTGCCCCCTAGAGTAGGGAACGACTAGCACATATGTGTGAAGGAAACTTTTACCGTTACCTTTACTTAAAACTAGGAATTTGTCATCTTTAGTTGAGAATGGAGTTGCAGTTCTTTAAATATACTTGGGACATCATTTGTGAGTCCTTCCAATGTCCAGTTGCCTTTTGAAAAAGCATTTAGGGAACAAGATCTGGATGACTCAGAATCTCCATAGACATGTAGACACCATCTCTGACTTCTTTCCTCTTTACTATGCAAATTATAGAGATTTAACAGTTGGCTTGTTGCTAACTCTCTAGAGACTTCTCTGCACCCTTTGAGAAGATTTGACACAAACATGCCAGTAATATATTTTCATCTTGATTTCACAAAAAACCGCTTGGGAGAATGCCATGGCATTGGAAATATGTGAGTGCATAAATATAACCAGAAGGTGAAAGGATCTGGGGAGGTATTTAAGACAGTTTTTTCTCCTCTTTGCTTCAGAAATGGAGTCTTGGCTGAATTCTGCCTAAAATAAGAATGCTTCCTTCCCACTCTTTGTTCAATTCACTCATCAGGTTGTAGGCTCCGTGAGGAGCGTGTCATGTTTTTGCTTCTGCTGCTTCTGTGGGCCCAGGGAGTTTGGGGGATGCTCAAATGCCCCCTGACTTTGAAGAGGGATGAGGTGGATCCAAAGAATCATTACAGGCTGGGAGACTTTTCCATTGGTGGCATCATCTCTGCAACTCAGGCTACGTTTGAAAGATTAAGTTTCAAAAAATCTCCTGTGACTCCAGTTTATGAGTAAGTTTAGCTTCCGGTACTGCATTAGAGAAAGGCTATTTCTGCTTTATTATATTGTTACTTATTTCTGTCATATGCACCTCTATAACTGTCTGGTTTATCTCTTCAACCAAACATGAGAGACTTCAACGGATAATTAGAACTGCAGAAAAAACTATTGCTACCAACCTGCCTTCCATTCAGGACATGTATACTGCACAAGTCAAAAAGAGGACTGTGAAAATATCTACAGACCCCTCACATCCTGGACATAAATTGTTTCAACTTCTACCCTCAAAACAACGCTATAGGGCACTGCACACCAGAACAACCAGACACAAGGACAGTTTTTTCCCGAATGCCATCACTCTGCTAAACAACTAATTCCCACAACACTGTCAAATAATTTACTAATACTGTATTACTATTATTCTTCTCACCCTTCCTAGTAGCTATCTCTTCCCGCTTATGATTATAACCATGTTGCTTGTATCTTTACAATTTATATTGTTTTATTTGTTTCATAGTATGATTTGATTGCTTATTAGTAACCTATGACTATCACTAAGTGTTGCATCTTATGATTCTTGATGAGTGTATTCTCTTTTATTTTTATTTTTTATGTACGCTGAGAGCATATGCGCTAAAGACAAATTCCTTGTGTGTCCAATCACACTTGGCCAATAAAGAATTCTATTCTATTCTATTATTTCAACAGTTCCAGCAAGCATATTCTTCCATATCGTGTTTGAGGCTCCAACCCTGCAGTTGAGGAGCTTCCTTTGAAATTGTCAAGTACAGAGAGCAAGCATCTTTTTTTCTCGACTTTGAAAAACAAACAGCCACTTTCCTTGACAGAGCTGGACTGACAATAGGGAGTAGAGAAAATATATTCCCTTCTACCCCTCCCTTCTGCCACAAAGGATCAATGTATATATAGAAAAATGTAGGAATGCTGTGGTTTCCCCTCCCCCTCCCCTCCACTGAAATGGAAATAGCTCTCCTCTTCTGTTTGTGGTGTGTAGGTTCATAGATAACACACAAGACTTCGAGATCAGTATTTATTATTTCACTGAGTTTCCATGTCTCCTAGTGTCCAGTTTGAACCTTAATCCTCTAATGAATTAAATGAAATGTATGTCTCCAGTCAAGGCCCTCTGACAGTGGACTACAAATTACAAACATGTAGGAACCGATAACTTTTTAGCTTGGTTAAGGGTCACAGTTTCGGGTCTATGTGCCTACTTAATTATTCAATTTTTAGCATGGAAAAATAGGTCAAGCAGCTCTAATATGAAACCTGGAGAACTTAACTGGAGTGAAAAAGGGAGAATAATTAAAGTCTATCTGAAATCTTAGACCAACTACAAAGGTACTGACAATCTCAAGAATAAGCCAAAGCTAATAAATAGACTCCTTTAGATCTAAATTGCTGAGAATCTTAAAACAAATATAAATGGAAAGAATCTCAAATAAATGAGATATCTGGATACTGATTCTGTGGAGTAGAGGCAATAAATTAAACTAAAAATTAAATATAGGAATAGAATAAAATAGAATAGAATAGAATAACAGAGTTGGAAGAGACCTTGGAGGTCTTCTAATCCAACCCCACCTCGAGCTCTGGGAAGATTAAGGATCTTTTTTATGACAGAAGACTCAATCCATCTAAATATGCATCAAATGTTCAAAACCTGAAAAGCTGTCACATACTTGTTTAGTACTTTTGAAATATCACTATAATTTATTAATGTAGTTTAGAATGTTTTATTGTTTCTGACTTACATTTTTCTGTTTTGCTCTAATCCACTGAGAACAATTCCTGGTCTTAGGCAGATTAGAAGTAGTCGGTGTGTGTGTGTGTGTAAGAGATTGAATTAACATTTTTTCCCATTGATTACTGTATGTTCAATAAATTATCCTTGCAGGATAAAAACAACACAATACTGGAAAATGTTATCCTTCCTTTTTGCCATCCAGGAGATCAACCAAGATTCCCATCTCTTACCCAATATCACTCTGAGCTACAATATTTATGAAAATTATTTCCATCCAGGAAAGACTTCGGATGCTTTGCTGGACCTGCTATCAGAGGGGGAGGGCAACGTTCCCAACTACAGTTGTGGGAGGCAGAGAAACACAGTGGCTGTTCTGGAAGGGACTGAAACCGGCTTCTCCATCCAGATATCATCGATGTTGGGCCCCTACAAAATCCCACAGGTGAGTCTTTGCTGAGAAGACAGTTTTCAATCAGGCATTTTTCAATCGGAGGACCTCTCTTATAAATGAAGATCAGGATTTTATTATAGAAATGAAGACAGCTTTCAATCAGAGGACCTGTCTTATAAATGAAGATGAGATATTTATTATCCAAATAATAGGTCCCAACATTGAAGGTTTGGGTCATCCAAAGGGAGGGAGGGGGAAAACAAACATATCCCCTCTCTCCATGGTCGCAGTCTAGATTTGGCATCTTCTGTGATTAAAAGAAATCACCACTCAAACAGCAAATTGGGAGAGAAGCAGTGCATGAAGCAATGAGTGCAGAGATGATATTCTACAGGATTGGACCGGTTCTCCTGAATCAGTAGCGGAAATTGTGGGTAGGCACGCCCACCTGCCCTGGGTCTATTTTGTCCTATTTGGGGACATTTTTTGAGCAAAGCACATGCGCGGAAGGCCGGGCACATACATGACGGGGCGTGTGTGAGTGAAGCGAATGCGCTCATGTGCGCACGCTCACAATTGTGAACCTGTAGGGAAGGTAAGTGAAAAACAACCACCCCCGAACGGTGAATAGAGAATTCTTCACTACAAGCAGTGGGACTAACCTTTCATTAGAGACAGAATTGTTAGTCTATGTTTCAGCCCTCCTGGGTAAAACAATCCCTTTTCCTTACTTTTTAGATTAGTTACAATTTTGTTACCCAGATTCTGAGAGATAAAAGTGGCTTTCCTTTCTTCTACCCAATGCTCCCTACGGAAGGGTTCCAGTATTCAGGGATAGTCAAACTTCTCCTCCATTTCAAGTGGACTTTGGTTGGTCTGATTGCTCCGGAGAGTGACCAGGGCCAAAAATTCATCGCAACATTGACATCCATGCTGATCAGAAACGGCATTTGTCCGGTTATATCACATACCTTTTCGAAAAGTATTTTCCATTTCTCTCTCTATTTTCACCTGTATCACAGCTGGAAGGGAGCGAATGTCTTTCTGTACGCTGCAGAGATTGATTCGATCAGCGTAGGAATAGCCATCCTATACTTGGCCCATGAAAACATGAAGGAACGTGTTGCAGGAAAAGTCTTGATAACAACAGCGCTCTGGGATTTAAAGGTTTATTTCACGGAGCAGAGGTTCCCTTTTCGATTCCTTCACAGTGCTCTTTCCTTTCTTTTGAAGACAAATCCAATGTCCAAGGATGGGGATTATGAACAGTTTTATTTCTCCATGAGGCATTTTGCAGAGAAAGCCTTTCTGTGCTCCTACACCGAGGATGCCTTTTCTGTGAAAGTCTGGAGACGGTGCAGAGAGAGAGAAGAACTGGAGGCTCTGTCCCAGGAAGAGATGGGTTGGATCCTGTATCTAGAGAACCTTTTCAATTACAAGAGCATCTGGGCTGTGGCCTGGGCCTTACATGCAGCCTACTTGTCCAGATCCAAGAAGACAAAGATGGAAGGTGGCAAGAGCTTGGAAACTCTACGGCTGAAGGCTTGGCAGGTATTTGCTTTCTGTTACATGCTTCTTTCTTGCTGTTTTGTATTTGCAAGAAATTGGCAGTTATTCTGGGTAGGAAAATCATTCATTCTGAATATAAATAAATAAATGAATTGAATTCCAACTGTCCAGTCGTCTTTTAGCAGAAGCAGCAATAGAGTTTTGTTCTGTCAGCCTTCCTAGATGGACCAGACGGACAAACAAACCAGATGAACTATTTTGATTTTATTGTAAGGCTACATTAAAAGAATCTTGCAAGCCTGAATATACAAACCTTCCACCATCTTCTTTAAAGATTCAGACAAAGGCAGGACAAGAACTCACAGTCCACTGGTTTCTATGCCTGGTAGCTAAACCAGTAGACCAAGGGTGTCAAACTCAATTTCATTGAGGGCCGCATCAGGGTTGTGTTTGACCTGGGGGGACAGGGCAGGTGTGTGTGTGAAAGGTGGGTGTGGCCAGCTTGACATCACTAGTATCAAGAGTGCCTGTGGTGGCCTGAGCGCTTTGCCAGCAAAAATGGGCCCCCAAGCTCAGTATTCAGCTGCAACAGCCTCCTGCAGCCCTCTGGCAGAGGCACCATGAATGAGTCTTTTGCTATTTCCAGGGTGACCTGGTGGGCCAGATCTAAGCACCCCATGGGTAGAGGTGGTATTCAGCAGGTTCTGGCCAGTTCTGGGGAATCGGTAGGGGAAATTTTGAGTAGTTCGGAGAACCAGTAAATACCACCTCTGGCTGGCCCTGCCCCCATCTATTCTCTGCCTCCCAAGTCCCAGCTGATCAGGAGGAAATGGGGATTTTGCAGTTATCTTCCCCTGACACACCCAACAAGCCATACCCACAGAGCCAGTAGTAAAAAAATTGAATCCCATCACTGCCCATTGGCCAGGTCTGGCCTCCAGGCCTTGAGTTTGACACCCCTGCACTAGACCATACTAGTTTTTATATAATAGTAATTTACTATATAATAGCAGTTGTTAAGGATTATGATAAATCATTTCTGGAAAAGCCTGGACAATGAATCTGAATCCTTCCTTTCTTACAAAGAAAGGAGTCTTAGCCACAGAAGTCTGGCTGTCACGTTCAAACATTCCCATTTTCTCTTCCATACCAGCTTCATCCTTTTCTTGAAAACTCCGAGTTTTATAATAAATCTATAGATGGAATGTATCTGGATGAGAAGGGAGACCTGACGGCGGATCTGGACATTGTCACTTGGCTGTTTCACAATGGGTCGTTTACCAGAGTGATGTTTGGCAGCCTAGAAAAACAGGGAACCCTGGATTTTAAGTTTATGGTCAATCCACAGGGTGTGGCAGAGATAGATAAGCTGAACAAGGTGGGGAATATCTTCATTCGACTCTTTCTATCATCTATTATTCTCCAATAGAGGCATCAAATTCTTTCTTTCTTTATTGATTAGTCCTTGGCCATATCAAAGCACAACGTTCCAGGAACAAATTATTACTAACATTTGATAAAAGCAGTTTAAAATGGAATTGGATAAAATACAATAATTTAAGATATAGATAAAATATGATAAAATTATATTTTGGTGTCACCCCTGCTATCTACCCCAATCAGTCCCACATATTCAGATCTCAGCTGAACCATTTTGCTTAAGTACTGTGCTGTGTTAAATGTTATTTTCAGGTTTTGACTGCACATAAGGTAAGTTGTTTTGACATGGGGATCCCAATGGGTCATTCATTTGGTACATGGACCGAGGTACCTGTCACTCACTCTCTTACACAGGCAACAATCAAATAGGATGTGAGCCAGGTCTTCTACCTCTGGCATTCTGCAAATGCAGAGACATTCATTGTAGGGTATAGAATGGAATCTTCCATATCTGACAAACTGTTTGGATTAGATACCAAAAATCTATCCTTAACCATTTAAGACAGAGGATCCCAATCCCTGGTTCGGAGCCCAGTACTGTGCCAAAGCACCTTCAGAACTGGACCGCATAAGTGGTGGGCCCACCACTTGAGCAAATGCAGCTGCATGCATGTGATGGGCTGTCTGCTAAAGCAAAGCAAGGTTATGGCATGCACGTGAAAGGAGACCAGGAAGCCTGTAATTGTGGAGACTGTCTAGCAAGAACAAAAAATGCTTATTCACAGGGAATATGCATGTGTAAAGCGTGTAACAATTCTGGGTGACTAGAAAGCTGGTAAAAGTAACCAAGAGTTAGGCATCTTGCAGACCTCAGCTAGAAGTTGGGAATAGAGATGGCCTGGAGCAATAGAATAATCGTTAGATCATGACTAAAATGTTTATTAGATGATATTTCTCATATATCCCACTTGACACACACACCCCTTCCCCTTCAGTGAAAATGTATAGAGCTTTTTTAATTCTATGGTTCAGGGTTCCTTGGCATTTTGGCCAGGATCCCTTTTCAATAGAGTGCTTCAATACTGTGTTTCCCCGAAAATAAGACAGGGAAACAGGGTAAAAGGAGACAAAACCTGCACCTCGTGTCTGCTGTCCTTCATTGGTCTCAGCACCAGGATCAGACCCAAATTGGAGACAACACACAAGTGCACTTGCCTCTGCTGCTTATCCAGAACCATCCCCTCTCCAACCATCCCCACCCCCTGCGACCTCCACCATCAGTTCACAAAGCCTGAAAAGTTGGGGACCATTGATTTAAGGGAACTATATACTAGCCTTCTGTGATGCTAAGAAGGTCTGAGACAGGGACGGTTGGGGTTCATTTCCCCAAAGGGAAAATAACATCCATTAAACTTTACCTAGAGCAATTTAATATGTAAATTTAAAACCTAAACTAAAAATGGAAGAAAGGAGAAATGGGAAACAACATGCAACAAGGAGATTGTTGATCGCTTTATATAGGCTTCCATTTTGCAAAACTAAACCTTAAACTGAGTATCATCTACCTCTTTCCTCCTCCCCCCCCCCCTTTTTTCCTGGAAATTAAATCATAACTCATTTTCTGAGTGGACTTCCTTTTTTCAGCCCCTGCCTCCTTCCAGGTGTGTGGAAAGCTGCCATCTTGGATTCATGAAGGTGCCTCAGGAAGGGGAGCCCATCTGCTGCTATGATTGTCTTCTCTGTGCAGAAGGAACCATCTCCACCATGGAAGGTGGGTGGCACTGTTGAAAGAAATGTCCTTCTGGGTTCAGCTCCAAGTGGGGAAGAAGACACTGGAGACATGGAGGCTCCTTGGAAAGATGGTTTATTGTTGGACAGGGCCACATGGCTTGAGCCCTGTACAGAAAAGGTGATCACATGTTTCAATGTTGGTGGAGAAGAAGAGAAGAAGGGCTGAGGGAGGGGCTTGCTAGGCTTTTCATACCCTGTTTAGTCCCACCTCTCTGTTTCCCGTTCCTGTGTAAGAAATGTATTCTGATTGGTTGTCAGATTCCCATGGTGCCATGCAGGGAGCTACTCTCTAGGCTGTGATGAGTTCTCAGGTGCCTTGTGGTCAGTTGAGTATATTATCATGCCTTTCTGTAGCTGCTGGTGAAGTCTTTATTATGTAAAGTGGGCTAGCCTGGCCATCTCAATGGTCCATTAACTGGGGATGGGCAAGAAGCTACAGGCAACTATTCTGTCTTTTAAAACATGTTTCTTTCTTTTCACATCCAGAGAAATATTCTGCCTTTTCAATATTTCCTAGGATATTTCATTTTTCTGGGAGAGGGCTGGATGATAACTTCCCACAGCACCACAGGAAAGGGACAACCTTTCCTTTTTAGGAAGACCACTTACCCCAACATTTTTTTTCATTTTGATAAGCAGTTTAACAATTTATACCTTTCTCAGAAATATATATTTTTGCCTAGTGAGCAGAGGTGGCATTCAGCCGGTTCTCTCTGGTTTGGGTGAACTGGTAGCTGTGGCTGCGGGAGGCTCTGCCCACCTGCCCTGATGTAATGCACGAGCACTGCACATGCGCAGAAGGGTTCACATTTGCAAACCTGTAGGGAAGGTAAGTGAATCCCACCACTGCTAGTGAGTGTTAAGACATGACCTTGAAGGTTAAACTGGGGGCAGAATATTAAAAGATAGGGGCTCATTAATGGTTTAGCATTACCAGGGAGATGCCCTCTCATATTCTTCAACTTCATTACATCTTTCTGATGAAAGAAATGTCCTTCTGGGTTCGGCTCCAAGTGGGGAAGAAGACACTGGAGACATGGAGGCTGCTTGGAAAGATGGTTTATTGGTGGATAGGGCCACATGGCTTGAGTCCTGAACAGAAAAGGTGATCACATGCTTCAATGTTGGTGGAGAAGAAGAGAAGGGCTGAGGGAGGGGCTTGCTAGGCTTTTTATAACCCGTTCAGTCCCACCTCTCTGTTTCCTGTTCCTGTGTAAGAAATGTATTCTGATTGGTTGTCAGACTCCCATGGGGCCATGCAGGGGCAACTCTCTAGGCTGCGTTTTGAATCCAGATTTGGTTGAGTTCTCAGATGCCATGTGGTCAGTTGGAGCCAATATTATCATGCTTTAATCCCATCCCCCTGTAGCTGAAATGGAGAAGTCTTTATTATGTAAAGGGACTGGCTTGGCCTTCTTGATGGCCCATTGACAAAGTGGGGATGGGCAGGAAGCTACAGGCAGCTATTCTGTCTTTTAAAACATGTGTCTTCTTTTTCACATCCAGAGAAATATTCTGCCTTTTCAATATTTCCTAGGATATTTCATTTTTTCTGGGAGAGGGCTGGGTGATAACTTCCTACTTTTCATTATTTCAAATTGCTATTCACCCCATTTCTCTTAAAAGTTAGCAATTGCAGGGCATAATGGCATGGGTTATTGCCTGACACTGAGGGAGAAAGAGATATGTGATTCGAAAGAACTGAATTAGGCCTGAGCCTTCTTGATCTAGTGAGAGTAAAGTCTGCAAAATGCTTGGGACAGGAGTGCTTCGGAAAGTCCTAAAATTACCTTGAGCTCAGTGTGGCAGGAATTACCTCCTTCTCTTCAACCCCTGTCAGATGCCTTGATGGCCGTTTCCTTTTTCTATATTCAAACTCACACAAATATAGTTGCTAGGTGAGAACAACAGTTTAATCAAGATTGAGTGAGTAAACAGCAGATGCAGAAAATAAGGTAAATCATAAAAGGGTCTCTTTGGAAAGAAAATTTGCCTGGAGAATTTCAACAGAAATGGGCAGAAGTGATTTCTCCCAAAATGGCATGCTAAGTGGCGGGCAGCTCTTTCTCTCCCGCTGACAAATTGCTGATTTCACCACCAAAGCTGGTTTTTTGCTGGGTTTGCTCCAGGGGTGGGTTCCTGCCAGTTCTAACCTCTTCTATAGAAGAGGTTCCACAAATCTACAGTGCCGTTTAGAACCGGATCCAATTCCCCCACTCCCGGTCCATCTGTCCCCACATCATCAAGATGAAGAGCAAGAGGAGGAATTCTGGGAGTTGAAGTCCATAAGTCTTAAAGCTGTCAAGTTTGAACACCCCTGGGGTTTTTTTTCCTAAAGGGTTAGGGGTGCAAGGGTCTTGTAACTTGACAGCTTTAAGACTTGCACACTTGAATACCAGAGTTCCTGAGCCAACATTTTGGTTGCTAAGCAAGAGTGTTGTTAAGTGAGTTTCACCATATTTTACAAGTTGGCCATGCCCACCCGGTCACATGGCCAGCAAGCCACTCCCACAAAGCAGGCCACACCTACAGAAGAGGTTCTAAAAAATTTTGAAACCCACCACTGGTTTGCTCCCTGTTTTTGAAGGAGAGTCTAGGAAGGGCCCAAGATGATCTTTGGTCAGGAACCTATGGAAAAGGTATGATGATAAAGATCATAATTCTCAGTAAGAAGTGATCAGAAAATCACTTCTCCCATCTTTTCCCTTCAACTGTTCATTTTTCCTAAGCACACTTGAGTTTTAATTGCAACTTTTAAAGTTTTATTATATTTAATAGTAATAGTATTTTAATAATTTAATAGTAATATTAAAAATAGTAACATTAATAGTCAAAATCCAGTCTGAAGTTCAGGAAGCGAAGCTCAGTTTGTCAGCAACTTTCCAAGGTCAGAATTTTAGGATATTATTACACAAACAGGATTCACCAGATCAGTAGTTTCCAATGGAAAAAAACATAAGTCAAGGCTACCTACTAAATCAGGTCCACTATATTCCTCCAGTTGAAGGGATTGGTAGTCATATATTACCATTTGACTTGATGAGGCTTGCATTTGATCAATCTCAGACAATTGCTGGCTTGGTGTCTGCTGAGGCTAACATGCTACTATTTAAACATCTTCAGAGACTGTAACTGTCCTGGGCCACAACAGGCCCTTTCTTTTTGAGCAGCTTAACTATTTGGCAGTTGTAGCAGTAAACCTCCAGTTCTATCAAAAAAAATTGCGGAATATATACTCTGTCTGTCTTCTGTATCTTTCTGCATTGATACATGGGAGAAAACAGATCCAATAGTGGAATTTTATTTGTTGCTTTCTTTCTGGAGTAAGAAACATAAATTTCTGGCAGCTTTTTATAAACTGTCTTCAAAATGTGTGCCTAAAGGGAAGAAATTGTGCTTTTCTATGCAGGCATGCAAGAGACCTTCCAGTTAGGATAACCGCAGACCAGACAGTATAATTGCAACTCCTGGACTAAATCTGGAAATGCATTTTTTAAAATTTGCTTCAGAACCTTGTCTATGCATCAGTGGCAAATGGCTGGTTTCACTGGAGAAATAGATGCCCTTTCACAAGAATCGGATGTGGAAGGAACCACTGGCGCCAGGAGTCTACTCCTCTGTTCATTTGAGGAAGCCAAATTAAGCTTCCCAAACATCTGGCAGTCAGCCTAAATTTGAACAGAGGATTATAGCTTTCTAGAAAACAAGGAGCTTTGAGGTAAATGTTACTCTTGCTCTTTTTCAGACACAGAAGAATGCAGCAAATGTCCAGCAGATCAACATCCAAACAGCAACCAAACTCATTGTATCCCCAAGATCAAATCTTTCCTATCCTATCAAGAAAAAATGGGGATCATCTTAACTTCCATTGCTTTGTTCCTCTCTTTAGTCACATGTTTTGTCTTGGGAATCTTCTTTAAATTCCAAGAAACTCCCATAGTCAAAGCCAACAATCGGGATCTGTCCTATATCCTTCTTGTTTGTCTCCTCCTTTCCTTCTTCACCTCCTTCTTGTTCATTGGCCGTCCAAGGAGAGCCACCTGCCTTCTTCGACAAACAACCTTCAGCCTCATCTTTTCTGCTGCCATTTCTTCAGTCTTGGCCAAAGCAATCACAGTGGTGCTGGTCTTCTGGGCAACAAAACCAGGGAATCAAGTGCAGAGATGGCTGGGAAAGAGTTTGACCAACTCCATTATCCTTTCATGCTCTGGTCCCCAAGTTGTCCTCTGCAGCATTTGGTTGGGTGCTTTTACCCCCTTTCCTGAGTCTGACATGCGCTCACTATCCGGAGAAATCATTCTACAGTGCAATGAAGGCTCTGTCACCATGTTTTATGGTGCCCTTGGCTACATGGGCTTCCTAGCTGCCATCTGCTTCATAGTGGCTTTCCTGGCCAGGAATCTGCCTGGGGCCTTCAATGAAGCAAAGTTGATCACCTTCAGCATGCTGGTCTTCTGCAGTGTTTGGGTGTCCTTCGTGCCCACATACTTAAGCACTAAAGGGAAGTACATGGTGGCTGTGCAGATCTTCTCTATCTTGGCCTCCAGTGCAGGACTTCTGGGCTGCATCTTCATTCCCAAATGTTTCATTGTTTTCCTAAGACCAGATCTGAATACAAAAGAACACTTGATGTCAAAATAAAGTAGAAAGGTAAGGTTTGGTCAAGTACATAGAACTCACTTAAGAACCTCCTTGTTTAGTGAACTTAGTGAGTTTCCAAGTTATGATGTTGCTGAAAAGTCACTTTATGACTCGTCATTAATTTTACAACTACCACATGGTCCCAAGGTATGTGATCAACATACCCAGGTTTCACAACAAGCTTTTGACAATGAATTCAATGGAGCAGGCAATGAAATTGGGTCACAGTCTTATCATGTCTCACACAATCCCATATAATTGGCTTAAAAGCTAGTGATGTCATAAGTTCACAGTGTGGACCCACTTGATGTAAGTCAGGATTAGAGGGATATAACATATTGCCTTATACATTATTGTTAGGAATATAATCTAACGGTTAGGTTGGCAATATATAAATCATGTAACAATGCTATACCTGTTTCTTTAAATCATACTGTAAAATGTGATTGGTTGCTGTTTTCCTCAATCGGCCATAAGAGGGAGCCAGAATGACTGTTAGCTCTCTGTTTGTTAGATGCTGGGCTGATCTGATCTGTTTTGGAAGCTGGAAGTGCCGTGAGCTATTGTAAGTTTTGCAACTGTTAGCAAACTTTGTGTACCGGACTGTTTATATGATTATGGACTATGTTATTTGGATTATCCCTTAACTGAAAGACATTGATGACTGACTGAATTATCCGTGTATGACTTGGACTGTTTGTTGGACTCTATTTCCACGGAAGTAAAAGCCTATTGAAACTGCAGTGTCTCTGTATGCTGGTTTGTGTTACAATGTCACAATGTCAACTCTGACAACGCTTCGCTGAATGCACTCGCTCTCCCAACGGGGAGCTTACCTAACAATTATCTATGGAGATTTTCAGTCATCTGCCTCATGGTTGTCTCAAAGGTTTTTTTCCAAAAGGCAAGTCGACTTTCTTTGGTTTTGAAGACATTTCACTTCTCATCCAAGAAGTTTAATTGGTTCTGACCAAAACTAATCCTTCCATTCTGCCCCCTCCCAATCCTACCAGAATTGATGAAGATTCTTAGATGAGGTGAAATGTCTTCAAGGAAAAATAAAGAGAATCCTGCTGCCTTTTGAAAAAGCATATTTGGGGTGCATTTTAACAGGCCACCTGAGAGTCCCTTTTCTTTTCCCCAATACTAAAGCAATATAACTGGAAGGGCATAAGGTGACAATGCTGTTACGTTTATCTCATGAGCTGCAAGGCAATTGATATTGGAACTGAATACATGTATTGCATTGCTAATCCTTCCCCTGCTCTTTCCTTTTGAAATACTCTGACCTTTAAAAAAAACATTTATTTGGGAAAAGTCATTCTGTACACACTCAAGGTCTTTCTTCCTCTTGGAAAAACAAGCGGTTTCTTGGGGGAGAAAATCATTCTGCCTGTGCTCGATGCTGCAATCATCATACGTATGAGTCAATTACTAAGTGTCTCAATTCTGATCACATGACCATGGAAATGCTGCAACATTCATAAACATGAAAAATGGTCTTAAGTCACTCATTTCAGTGCTGTTGTGACTTCAAACAGTAAGTCAAGGGCTACCTGTACTCAGATTCTATGAATATCAGACTCTGGGAGACAAGAGTTTTCTCTGTAAAATTTTATAGTAATAAAAGTTGAAGAAGCGGGATAGAAATAATATTGATGGTTTTCAACTTTGTTATGGGAGAAGTTCTTAAAAACCCCATGGGCAGTCAAGACAACTAAGAAATGGGTCACAGAAAAATCAGCCCATATTCAAGGCAGAGGTGATCAGGTTCCATCATATTTTGGAAGCATTATGTGAAGACCCAACTCCATGGAGGAACCCATAAAACTAGGAAAGAGGGGAGGAAGGAGAGGAATAAAAACAAGGCAGAGGGATTTCATTACAGAAGCAATGAGGGCACCACTCGGAGTCCTGAAGGGCCGGGTGTATCCTGGAGAGGTTTTGTTTGTTGCAACATTCATAAGTGTGAAAAACATTCCTAAGTCACTTTTGTTTCCTGGAGAGATTTTATTTGTTGCTTGCAAAGATCCTGAGTAGCCTCAATAGCTCTCAGGGAGTGTGCTTATGACCAGATGACTGCAAAGAAATACAATTCTTCCATTTCCCCATCCCCACTGCCCTATTAAAACCTATCCTTCCACCCTCTCACTATCCAGGGATAATTGTCAGCACCCATCCTTCCATTCCCCCCTCCCCGCCATCAGAATGAGAATGAGAAACAAAATGTTGTTTTTCTTCCTCAAGTCCTTTGGAAGAAAAAAGCACTTTTGAGACAACTACCCTGTTTCTCCGAAAATAAGACCTCCCCAGATAAACCTAATCAGGCTTTTGAGCGCGTGTGCTAAAATAAGCCCTCCCCCCAAAATAAGCCCTCCCTGAAAATATTGCAATACAGAAGCAGCTGTGAGGTGACAACATTCGCTGCCTCCTGCACCTCAAAAATAATAAGAGCTCCCCAAAAATAAGGCCAAGTGGTTATTTCAAGGGTCAAAAGAAAATAAGACCCTGTCTTATTTTCGGGGAAACATGGTATGACCTGGATGACTGAGAATCTCCACTGACTTTTGCTTGCACTGAATTGGCACTGCTTTGATGACACATAATTAATTAATCAATCAATCCATTATTTATATGATAGTTCAGTTCAAACAGCAACATTTTCTCAATAATAAGATGAAATAGTTTCCCATTGCTGTATGTATGTATGTATGTATGTATGTATGTATGTATGTATGTATGTAATATATAATCTAGTCTTGTTTTGCCCCAGCCAAGTGTAAGGAAAACGTTCAAGCAACAAACACACAAACAGGGTAAAACCTAACATAATTTATTGAGCTAAGCAAAACAATAACCACTTTTAACTGTGGAGTGTAAAGTAGAAAAGACAGTCATAGACAAGGCAACAAAATAAGTAGTAGCTACATTCAGGCAAGGAATATATTCAAGGAAAAGGAATAAAGAGCCAAAGATGGACTCTTACATAGCAGTAGCACTTAGACATATACATAGCTTCATAGTGTTTTACAGCATTCTCTGAGCAGTTTTCAGAATCAGCATCATGCCCCCAACAATGTGGGTCCTTATTTTACCGACCTCAGAAAGATGGAAGGCTCAGTCAAGCTCGGGTACCATCAGGATCGAACTCCAGGCTGTTGGCAGGGCATACCTGCAATATTGCACTTTAACCACTGCACCACTATGGCTTTTTAAGCTTCATTCTGTCCTCCTCAGGCAGCCTTGAGTCTTGGAATTCCTGATGGTCTCCTATTGCATTTCTAACAAGGGCTGATCCTATTTATCTCAACAAGATTCTGGGTGCCAATAATTACCCATTCCCATGAGTCTAACCTGACTGGTGATAGGAACCCAAATGAGTCTCTCCATTCACAATCTTCCACATTTAATTCTAGTGGATCCCTCATTTGGGATTCTTTTTGATGAGGAAGGGAGAATTTACCCGATCTTTCCAACCAGACAGAACTGTACATCTTTTCTTTCTCAACTTCCAACTTGTTTTCTAATCTAAAAAGGCCCAAAGATCCCAGACTGTTTCTAACCACGTTTCAGGGTAAATAATGGGGGTGAACCCAGCTCGGGTGTCAGCTTCGGGCTTAGAAGGTTGTGCAACCCCTCGAAATTGGATTGAATGATCTGGGAAGGCATAGAAAGGAAAAGAGGATAAACAGAGAGGGGCCAAGAAAGAGGAAAGTAAGGAAAAAAGACAGGAAGGCCTCTTTTAGCATTCTTTTTTTGCAGTTGTCTGAGTTTAAGACAATTGGAACCCAACTACAGATCATAACAGGATAACAAAATAACAGGGTTGGAAGGGATCTTGTAGGTCTTCTAGTCCAAACTTCTGCTCAAGTGGAAGATCCTACACCAATTCAGACAAGTGGCTGTTCAGTCTCTTCTTAAAAACCTCCAGTGATGGAGCACCCACAACTTCAGAGCCGAGGTGGCACAGTGGTTAAATACAGCACTGCAGGCTACTTCAGCTGACTGCAGTTCAGCAGTTCGGCTGTTCAAATCTCACTGGCTCAAGGTTGACTCAGCCTTCCATCCTTCCGAGGTGGGTAAAATGCGGATCTGGATTGTTGTTGGGGGCAATATGCTGACTCTGTAAACCAGTGACATGCGGTCAGCTTTAGCCCCGGTGAGGCTGTTTTTAGACTTGTGGACTTCAACTCCCAGAATTCCACAGCCAGGCATGCTCAGTTCCAATTTAAAGCGACAGCATTTTTCCCCCTTGCAAAATAAGTTTTCCCGTTCTTTTTCTTCTCCCTCCCCCTCCTTCCTCCCTCTCTCCCTCCCTCCCCCTCTCTCAAACAGACACACGCACACAGAGAACTTCGATCCTTCTCTCATTCACTCACTCTCAAACACAAACACAGAAGTTGGATTGGATATATTTTCCAAAGGCTTGAAAGCAGCTCCTCTGCCATACCCCCCCCTTTCCCTGTTGCCTTCCGATTAAACTTTTTGAATTCCTCCCACCTCCCCACACACGCACCTTTTCCAGCTGTTTCAGAGACGATTTCAACTCTGCTTTTCCCTGCCCCGCCCTTTCCTCTTGAAAAGCCAGAGCTCTGAAGTCAGACTGAGCTAGTCGCTCCCAGAAAACTCTAAAAAGCCTCTAAAAATGCCCTCTACATGAGGCGAGAGAATACATGCCTCATTTGCATAAGAAATTCTTCGCTTGTTAACCCTTGCTTAACTCTTAAAAGGCGAAAAATTCCTTATGCAAAAGAGGCCCCTAGTTCTCTGGCCTCCTCCTAGTTAATACTGAGAGCAGACACCAAGCCACTGTGACTTGAAATCTGGTAGCAACTACCCTGGCTTCAATTATTTTAAGAAAATTATTTAAAATCCTTTCCTTTCCCTGAGGAGACTAGTGAGGCCCCGCCTCCCTTGCCTCTAGTGACTGCACGTCCCTGCTGTAAACCGCTTAGAGAGGGATGAAAGCCCTATGAAGCGGTATATAAGTCTAACTGCTATTGCTATTGCTATTCTGAAGAGAAGCTGTTCCACTGGTTAATTGTCCTCCTCACTGTTAGGAAGTTACTGCTCAATTCCAGGTTGCTTCTCTCCCTGGTTAGTTTCCATCCATTGTTTCTTGTCCTGCCCTTTGGTGCTTTGGAGAATAATTTGACCCCCTCCTCTTTTTGGCAACCTCTCAAATACTTGAATACTGCTATCATGTCCCCACTCGTCCTTATTTTCTCTAGACTAGCCATAACTAATTCTTGCAGCTGTTATGTATTAACCTTCAACCTCCTAATCTTATTTGTTGCTCTTTTCTTCCTTCTTTCTAGAGTCTCGGCCTCCTTTTTATAAGATAGTGACCAAAACTGTATCATATTTTTGCCTTGTGTTCTAGAAAGGCTTCTCAGCATTGCAGTATCTACTGATTGCATCAGGGGTGGCTGTTCCTGCCAGTTCTAACCTCTTCTATAGAAGAGGTTCCACAAATCTATAGTGTCGTTTAGAACCGGTTCCAGCTTCCTCCCCCCCGCCCGTCCGCACATCATCAAGATGAAGAGCGAGAGGAGGAATTCTGGGAGTTGAAGTCCACAAGTCTTAAAGCTGTCAAGTTTGAACACCCCTGGGTTTTTTTCTAAAGTGTTAGCGGTGCAAGGGTCTTGTAACTTGACAGCTTTAAGACTTGCGTGCTTCAATGCTAGAGTTCCTGAGCCAACATGACTGGTGGAGGAATTCTGGGAGTTGAAGTCCACAAGTCTTAAAGTTTGAACACCCCTGGGTTTTTTTTTCTAAAGGGTTAGGGGTGCAAGGGTCTTGTAACTTGACAGCTTTAAGACTTGCATGCTTCAAATGCCAGAGTTTCTGAGCCAACATTTTGGTTGCTAAGCAAGAGCATTGTTAAGTGAGTTTCTCCACATTTTACAAGTTGGCCATGCCCACCTGGTCACATGGATGGCAAGCCACTCCCACAAAGCAGGCAACACCTACAGAAGAGGTTCTAAAAAAATTTGAAACCCATCACTGGATTGCATGAACAAAGCCCTGTTGCAATGCCTTAATCTCAGAGAACTGCAAAATGAGTGTGCAGGATGACCTGGGCTACCATTATCTTCAGAAATCCTTAATAACTCCTTTCCCTGCCAATCTGAAGGTTCTCCAGGTAGCAACTCATACCCTGTCTCCCACTGCCTTTTCCATATATTATTACAATGCATGACATTCAGGATATGTGTATCAACAGGTTAGTCTTTGCTAGTGTAACAGTGATATCCTTTCTCAGACTACTGGAATTGGTTTGTGTTGGGGACCTTCAATCTCCATAACAGTTGGGATGGATAAGGATGAGGACTTTGTGGCCTCCTTTGCAATCATGTTCCTCTTCTCTCAGGGAATGTCAGGCCGGATGCAGGGAGGCAGTCTCACACATTGGACTTCTTCTTTATAGCGACAGCAGTAGCATTTATATACTGCTTCACAGTGCTTTACAGCCCTCTCTAAGCAGTTTAGAGAGTCAGCATATTGCCCCAAAGAATCTGGGTCCTCATTTTACTGACCTTGAAATGATGGAAGGCTGAGTCAACTTTGAGTCAGTGAGACTCAAACTGCCAAATTTCTGGCACCTGGCAGTCAGAGAAGTAGCCTGCAATACTGTATTTTAACCACTGCGCCACCATAGCAGATGCCATGGTCAGGAGATGGAAGGGATTTCTATCACCATATTACTATAGTGCAAGTAGAGAGCATTCTGAACCATAATCTTACCACTTAATCATGAAGCACTTTGTTGGGGTGGACTCTCATGCTAAGGGGCTCTTCCTTCCATCTTGGCACCCATGTTGGCCAAAGAGGAATTGATGCTGAATGTGAAGGAACCTGAATGAGCATCAATATTTGATTACCTGTCTATTAAATCTACAGGTAAACCACACGGTGAGATCCAATCCATCCTTTTTTTGTAACCTGGATCTGAGGCCATGACAAGTTTTCGTACTCATTCAGGTATTTTTCTATACACTCAATTGTAAAGATAAAAAGGAAAATACTAGTTATTAAACTTATTAATGCCATAACTTGAGAAATATGAGGGAAGGATATTGAAATATCAAAACAGGCTTTCAGAATTGTTAACGTGTTTTGGAACACACTTGCCCAAAAAGCACTTTTCTATTTTATATTGACATTACATATTCTTTTGTATTTAGACCTGGTCTTAGGAAAATAATGAAACACTTGGGCATGAAGATACAGCCCAGAAGTCCTGCATTGGAGGCCAAGATGGAGAAGACCTGCACAGCCACCATGTACTTCCCTTTGGTGCTCAGGTAGGTGGGCACAAAGGACACCCAGACACTGCAGAAGACCAGCATGCTGAAAGTGATCAGCTTGGCTTCATTGAAAGCCCCAGGCAAATTCCTGGCCAGGAAAGCCACTGTGAAGCAGATGGCAGCTAGGAAGCCCATGTAGCCAAGGACACTGTAGAACATGGTAACAGACCCTTCATTGCACTGTAGAATGATTTCTCCCAATTGTGAGTGCATATCATACTCAGGGAAGGGTGGGAAAGTGCCCAACCAGATGCTACAGAAAACAATTTGTAGGCCACAGCAAAAAAGAATGATGGAATTGGCCAAACTCTTTCCCAGCCATTTCTGCACTTGATTCCCTGGTTTAGTGGCCCAGAAGGCCAGCACTACTGTGATTGTCTTGGCCAAGAGAGAAGAAATGGCAGCTGAGAAGATGAAGCTGAAGGCTGTTTGTCGAAGAAGGCAGGTGGCTCTCCTTGGCTGGCCAATGAACAAGAAGCAGGTGAAGAAGGAAAGCAGGAGACAAACAAGAAGGATATAAGACAGATCCCGATTGTTAGCTTTGACTATGGGAGTTTCTTGGAATTTAATGAAGGTTCCCAGGACAAAGCATGTCATTAAAGAGAGGAACAAGGCAATGGTACTCAGGACGATCCCCAATTTTTCTTGATATGATAGAAAAGTCTTAATCTTAGGGATACAGATATCTCGATTTTTGTTTGGATATTGATCTTCTGAACATTCGCTGCATTGTTCTGTGTCTAGAAAAAAACAGATTTAAAGCTTATTGCTCTTCTATAATGCTAAAATCCCATGTTGTCTGGGCTGCCAGCTATTGAGAAAACATATTTTATTTCCTGAAATTGATTTGATTTGATTTGATTTGATTACATTTATATGCCGCCCTTTTCCCCGAAGGGGACTCAGGGCGGCTCACAATTCAATCAGGGAAGGAGGTACAGACAGTGGGATAAAAAGACGAGACATAACAATACAAAATTTTAAAACACACAACAACCATACCATTCGAGAAGGGGGGCAAAAACTCTTTAGCCCCAGGCCTGTCAGAACAGCCAGGTTTTAAGGGCTTTGCGGAAGGCCTGGAGGTGGTGAGGGTTCGAATCTCCACAGGGAGCTCGTTCCAGAGGGTCGGAGCAGCCACAGAGAAGGCTCTCCTCCGGGTAGTCGCCAGTCGGCATTGGCCGGCGGATGGAATTCGGAGGAGGCCTAATCTGTGGGATCTGATCGGTCTATTGGAGGTAATTGGCAGCAGGCATATACACGATGTTGTTTAAGCCAGTTTTTAAAAATTCATTTTCATCTTTAACCCTAGCGATGCAATTTTACTGGGATTAATTGTATAGGTAGCTTTCTCTGTTTCTTTGCCCATTTCATTCATGCCTGCAAAGCAAGGCATAACCACTTCCCTTTTGGTACACATTTTGAAGACTGATAACAAAGAGTTATTCATGATTAAATAATAAGTCAATTAGTCAACTAGTCCTAAATAAAAAGATAGTAAAGCTTTTAAATGTGCAAATAAAACCCAGGCATGCTTAGAAGGGAAAAGATGGTAGGAGAAGTGATTTTCTGATCACTCCTTACTGAGAGTTACGATCTTTGTGATCCCCTCTTCTCCATAGATGCATGACTGTCTCAAGATCATCTTGTGTCCTTCCTAGTCTCTCTTTCAAAAATCAGGGAGCAAAGCATCCAAATAATCAGCTTTGGCAGTGAAATCAGCTGGTCATTGGCAGGAGAAAAAGAGTCACCCGCTACTCAATGTGCCATCCTGGGAGAAGTCAGTTCTATCCATTTCTGTTGAAACTCTCCAGGCAATCTTTCTTTCCAAGAGACTCTGTTGTGGTTTGCCTTCATTGTCTACATTTTATCTACTCAGCCTTGATCATTATCACCTAGCAACTGTGTGAATTTGAATCTTAAAACAGGACAAGGCAATCAAGGCACTTGGCAGGGACTAAAGAGAGAAAAGTGATTCCTGTCACACTGAATTAAGTCAAATAGAGGGGATACATTGCTTAGAACGGAATGATGTGTATTTGAAGGACCACTTAACACCACTTAGTTCAACAGAAATCCAAAAACATTATTTCATGGCCCAAGAAAAATAAGATGGAGGTGGCCTTCAAAGTGACCCCATGCTTTTTCAAACAGTACTGCTTCTAAAATTTTGTAGACTATCATCCTACTCAAGCGGGGGTCTGGCTGAGGAATTCTGGGAGTTGAAGTCCACGAATCTTAAAGTTCCCAAGTTTGGAGACCCCTGCACTAGGGCAAAAAGTCTCAGCCCTCATTAGGGCAGGACAAGAAATAATAGATGGAAACTAATCAAGGAGAGAAGCAGCCTGGCATTAAGAAGAAACTTAAATTGTAAATTGTAAATTTAATGAATTTATATGCCGCCCAATCCCGAAGGACTCCGGGCGGCTTACATAAAAATAACTCTAAAAGAATACAAAAAATATAAAATCAGAAAGAGGCAGGTTAAAAAAATGCATCATGCACTCAAGTTTAATGGGGCTGGACCTCATTCAAGAGGTCAACAGCCCCAGGCCTGCTGGAACAGCCAGGTCTTAGTAGCCTTACGGAAGGCCGAGAGAGTGGGCAGGGTCCGGATCTCTGGGGGTAGATTGTTCCATAGGGCCGGGGCAGCTACAGAGAAGGCCCTCCCCCGAGGAGCCGCCAGATGACAATGTCTATTCGATGGCACCCGGAGAAGGCCCATCCTGTGTGATCTTATCGGACGCTGGGAGGTATGTGGCAGAAGACGGTCTCATAGATATCCAGGTCCTAAGCCATGTAGGGTTTAAAGATAATAACCAGCACCTTGAAGTGTGTTCCTAACTTCCTAACAGTGAGGACAATTATCCAATGGAACAGCTTGGATTCAGACATTGGAGGATTTTAAGAAGAGACTGGACAGTCATTTGTCTGAAATAGTATAGGATCTTCTGCTTGAGCAGGGGGTTGGATTAGAAGATCTCCAAGGACCCTTCCCGCTCTATTTTGATTTCTAATTTTTCTGATTATTCCTTGTTTATTACAGAAATTCCTTCCCCCATGTTCAGGCAATAATCTATCCCTGAAAGTCTCACATCAGTCGCTGGGGAAAAACAGACCTATTAGAAACATATGAATTGTTAAGAAGCCTATCAAAATACCCTCATGAAAAATATTGGGGTATGTGGTCTTCCCAGAAAGAAAAGTTCACCCGTTTCCTTTGATGCCGCTCACCTTCCATGGTAGAGTTGGTTCCTTCAGGACAGAGATGAAGGATATTAGAGGGCATCTCCCAGGTAATGCTAAACCATCAATTGATCCCCCATCTTTTAATACACTGCTCCCAGTTTAACCTTCAACATCATGTCTTAACACTCAGTAGGCAAAAAAAAAAATTTCTTAGAAAGGTAGAAATTGCTAAACTGCCTATCAAAATGAAAAAATGTTGGGGGTACCTGCTCTTTTCCAGAAAGGAAAGTTTGCCCGTTTCCTTTGGTGCTACCCACCTTCCATGATGGAGATGGTTCCTTCAGGACAGAGAAGACAGTCATAGCAGCAGATGGGCTTCTCCTCCTGAGTCATCTTTCTGAACCCAGGACGGCAGCTTTTCACACACTTTGAAGGAGGCAGAGGCTGAGCAGAAGGAGGAAGACATCCAAAGAAAAGAGTATCCATGACTTAAAGAGAAAGAAATTGATGATTCCCCAGTTCAAGGCTTAGCTTTGCTAAATTTGAACTCCTATATAAAGAGCAGAACAATCTGCTTGGTTGTCTGTCGCTTCCTTTTCATCTTTTTTTCTCATTTTTGCATACTTCAACTTTTATTTTAGGTTTTAACTCTGACAGGCTAAATTGCTCAAGGTAAAACTTAATGTATGTATGTATGTGTGTGTGACCCCCCCCCCCTTTCACCATCCAGGAATGAAAGCCAAAACAGATGTACGAAAGAATGTTTTAATCAGTCCAGGCTCTTGTTGGCTGCGAGCCCAAAATAAACAAAGATAATCACTCTGGCAAAAGTCCTATAACTCACGCAGCACTGCAAACAGGCTTCTCTCATCAAGCCACTTATCCAAGTTGGTTTCTCTCGATTTGTGAACGCGAACAAGAATGTTGACTCCTGCAAACAGGGCGTGGCACAAACAGTCCCTTTTATACTCAGGAGATGATCTTAATCAGCAACAGCTGCTCGTAATCATCTCCTGTAAGTACTCAGTTGTTTCTTTGTCGAATAACCCTTCGACGGGGTGTATCCTGAAACAACTCACAAGTGTTTCCCTGAACACTCCCTCTGATCCAAGGCTCCGCCGCCACCTGGTGGCCAACCAGTCTCTCCTCGCCCTGCTCGGAGTCGACACCCTGTCCAGGGTCCTCCACCTCCTCCAAGACCGACTCATAAGCCTCCTCGCTGTTGGAGTCTGGCGGCAGCTCCAACGGCTCCTGCCAAGCCACAACACACACCTATATGTATGATACATTTCTCACAAACACTTGATATCTGACCATTGATTTTGATGCCTCTTATTAGACGATGTAGGTGACACTCAAAAACTGTACAAAGAAGCAGCCTCTTTGGTTAGTGGAGAAAGTTAGCACCCACCCCTCTCCTAGAAGAATGAAATATTTTAGGAAATACTAAAAAGGTAGAATATTATATTTCCCTAAAGGGAGAAAGGGAGAAATATGCTCTTGGAGACAGAAAGCAACCCCCACCTTTCTTAATAGCACTCAGCAGATGTCAGCACTTAAAAGATAAAGAGCTTATTGAAAGAAGCCAAGTATTTAGGTAGCTCTATTCATAGGCAAAGCAAATACTGCAGGCAGAAATCCAATCAAGACAGAATATTTTGACATTCCCTGCAGCAAGGTCTGAACAAAGGTAGGATTATCCCTCAGCCACAATAGGAATTGCCCAACACCCTTTCAGTTGCACTACCCCCAGCAAATGTCAACCAAACCTGGGAGCTCAACCTATAGAGTCAACTATGACCCCTACATGACCCTTACAACAACCAATAGAATGCATGTTCTTGCAAAGGAACAGAAAGCTCAAGTACAAAGTCCAAGAGAAAGTATAAATACCCTCCACTCTCAGCTCCATGTGGTCAGCTGCTCAGAACCATGCATTTGGTTCTGCTTCATCATTAAACCATCTTTCCAAGCAGATGTCTCCAGTGTCTTTCTCCTGGCTTGGAACTGAACCAGATGCATCCCGCAGTAGAAATTCATAAAGACTGAAATAAAGATATATCCCACCTTGTTCAGTTGATCCATCTCTGCCACACCCTTTGGATTGACCATAAACTTGAAATCCAGGGACCCCTGTTTTTCTAGGCTGCCAAACATCATTTTGGTAATTGACCTGTTGTGCTGCATCCAGTTGACAATGTCCAGATCCACTGCCAGATCTCCTTTCTCATCCAGATACACTCCCTCTATGGATTTATTATAAAACTCAGCGTTTCCAAGGAAGGGATGAAGCTGGCATGGAAGAGAAAATGAGAATGTTGAAATACAACCTGTTTATTTTATGCGATGGAAGGGAAAGGAAGTGTTCTGATTTGTTTTCCAAGTTTCTCAGGAAACAATTTGTTAACATTTGAATTGTAGTCTTTACTAACATAATATTTAAAATTAGCCTGGATAAACAATATGAAATATGATGGAGACACAATTCCACAGAGATTCTGGTTTCTTTAATTATTCTCATGAAAAATATGTCTTTTCCTGGAGTCCTTGTATTATCTGTTTCTTGATCTGCGCTATCTAGAATAGGGGTGTCAAACTCAAGGGCTGGGGGCTGGTTCCAGCCCACAGGATGCTTAGATCTGACCCGCAGGGCTGCCCTGGAAGCAATGAAGGACTGGCCCATGGTGCCTCTGCCAGAAAAAATGGAATTTGGGAGGGCCAGGTGCGGCCCTCCCGATGTCCATTTTCCCTGGCAGAGCGTTGCAGGAGGCCATGGCAGCCAAAAACAGAGCTTGGGAGCCTGTTTTCTCTAGCAGAGCACTCAAGCCCCCACAGGCACCCCCAACACTAGTGAGGTTAAGTTGGACACAGCCACCCTGGCCACACCCACTCTACCACCACCCTCGAGGTTAAACATAGCTCTAACACAGCCCTTATTGAAATCAAGTTTGACAGCCCTGATCTAGACGGTCTTTCATGAGACTTCAAAGTCTGCTCCAGAATTTATCTATTCCAAGCATTGAACAAAGGAGGTGTTTTTTAAATGTTTATGGAACTTTGCAGTCATGCAGGTCATGGATGTCTCCCAGATGCTTTTTTTCAAAAGACAAATGGATTTTGTTTTTCCTTTTTCTGAGCCCTCAGAGTCAAATTAATAGTGCCAATGGGTGAAACAGTACCAGGAGGAGCAACAGTAGAAAAGGCTCTTCTCCTGGATCCCGGCAGCCAAAATTCCTTGACTGACAGGATCTGCAGCATATCCCTCCAGCTGCTGGTGCGGGCAAGACAGGCTAATCCCATCGGGGTGGGGTGAGTTGGTTAAGGATAAGGACCAGGGGTGGGTTTCTCCCAGTTCGCACTGGTACGCCAGAACCGGTTTGTGAAATTTAGCGTAACGTTTGGAACCCGTTCATCCGGTGGGACAGTACCAGAACGCTCCCTCCTGCCTGCCCCCCCCTCGCTCACTCCCCCCGCCCGCCAAGTTGCTGCTCAATCTCTTTCTCTCTCCCCCCCCCACCTCACCATGCCTGCAAAGCATGCCACAAGGGGCAGAAGCCCCCAAGCCCAGCCGTGAGCCTAAGCAAAGGAGGAGGCAGCGAACTGGGCGGAGGAAGGGGGAAACCCTAGCGAGGGCTGCCTGCTGCCAACTTGACTCCACACAGAGCGGGCTGCAGAGGGAGCCATAAGTGTGCTGCTGCAAGAAGCCATGCTGCTACTGCTGGAGCTGTGGTACCCCACTGGGTTCAGGGACTTCTGTCTTTGAAGCCGCCAGAGCCCTGCACGGATCTCTTTGGGGTGCTGGCCAACCTGGTTCTGGGAATCCCTCCCTCCCCAGAACCAGGTTGCCCAGGCAGCACCCCAAAGAGGTCCATGCAGGGCTTTGGCAGCTGCAAAGTGTGGCACAAGGGGCAGACATCCCTGAACTAGGGATTCCCCCTTCCTCCACCCAGCTCTCTGCTTCCTCCTTTGCTTAGGGGAATGGATCGTGCTGCTAAGGACAGGCACTGGATGGGATGCTGGCAGTGCTGAGAGCGAGGCTTCACACAGAGGAGCCAGCAGCTGGAGTTCCATGAAGCAGCGCCAACCAGCATGTCCCACAAGAAGAGCCCCAAGGGCAAGGCCGGCAGCTCTGAGCCCTCCTCCCTGCCTGCCACCCAGCAACGTGCCGCTGCCAATGCTGCATGCGAAGGAGCCGGCAGCCAGGGCACCCTGAAGCAGCGCCAGCTAGTATGTCCTACAAGAAGAGCCCCAAGGGCAAGGGCAGCAGCGGTGTGCCCTTCCCCTCCTCCTGTTTGAACACCCTATGCAGAGCGTGCTGCCTTTGACAGCCACCTCGTTCCCCAATTGGGGGGAAGAAATCCATCTTTCCGTCCCTCTCCATGGGTCCCCGCCCCAATTGGAAACGAGGCGGCTGTGAAGGACAAGGCAGCAAGCCCTGCGTGGCATGTTCAAACAGCAGAAGAAAAAGGTTTGCTATCTGCATGGACTCCCTCTGCATGGATCCCCACCCTATTTTAAACGAGGTTGCTGTCAAAAAGAAGGGAGCACAGTGCACGCCACATGGGCTTGTCCAAGAGCCGAAGATGAAACAGGAGGCAAGGATTCGGTTCTTGGACAAACCCATGTGGCGTGCGATGCACTCTCTTCTTTTTGACAGCTGCTTCATTTAAAATGGGGGGGATCCATGCAGAGAGCAGTGCGCAGAGAGCAGCATGCACCCATTGCCTTGTGCAACAGCCAAATCCTCGCCTCCTGTTCCTTGTTCCAAAACCCCCAAAATCCCGAAAACCAGGCACAACTTTACCCAAAAGAAAGAGCTGCTTCACTTGACAAGCCAAATGCCAGGAAGGTTGCACAGTGTTTGGGAACATCTGAGCTGCGTTCACCCCCCAACACGCTTTGCGGTGATTTAGAGAGTATTTTCCGGGGTCTCCTAATTCGTCACTGGAAAGAGCTTGGTGGGTTTGCACCCTCCCCAGGCTAACCCTCTGAAAAAAAGAGGGGGGAGGGAGAAGCAGAAGGAAGCCCAAAGGGAGAACCAGGGTTCTAAATTCACCAAACGGGCTCACCACCTTTTCCCTTAAACCGGCGAAACATATTATGCCAATGCAGCCTTTGCTTTGGGTTTCGGGGGGTGGGGGGAGATTTTTGTTGATCGTGAAGCATACAAAGGAGTCTCAGGTGTGTGTGTGTGTGTGTTTGTTTGTGTGCATGTGTGCGTATTTCACTGCGCACACCTCTATCTCAAACAAGCCACTTGAAGGTGTTGGTTGACTCTTGATTGTCACCAAGACCAGAGCTCTGGAGAAGATGCGATTCCAGATGTTGGTTCTCTCCACTTTGGGAGGGAAAGGGTCAACAACTTCAGCTTTGACCAAAAAGAAAAGAAAAGAAGCCCAGATTCTTCCTCTCCTCCTTTTGCACCTTCTCCTGCTTTCTGGATCAAAAGGACCTTCATAGAGGGTCTTTTTACTATTCTGGGGAATCCACTTTAAGTCTCCCCCTCCCCACGCCCCCAAGCAAAAGAGCAGAAAAGAGCAAGATTTTGAAGGGGTCTTTCTAAAAACTCCCCTAAAACTTTGGTCGTGTGTCTTTCCA
Organism: Thamnophis elegans; assembly: GCF_009769535.1. Classification (NCBI taxonomy): domain Eukaryota; kingdom Metazoa; phylum Chordata; class Lepidosauria; order Squamata; family Natricidae; genus Thamnophis; species Thamnophis elegans. The sequence continues at coordinate 171,934,446 of NC_045542.1, read as the reverse complement.
GCTTTGTTTTCTTTTTAAATGGCAAGGGGAGAGTGATTATGCTAACACACACACACACACACACACACACACACACACACACACACAAACACACTGCACGGCCACTTTCCCGGCCAGCCAACCAGCCAGGCAGGGTCGAGTGGTAAATGAAGAGAGGTTTTTTTTGGAGCCCTGGCAGAGGAGAAACAGAGGCTCCTTTTTTCCCAGCCTCCCAGATGATCCAGTCCCACTTACACATGTGTGTTGCATTGCAGCAAGTGTGGTGTGGGTGTGGGTGTGTGTGACATGCACATCTTCCATGGCATGCCCAACACCTTTGGATGCCCACCAGGTCACTCACTGAGCGGCAGAGAAATTGGGCTTCAGAAAAAGGGGGGGAAAGCCCTTTTGAAATTATCCCTCTCTGCCGCTCTGCTAAAAAGGCAGGAACCAAGGCCAAGAGATAACAGGATGACTAGCCATATTTGGTTAACCCCCAGAGCGGTAAGAGGCTGAGTTGGGAGCTCTGTGTATTGGCTTGTAGGACACAGAATGCCGTGATCATAGGATTTATTGGGCACCGGTTTTAATTCATAGACCCCCCCCCTCCTCCATACGTGAGGCCCTCCAACACACGATTACTGCTAGACAATTTATTCACAGTAAATTAACACACTGACAAGATTTTGGCAGGAATCCAGACTTCCAAGATAAGAAATACACACGAGAGCTTCTCTAGCGTTAGTATATTAGTTGAATCCTGCAAACAGCCTCCTCCCAAAGTCTCTCCTTATATACTCTCTTGGGAGGAGCCTAATTACAACCACCTGGGTCCAATTATCTTCTGTATCTGCATAGTTGCTGCCGGTACTTATCTGCCCGTCTTTGCCTGGCGTCCAGGACCAACTCCCTTAGCTCCTCCCCACTGCTCCAGGGCCTGACCTCAGGGACCAACTCCCTTTGACTTTCACCACTGCTCCATGCCTCAGGCGCCTCCTGGTGGCCAACCAGCCTCTCTGGTCCCTACTCAGAGTCTGAACCCTGTCCAGGGTCCTTCACATCTTCCAGAGCTGATTCATAGGGCCCCTCGCTGTCAGAGTCTGTTTGCAGCTCCAAGGGCTCCTGCTGGGCCACAACAACTACCCATGCTCAGTTCCTGTAACCATTCCTCATATGTTTTAAACTCCAGTCCCTTGATCATCTTGGTTGCCCTTCTCCACACTCGTTCTAGAGTCTCAACATCTTTTAGAATTCTTGCTTGCAGGAGAGAGCTGTGGTGGCACAATGGTTAGAGTGCAGTACTGCAGGCTACCTCTGCTGATCACAGACTACCAGCAGTTTGGCAGATCGAATCTCACCAGGCTCAAGGTTGACTCAGCCTTCCATCCTGCTGAGGTCAATAAAATGAGGAGCCAGATTGTTGGGGAAAATATGCTGACTCTGTAAACCACTTAGAGAGTGCTGTAAAGCACTGTGAGGTGGTATATACATCTAAGTGCTATGGCTATTGCTATGTCACAAAAAAGAAATACCTGCCAAGCCTTCAACCTTTGGATTTCCCAGCTCTCACTGATTTCCGTCCTTGTCCTCCTGGATCTAGACAAATAAGCTGCATGCAAGGCCCAGGCCACAGCCCAGATGGTGTGGTAAATGAAATAGTTGTTCAGACACAGGATCTGATCCATCTCCTCCTGGGACAGAACCTGCAGTTCTCCTCTCTCTCTGCAGCATCTCCAGACTTTCAAAGAAAAGGCATCCTTGGTGTAGGAGCATAGAAAGGATTTATCTGCAAAGTCTTTTATGGAGGAATAAAACTGCCTGTAGTCGCCATACTTTGACATTTGATTTGTCTTCAAAAGAAAGGAAAGAATGCTGTGAATGAATTGAAAGGGAAATCCCTGCTCTGAGAAATAGAGGTTCATGTCCCAAAGCAGCGTTGTTACCAGGACTTTTCCTGCAGCAGGTTCCAGAATACTTTGATGTAAATATTCTAGAATGGCTATGCCCAAGCTGATCGAATCCATCTCGGTAGCATAAAGAAAGACATTCACTTGTCTCCATTTTAGATAGAGGTGAAAATCTATGACGATTTGTTGGCGACCTGTTGGAAGACTCTGGGATATAACTGGACAAATGCCGCTACTTATCAGCAGGGAAGTCAATGTTATCGTGAATTTCTGTCCCTGGTCAGTGTCCGTAGCAAACAGACCAACCAAAGTCCACCTGAAATGGAGGAGAAGTTTGACCATCCCTGAATACTGGAACCCTTCGCCGGGGAGCATGGGGTAGAAGAAAGGAAATTGAGTTTTGTCCTTCAGAATCTGGGAAACAAAATTGTAACTAATCTGAAAAGGAAGGAAAAGTGGTGTTTTGTCTGAGATCCAGGAGAGCCAAAAGGTGAGAAACTGATTTTGTTCCTAATGAAAGGTTAGTTCCACTCCTTGCAGTGGAGAATCCTCTACTTTTATTTATTGATCCTGTGTCCAGATCGAACCTTAAACTGCCAAAATGAGGCCAACATTTGAACACCGGAAGTTGGTGGCCTGGGTCACTGGAACCAGTAGTGACCCAGGCCTGCCACACCCACAAACCAGTTCTCTGGGTGGTGTCATAGGCGGCACCATCTTGTTTTTTATTTCTGTGCATGCATAGAGCAATTTTTATTGCACTGCACATGCACTCACAGCACGGGCAGAGCGCGCAGCGCATCCACGAGTGAACCACCAGTGGTGACTACCGGAACCCACCCCTGGTTCTCTCGGCATCTGCTGTTACTTCTCTCCTAATCAGTGGTGGGTTTCAAAAAAAATTGGAACCTACTCTGTTGGTGTGGCCTCCTTTGTGGGAGTGGCTTGCCGGCCATGTGTTTTCTTTCTCTCTCTCTCTCTCTCCTTCCTTTTGTCTCTCTGTCCCTTTTTTCTTTTTTTCTTTCATCTCTCTCTCACTCTTTTTCTTTCTTTTTTCTTTTTTTATTTATTTATTTCTTCCTTTCTTTCTCTTTCTCTCTCTCTCTGTGTCAGTCTGTCTGTCTCTGTGTGTGTGTGTCTGTGTGTGTCTGTGCGCGCGCGTGGCAGTGGTGGGTTTCAAAAAATTTGGAACCTCTTCTGTAAGTGTGGCCTGCTTTCCGGGTCCACTGGTGGAAACTCTTGTAACCAGTTCGGTAGATTTGACGAACCGGTTCTACCGAATAGGTGCGAACTGGTAGGAACCCACCTCTGCTCCTAATCCTAGGTGGAGGAATGCCAACAAGGCGTCCTGTGACTATGTGTACTGTTTCATTGACAGTTTGCTTCGCAACTTCTCCACTGACCCACTGCTTTATGCATTGCTTCTCTCCCCATTTGCTCCTTGAGAGGAAAACCTTTATCCCAGAAAAAGGTCCCCTAATCTGGATTGGGATCATAGACAGAGGGGACAGCTTTGCTTTACTCCTTCCTTCCCTTTGGATAATTCAAAAGATCTTCCTTAAGGTCTATCATTTGCATCATAAAACAGGAGAACCTCATCATTAAAATGGTCTTTCTAGCAAAGACTCACCTGTGGGATTTTGTAGGTGCCCAACATGGATGATATCTGGATGGAGAAGCCGGTTTCAGCCCCTTCCAGAACAGCCACTGTGTTTCTCTGCCTCCCACAACTGTAGTTGGGAACGTTGGCCTCCCCCTCTGAAAGCAGGTCCAGCAAAGCATCTGAAGTCCTCCCTGCACTGAAATAATTTTCATAGACATTGTAACCCAGAGTGATGTTGGGTAAGATATGAGAATCTTGGTTGATCTCCTGGATAGCCAAAAGGAAGGATAGCATTTTCCAGTACTCTGTCAATCGTGCATCCCTGCAAAGATAATACATTAAACATATAGTAACCGATAAAAATAAGATTAAATCATTTTTCTCTTTTTTTACAAAAATAAAATATTTCTTATCTCTCTTAGTCCAATACGTCATACAATGGATTAGAAAAACCTGAAAAATGTGACACAGAAATAATAAAAAACAATAGCAATAGCAATAGCAATAGCAGTTAGACTTATATTTATTTATTTATTTATTTATTTATTTATTTATTTATTTATTTATTTATTTATTAGACTTCTATACCGCTTAATAGGGCTTTCAGCCCTCTCTAAGCGGTTTACAGATTCAGCATATTGCCCCCACAGTCTGGGTCCTCATTTCACCCACCTTGGAAGGATGGAAGGCTGAGTCAACCTTGAGCCGGTGAGAACCGCTGAACTGCAGATAACAGTCAGCTGAAGTGGCCTGCAGTACTGCACCCTAACCACTGCGCCACCTCGGCTCTTGCATTAATAAAATATATCCATATTTAAAAACACTAACAAACTATTTGACATTGAAGATATATTGTATTAGCATGGATTGTTTCATTTTGAAAAGACTAAGGTCACCCCAGATATCTCCCATAATTTTATAAAACTCTGATTTGTTCTAAGATACTCAGTTCCACTGAGATCTAAAATAATGCTTTTAAGATTAGCTTTGATTTATTTTTCTGGTCTAAGATTTCAGACTGACTTTAAAAATTCACTTGTATCTAGTTATGTTCTCCATATTTAATATTGGAGTTCTTTGACCTATTTTTTCCATGGTAAATGTAGATTCGTTAAGTGCACACTCAGACACAAGCCCACAGAGAATGAAGATGTGTGACTCTTAATGAAGCCAATAAAAAAGAGGGCTGTGAAAATATTTATAGACTCCTCACATCCTGGACATAAATTGTTTCAACTTCTACCCTCAAAACGATGCTATAGAGCACTGCACCCCAAGGCAACTAGACACAAGAACAGTTTTTTCCCGAACACCATCATTCTGTTAAACAAATAATTCCCTCAACACTGTTAAACTATTCTATTCTAAACCATTCTATTCTATTCTGATCTCAACTGTGAAAAGTCTTCCTAACTTCCTGACAGTGATTAACCAATGGAACAACTTTCCTTTAGACATTGCAGGAGCTTCATCACTGGAAGCTTTCAAGAAGAGACTGGATTGCCATCTGTCAAAAATGATGTAGAGTCTGCTTGGATGGGGGGTTGGAGTAGATGACCTATGAGGTCCCATCCAACTCTGTTAATCTGTTAAATCTATTAAATGACACAATGCCTGGCTGGAACTAGTGAAAAAACCCAGAAACAGACCTGCTCTAATGCAGTACAAGAAGACTGACTTACCCCACTATTTGGGTCACAGGTGATTTTCTGAAACTTAACCTGTCGAACGTATTCTGAGTTGCAGAGACGATGCCACCAATGGAAAGCTCTCCTGCTCTATAATAATTCATTGGGCCCCCCTCGTCCCTCTGCATTGTCAGGGGGCATTTGGTTACTAGCCCCCCACATACTCTTTTGACCCACAGAAGCAGCAGCAGCAGCAATATGACTCGTGTTCCCAATGATGCTTCCAGGCTGTGCGTGTGGGTTGAACAAAGAGTGTGGAGAAGATGTGGAAGCCAGCTTCTCATTTCAAATCGTTTCCAGCCAAACTTTGGATCCTGAAGAGGATAGGACCTGCCCTCCGTACTTCTCCAAACCCAGCTGTGCTCTTATGGATTTCCAATGCCCTAACCTCAGCCCACAAGGTTTCGGTGTGAAATCAAGAAGAAAACCTGTTGTTGAGGTGTTTGCGTAAAATTTTCTCAAAGGTTGCAAAAACGTATCTAGAGAATTAGCACCAAGGCAACCATTCAATCACTATAATTTGGATCATGGCAACGAGGACAGAAGTCACAGATGGGGTCCATGCTCTGGAGATGAGCCATTGAGTGAGACAGGAGAACTTGGCTCCAAACCTCTCTGAGAAAATACCTTTATGCAAACCCACATCATGGCCAAGTATTAGGTTGAGTGTAGATAGAGGTCGCCTTCAACGTTTGACCACAATCGAACCTAACATTTCTGCCGTTCAGTGAGACAGTTGTTAAATGGGTTTTGCCCCCATTTTGCATTCTCTCTTGTCACTGTTGTTCAGTGAATCACTGAAGTTGTTAAGTTAGTAACACAGTTGTTAAGTGAATCTAGCTTCCCCATTGACTTTGCTGGTCAGAAGGTCACAAAAGGGGGTCGCATGAACTCGGGATACTGGGAATGTCATAAATATGAGCCAGTTGCCAAGCACTTGAATTTTGATCACCTGGCCATGGGGATGCTGCAACGGTTGTAAATGTGAAAAATGGCTATAAGTCACTTTTATCAGTGCTGTTATAAACTTCGAATAGTCATTAAATGAACTGTTGTAAGTCGAGGACTACCTGTCACCATATATAGGTCTGAATATAATTGAACTCTGGGTATATTAGCCTCCCTCCATTGTAGGTACAGGTAGTCCTCCACTTGTGATCATAATTAAGTCAAAAATTATGGTCATAATATTTTGATCTGTTTAAAGATCTTGGGTAATATTCCAGATAGATAGATGGATAGATGGATATGACAGATAAATGATAGATGATAGATAGAGATTAGAATTGAATAAAACAGAACAGAATAGAATAGAATAGAATAACAGAGTTGGAAGGGACCTTGGAGGTCTTCTAGTCCAACTCCCTGCTTAGGCAGGAAACCCTACACCACTTCAGACAAATGGTTATCCAACCTCTTCTTAAAAACTTCCATTGTTGGAGCATTCACAACTTCTGGAGGCAAGTTGTTCCACTGGTTAATTGTTCTAATTCCCAGGAAATTTCTCCTCAGTTCTAAGTTGCTTCTCTCCTTGATTAGTTTCCACCCATTGCTTCTTGTTCTACCCTCAGGTGCCTTGGAGAATAATTTGACTCCCTCTTCCTTGTGGCAACCCCTGAGATATTTGAAGACTGGTATCATGTCTCCCCTAGTCCTTCTTTCTATTAAACTAGACATACCCAGTTCCTGCAACCGTTCTTCATATGTTTTAGCCTCCAGTTACCTCATCATCTTTGTTGCTATTCTCTGTACTCTTTCTAGAGTCTCAACATCTTTTTTACCTCTTGGCGGCCAAAATTGGATGCAGTATTCCAAGTGTGGCATTATCAAGGCATTATAGATAAAGGTAAAGGTTCCTCTCACACATATGTGCTACTTGTTCCCGAATCTACGGGGCGATGCTCATCTCCGTTTCAAAGCCGAAGAGCCAGAACTGTCTGAAGACATCTCTGTCATCATGTGGCCGGCATGACTAAACGCTGAAAGTGTAGGAAAAGCTGCTACCTTCCCACCAAAGGTGATTCCTATTTTTCTTCTTGCATTTTTAGACGCTTTCGAACTGCTAGGTTGGCAGAAGCTGGGAACTCACTCCATTATGCGGCGCTAGGGATTTGAACTGCCAACCTTTCTGATCAACAAGCTCAGCGTCTTAGCCACTGAGCCACCACATACCTCAGACCAAGACATTATAAAGTGGTATTAACACTTTACTTGATTCTATCCCTCTGTTAATGCAGCCTAGGACTGTGTAGGCTTTTTTGGAAGCTGCAGCATCCAGGGGCAGGGAGGACCATAACAGTTTATTTTAAAAAAAAAATTATGCACAATTTTCTCTTACTGTAATTTTGTCTAGCTTCATTTTGCTTTTGTATTTCTTTTTCTTTCTATTTTTTTGTTTCTGTATTTTAATGTCTTGAATAAAAATAAGAAAATTTGGGGGGAAAGGGAATAACAAATAGGAGAACCTGAAACCAACTATTGATCAATATAATGGAGAAAAGTCTGTATTCTCAGGACTTTTGCTGTGGTGTAGTAAATGATATAAAACAAGTAAAGGAAAAAAGGAATATGCTTCCCATATTTTAAATATTCTCTTCATTCAAAAGAAGTTCAAGCAGAATCCTCAATGGATCCTTGATTGACTTGATACCACAAAAAGAGACCAACTCTATTCAGACCCGAGCATGCCTGTTTGCACACATGCTGACAGTCTCCCTTGAAATTAGTTTGCATAAAAGGGACATGGTGGCTCAGTGGCTAAGACACTGAACTTGTTGATCAGAAAGGTTGGCGGTTCAGCAGTTCAAATCCCTAGCGCCATGTAACAGAGTGAGCTCCCAATACTTGTCCCAGCTTCTGCCAATCTAGCAGTTTGAAAGCATGTAAAAATGCAAGTAGAAAAATAGGGACCACTTCGGTGGGACGGTAACAGGATTCCGTGCACTTTTGGAATTTAGTCATGCTGGCCACATGACCACGAAGACGTCTTTTGGACAGCGCTGGCTCTTTGGCTTTGATACGGAGATGAACACCGCCCCCTGGAGTCGGGAATGACTAGCACATATGTGCGAGGGGAACTTTTACCTTATCTTCTTTAGTGAACTTTCTCCTCTCTCTCTCTCAGTGGCTCATCTCCAAACATGGGACCTCATCTGTGACTTCTCTCCTCATTGCCATTATCCTAATTATATTGCTTGAGTTGTTGTCTTAGTGCTAATTCTCTAGAGACATTTCTGCAACCTTTCAGAAGATATGACAAAAAAAAAACAACCCACATGTGTTTTCACCTTGATTGCCGACTATAGCCTTGAGGGTTAATGCCATGGCATTGGAAATCTCTGGGAGCATAAATGATTCTAGACAGAGAGAGAATCTGGGGAAGGTGGGGAGATTTTTCTCTTCCCCGTTTTAAAAATGAAGACTTGGATGCATTCTGACTGAAACAAAAAAGCTTCCTTCCATCTCTTCTTCCCATTCTTTGTTCCAACCACACATAGGACTGGAGGCTCCCTTGGGAACAGGACATGTTGGTATTTCTGCTGCTTCTGTGGGTCCAGGGAGTCTGGGGGTTCCTCAAAGCCAAATGCCCTCTGACGCTGCAAAGGGATAAGATAGACCCAAAGAATCATTACAGGCCAGGAGACTTTTCCATTGATGGCATCATCTCTGCCACTCAGGCTACATTTCAAAGATTAAGTTTTGAAATATCTCCTGTGACTCCGGTATCTATGTAAGTCAATCTACGTATGTCAATCTCCCTTCACTGCATTGAGTTAACAGATTAGCAGAGTTGGAAGGTCCAGTTGTAGGTCATCTAGTCCAATACCCCACCCAAGCAGGAGTCCCTACACCATTTCTAACAAATGGCAGTCCAATCTCTTATTGAAAGCCTCCAGTGATGAAGCTCTCACAGCTTCCAAAGGCAAGTTATAGCAATAGCAATAGCAGTTAGACTTATATACCGCTTCATAGGGCTTTCAGCCCTCTCTAAGCAGTTTACAGAGTCAGCATATTGCCCCCAACAATTCGGGTTCTCATTTTACCCACCTCGGAAGGATGGAAGGTTGAGTCAACCTTGAGCCGGTGAGATTTGAACAGCCGAACTGCAGAACTGCAGTCAGCTGAAGTAGCCTGCAGTGCTGCATTTAACCACTGCACCACCTCGGCTCTGAAAGTTGTTCCATTGGTTGATTGTTCTCACTGTCAGAAACGTTCTCCTTATTTCCAGGTTGAATCTCTCCTTGTTCAGTTTCAATCCATTATTCCTTATCTGGCCTTCAGGTGCTTTGGAAAATAGCTTGACCCCCTTCTCTCTGTGGCAGCCCCTCAAATATTGGAAGACTGCTATCATGTCTCCCCTGGTCCTTCTCTTCACTAGACTAGCCGTGCCCAGTTCCTGCAACCGTTCATCATATGTTTTAGCCTCCAGTCCCCTAATCATCCTTGTTGCTCTTCTCTGCACTCTTTCTAGTGTCTCCACATCTTTTTTACACCGTGGGGACCAAAACTGGATGGAGTACCCTAGGTGTGGCCTTACTAAGGCTTTATGGAGTGGTATTGGCACCTCACTTGATCTCGATTGTATCCCTCTGCATTAGAGCTACTGTATTTCTGACTTACTCCAAAAGTTCCAGCTATTTCACCTTTGTGGATTTATTTTAGACCCTACAACTAATGAGCTTCCCTTGACGTTCTCAAGTACATTAATCAAGCAGGGATCTTCTGTTTTTCTGACAAATAGCCACTTTATTTTTATTGTTGTCATTATTAATATTTTTATTGTGCATTTTCCTTTATTCTATTTCCTTTATTTCGCAGCAGCAGTAATATCCAATCCTTTTTAAATATACATGATTTAATACACCCTAATCACTACCATTTTTTCTCTTAATCATATAATCTAGTCTCTTTTTAAATACGAAATATTGTAATTGTATCCGTTGTTTCCATGGTTATAACGTAACACTCTATACATTTTGATTTACAGTTGTGTACAGTCCGATAATAATATTGCTTGCAATACATATTCTTCTGTATAACTTTGTACCTGTTTTTTTTCTAGTTTGTTGATCTTCTTTCATTATTAATTTTCTAATCTCTGCATCTATTGTCTAACCAATTATAAATCCCATATTGAATAGTATTCTGTGTCTCCTTTATCTTTAAATTCCATCGTTAATCTGTCCATTTCGACACATTCTAATATTTTCTTTATTACTGTTTCAGCTGTAGGTTTACTTCCATTTTTTTCCAATTTTGTGCATATGTAATTCTAGCTGCTATTATTAGGTGCAAAATTAAATATATAATTATTTTATTGTAGATCCCTGATAGTATGCATAATAAGAATAATTCTGGTTTTAGGTCTATCAAATAGCCACTTTCCTTGACATTCTTGGAGTACAGCTGGACTGTGCATAGGTAATTCCTCCCTTCTTCTGCTACTTCCTTACCCCATAAAGACATCAACATTAATTCGAAAAAGCAGGAAAATTAATTGGCTTTCCTACACTAAAAAGCCAATAGCCTCCCCTTTCTGTTTTTAGTTCTTACATTCAATCATAATATGAAAAAAAAAATCCCAGATCAGCTGTGATTATTTCACTGCATTGTCACATCTGTCATTCCTATTGTGAACTGACATCAAATGCCCTAATCCTAAAATGATTTAAAGGTAAATTAAGCTCAAGATTTGAGACAGTGGATATCAGAATAGAAATATGTGCAGGAATCAATAACCTAAGATCAAGAGTCACAGTTTACTTCATGAGTTTGTGTCTAAGCATGCCCTTAATGATGCTATCTTTAATGATGCTTAAAGTAGGTCAAACAACTCCCATATCAAATTCTGGAGAACAGAGAGAAAGAAGAGAATACCGGTAATTAAAATCAGTCTGAAATCTTAGGCCAACAGAAAGGATACTGACAATCTCAAGAATAAGCCAAAGCTAACAATAGATAGACTCCTTCAGGCCTAAATTGAACTGAGTATCTTAAAATGAAATATAAATTGAAAGAATCTCAGATTTTCCTTAAAATATCGGCAATATCTTGGGAAATCTCTTAGGCATGTTAGGAAAAATAAAACAATCCATGAAATATATGTCATCAAATGTCACTCAAATGTAGTGCTTTGAAATATAATCAGTTATATTTTATTCATACAGTTTGCAGTTTCTTATTATTTTCATGTTATATCATTTTCAGAATTGCTTTCACCCATTCAGAAGAGTTCTTGGGCTAAGTCAAATGAGAAGTTATTTTGTAAAAATAGAATCAATAAAATGTTAATTTCATTGATCAATGCGTTATCTTTTCAGGGTGAGGTTGACACAATACTGGAAAATCCTTTCCTTCCTTTTTGCTATCCAGGAGATCAACCGGGAGTCCCGTTTCTTGCCCAACATCACTCTGGGTTACAATATCTATGAAAATTATTTCAATCCAGAAAGGACTTCAGATGCTTTGCTGGACCTGCTATCAGGCGGAGAGGCCAACGTCCCCAACTACAGTTGTGGGAGGCAGAGAAACACAGTGGCTGTTCTGGAAGGGTCTGAAACCGGCTTCTCCATCCAGATTTCTACTATGTTGGGTACCTACAAAATCCCACAGGTGAGTCTTGGCTGAGAAGATCAATTTTAATTGTGCAGCTTTTGGTCAGAGATCCTTCTGGGACAGAATTGGTATCTTACCTTTTGGCTTTCAGGGGTCTCAGATAAAACACCACTTTTCCTTCCTTTTCAGATTAGTTACAACTTTGTTTCCCAGATTCTGAAGGATAAAATTCAGTTTCCTTTCTTCTACCCAATACTCCCTACGGAAGGGTTCCAGTATTCAGGAATGGTCAAACTGCTCCTCCATTTCAGGTGGACTTTGGTTGGTCTGATTGCTCCGGAGAGTGACCAGGGGCAGAAATTCATGATAACGTTGACTTCGATGCTGATAAGGAACGGCGTTTGTCCAGTTATATCACAGCGATTCTTAACCACCACTCGTAAGATCGTCATCAATCTGCCTTCATTTCAGAATTGGAGGCAAGTGAGCGTCTTTCTTTACGCTGCAGAACTTGATTCGATCAATGCAGGACTAGCAATTTTAGACTGGGTACAGCAAAGGATTAAGGAACCTGCTGCAGGAAAAGTCCTGGTGACAACGGTGCTCTGGGACTTAACTTACTATTTGACCGACCAGGGACTTTCCTTTCATTTCATGCATAGCATTGTTTCCTTTCTTTTGAAGACGAATCAATTGACAAAGTGTGGTGGATATCGGAAGCTTTACGTCTTCATGAAAAACTTTGCAGAGAAAGCCTACCTGTGCTCAGACACCAAGGATGACTTTTCTGTGAAAGTTTGGGGACGGTGCAAAGAAAGAGATGAACTGGAGACTCTGTCCCTGGAAGAGATGGGCCAGATCCTTTGCTTAGACAACTATTACACTTACGAGGCCATCTGGGCTGTGGGGTGGGCCTTACACGCGGCCTATTTTTCCAGATCCAAGAGGACAAAGATGGAAGGCGGTAAGACATTGGGATTTTCAAGGCTGAAGGCTTGGCAGGTATTTCTTTTCTGATACATGCATCTCTCCTGCAGCCAAGAATTCCTTTTTGGAATTGCGAGAACAGGACAGCTATCCTGGAAAATGAAATCATTTATTCTGAATACAAAAAAAATGAATTGATTTTCAACTGTCCATTCCTCTCCACTTGGGATTCCCTTCAATCCGTTCTCTTCTTTAGCAATAGATTCTCTTTTTAATTTGGTTTTCAGAAAGAACGTTACAAGCTATCTTTTCCCTCAATCAAATGTCTCTTAATGTCCTACTTCTCTTTGCAAGTAAGCAATCAGAATAGAGCTTGGAGGTCTTCTAGTCCAACCCCCTGCTCAAGCAGGAGCTCCTATACAATGTCCAGGCTCTTCTTGAAAGCTTCCAGTGATGAAGCACCCACAACTTCTGAAGGCAAGCTGTTCCCCTAGTTAATTGTCCTGTTAGGAAGTTCCTCCTTCATTCCAGGTTGCTTCCCTCCATGATTAGTTTCCATCCATTGTTTTTTGTCTTGCCTTCCTGTGCTTTGTATAATATATTGACACACACACACAAACCTCTTTTTTGTGGCAGCCCTCATATACTGGAATTATGAGCCGAGGTGGCGCAGTGGTTAAATGCAGCACTGCAGGCTACTTCAGCTGACTGCAGTTCTGCAGTTCGGCTGTTCAAATCTCACCAGCTCAGGGTTGACTCAGCCTTCCATCCTTCCGAGGTGGGTAAAATGAGAACCCGGATTGTTGTTGGGGGCAATATGCTGACTCTGTAAACCGCTTAGAGAGGGCTGAAAGCCTTATGAAGCGGTATATAAGTCTAACTGCTATTGCTATTGCTACTGCTATCATGTCACGCCTAGTGACAAGCAAAAGAAAATTGAGCCAGGGCTCACCATCCATGAAGCATGCCTCCTTAGTCCCATATGATCAGCTATAGGAGAAATTCTAGAGACTCTAGAAAGAGTGCAGAGAAGAACAACAAAGATGATTGGCAGACTGGAGGCCAAAACATATAAAGAACAGTTGTTGGATTGGGTATGCCTAGTTTAATGAAAAGAAGGACTAGGGGTGACATGATAACAGTGTTCCAATATCTCAGGGGCTGCCACAAAGAAGAGGGAGTCAAGCTGTTCTCCAAAGTACCTAAGGGTAGGACAAGAAGCTCTTTTAAAGGAAAGAGACTTGGGAACTGGACAAAGATAGTTGGAGGGAAGGCGGGGTAATCAAAATAACCTTGCCTAGATTAAAGCTTTAACAGGCTTTCAATTCTCATTAATATTCTCCAGACAGGGCAGGTCAAGAAACAGATAATATAGGTACTACAGGTACAGTATTATATTTTTCCTTGGGAATAACTTCAGAATCCAGAAACTATTCAAATATTAAGGATTAGATTTCAACCATTGATAGATTTGTCTCCTGAAAAACTTGGAAAAATGAATCTGAGACCTTCATTGTTTTGTAGTCCCACAAATTAATTTCTTTCCACAGATATCCCATCTAAATATTCCCATTTTCTCTTCCATTCCAGCTTCATCCTTTCCTTGAAAACCTTGAGTTGTATAATGCATCCATAAATGGGGTGTTTCTGGATTCGAAAGGAGATCTGACAGCTGATCTAGTCATTGTCAACTGGCTGTTTCTCAACAAGTCCTGTAAAAAAATTCTGCTTGGCACCCTAGAAAAACAGGGATCTCTGGACTTCACATTTATGGTCCATCTGAAAGGGGTGTCATTGATGGATCAGCTGAACAAGGTAGGACAACCCCTTTTCAGTCTTTGTGACTCTCTTGTCAACAGGATTGTTTTCTTGGGATCAAGGGGGGCTTTGAATTTTTTAACAGAGTTGGAAGGGATCTTGTAGATCATCTAGTCCAACCCGTTGCCCAAGCAGAAGACTCTACACCATTTCATCAACATCCTCCAAGACAGGCAACAATACTTTGGTAAGATATTAAACTCTCTGTGAGAAATATATCCATATAGGTTAAGGTAAAGGTTTACCTCACACATATGTACTAGTCGTTCCCAACCCTAGCGGGCAATGCACATCTCTGTTGCAAAGCCAAAGAGCCAGCGCTGTCCAAAGAGTCTCTGTGGTCATGTGGCCGGCATGACTAAATGTCGAAGATGCACGGAATGCTGTTACCTTCCCTCCAAAGGTGGTTCCTATTTTTCTACTTGCATTTTTACATGGAGCTCACTCCATTACGTGGTGCTAGGATTCGAACCACCGAATTGCCGACCTTTCTGACCGACAAGCTCAGCATCTTAGCCACTGAGCCACTGTGTCCCAATAATATATTCTTACGAATAAAGAAAAATGTTTGTAGCTCAAACATCTCATGTTGACATGAGGGGTCCTTGGTGCTCTCTGAGCTTGGTAGTTTTCTTGCGGACATTTCATTGCCCAAATTAGGTAACATCATCAGAGCAGCTAGTTGGGTAATGCAAGAAAACAAGCAAGCTCAGAGAGCACAAATACCCATCAATAGAACTTTAACAATTTAAGGAAACTATCCACTACTCTTCTCTGAAGAGAAATGTGTTAGAACCCCAAAGGAAAAATAATCCATTAAACGCTACCTTGAACATTTCAAAATGTACATTTAGAATCCCAATTAAAAACAGAAGTGTACAAAAAAATTAAAAAGAGGGAATGGAAGCAACAAAGTAGATTGTTGAAGTCTTTACATAGATTTCAAATTTACCAAAGCTAAGCCTTGAGATCACCAACCCCTTTCTCTTTTCACCAATTCTGGAAATTAAATCATAAGACATTTTCTGGATGGTCCTCTTCCCTCTGCTCAGCCCCTGCCTCTTTCCAGTTGTGCAGAAAGCTGCCGTCCTGGGTTCATGAAGGTGCCTCAGGAAGGGAAGCCCATCTGCTGTTTCAACTGTCTTCTATGTCCTGAAGGAACCATCTCCACCATGGAAGGTGAGTGGCATTGGAGGATGCTGTCTACACATGGGAGAGAAGTGTCTAGTTTCATCAGAAAAATAGATGGCCTTTCAGGAGAATCAGACTTAGAAGGGACGATTAAGTCCATGAGAGTTTTTTTTTAATTTCAGGAGATCACGATAAGCTTCCCAAAGTCAGCCTAAATTTGAACCGAGGATTATATCTTTCTACAAAACAAGGAGCTTTAAAGTAATTGTTACTCTTGCTCTTTTTCAGACACAGAAGAATGCAGCAAATGTCCAGCAGATCAACATCCAAACAAGAACCAAGACACCTGTGTCCCCAAAATCAAGACATTTCTATCCTATCAAGAAAAATTGGGGGTCATCTTGATGTCCATTGCCCTGTTCCTCTCTTTAATCACATGCTTTGTCTTAGGGATTTTCTTTAAATTCCAGGAAACTCCCATAGTCAAAGCCAACAATCGGGATCTTTCTTATATCCTTCTTGTTTGTCTCCTGCTTTCATTCTCCACTTGCTTCTTGTTCATTGGCCAGCCAAGCAGAGCCACCTGCTTTCTTCGACAGACAGCATTCAGCATCATCTTCTCTGCTGCCATTTCTTCAGTTTTGGCTAAAACAATCACAGTTGTGCTGGCCTTCTTGGCCAGAAAACCAGGGAATAATGTGCAGAGATGGCTGGGAAAGAGCTTTGCCAACTCCATCATCATTTCTTGCTCTGGTCTCCAAGTTGTCCTCTGCAGTATCTGGTTGGGAGCTTTCACCCCCTTCCCTGAGTCTGACATGCACTCACAATCTGGGGAAATTATTCTACAGTGCAATGAAGGCTCCATTGCCATGTTCTACAGTGCCCTTGGCTACATGGGCTTCCTGGCTGCCATCTGCTTCACAGTGGCTTTCCTGGCCAGGAATCTGCCTGGAGCCTTCAACGAAGCCAAGTTGATCACCTTCAGCATGCTGGTCTTCTGCAGTGTCTGGGTGTCCTTTGTGCCCACCTACCTGAGCACCAAAGGGAAGTACACAGTGGCCGTGCAGGTCTTTTCCATCTTGGCCTCCAGTGCAGGACTTCTGGGTTGCATCTTCATGCCCAAGTGTTTCATTATTTTCCTAAGACCAGATCTGAATACAAAAGAATATGTGATGTCAAAATAAAATAGAAACATGGTAAATATGTTCCAAAATTTCATTTAATCATTTTGATAAACAAGCCTTAAAATCTTAATGCCCTCCACCACCACTATCCCAAAAATACCTCCAGAAAGTCCAATAATATTGCCCTTTCAGTAGCCTCCCCAGACAACACCAATTCCATTTTAGTCAACATAGGTGCCCATACATGGGAAGAACTTTTCCTATTCAGAATCTTATCCCCTGTCAAATTGCCTCATGAGTAAGTTGCAAAATTCTATCTAACATGCTACTTGCAACTGAATCATGCTGTGATCTCACCATAGCAATATGGTGGTGAATATTCCTTCCAACTGTGGATTTTGACATCTGCTCTGAGATAACATGGAGGCCTAATGTATGTCTGCCTTCATGTGTCTGGCCTAAGATTCCCTGAGAAAAGGCCATGCTTGTTGACAAGGTCACAAAGTTCTCATTCTCACCATAGCCCTAGAAGCAGAGGTGAGTTCCTCCCAGTACAGTACACCAGAAGAGGTAGTGAAAATCTGGCGTACCAGACCTGACCAGTAGTAATGGTAGCCTGGTCACACCCCTGAACTGGTTCTCCTATCAGAAGCAAGGGAAAAAAGGCTTTAAAAAGTAAGAGAGAGAGAGAGAGAGAGAGAGACGGAGGGGGGAAGGAAGGGAAGGGAGAAAGAAAGAGAAAACTTTGGAGACCCTTGTTTCAAATTGAAAAACTGCTTGGAAGGAGGTTTGCAAAGTGACATTCAGCAGTTTGCTTCTGGGTCAGCTGAACAACAAACTGCATAAAAGGAAGGATTCTTATATGGTTCTATGTTTTTGAAGTTTTTGGGTTTGTGCAATATGGGCTTTGTGTTTGGATGATTCCCCTGCTTGTGTGAATAGAGCCAAACTTTCTATAGGCTCATTGTCTCATTATGTCTATCTGGCAGGAGTGTGGAATGAGCCTCAGGCAGGTTTCTTTGTGAGCAGCTTGATTTTTCCTTTTCTGGAAGCCTTTTTTATGAGCAATATTTTATTACTTACTGCTAATTATTTTTACTCACATTTTCTTTTTGTGTTTTGTCCTGCACTCCCCCCCCCCCACTATTATTGTAAGCCGCCCTGAGTCCCCTCAGGGAAAAGGGCGGCCTATAAATGTTTAATAAAAAATTTTGGGTGGAGGTTGCTTCCCACAGAGGAAAGGGAGAAAGAAAGATAGACAGACAGCACAGCACATCACAGCACAGCAATTTAGGGCTAGAAGGCTACTTGGAGGTCATCTAGTCCAATCCCCTGCTGCAGGAAACCTTACATTGTCTGGATTATTTTGGTGCCTCTAACAGAGAGGAAAATTGCCAAAAAGGAGAAGGAGTTTACTAGGACAAGGCTGCCATGCAGACGAAGGCAGTGATAGTCCTTGGCTTATGACTACAATTGAGCCCCAAATTTTGGTTGCTAAGCAAGAGCGTTGTTAAGTGAGCTTCACCACATTTTACAAGTTGGCCATGCCCACCCATTCACATGACCACTAAACCATGCCCACAAAGTATGCCACTCCCACATAGTAAAAAAAATTGAACACCACCCCTGCATAGAAGAATAAGAGGCCCCCAAACCCAAAGCCACTCAGTCTTGCCAGGGTTCAGCTGAAGTCTGTAGGTAGGGCTATGAGCAGATAGCTGAGCTCACAACCTAAGGACCCTGTATACCAGTTAGCAAAAATGGGACTAACCAAATTTGAAAACTTGAAATCAGCAATTGATCGATATAATAGATAAAAATCATTCTTGGGACATTTGCTGTGATTTGATAAGCTGCACAAAAGGACTAAGAAAAAAAGGAATATTCTTTCCATATTTCATTTATTATCTTTGTTCATTCAATGGTTAGATGGCCTAAATGTGGATATTTGAACAAAGATCTTTTTGTAACGTTTATATTTTATTGTGTGATTCAATAAAATCTAGGTGAAATGTTAATATAGATTGTTAGTCCATGATAATATGACATAAGCTAAATAATGAGTGGAAGGGACGCAGTGGCTCAGTGGCTAAGATGCTGAGCCTGTCGATCAGAAGGTGGGCAGTTTGAATCCCTAGCACCGCATAACGGAGTGAGCTCCCATTGTTTGTCCCAGCTTCTGCCACCCTAGCAGTTCTAAAGTACATTAAAAATACAAGTAGAAAAATAGGGACCACCTTTGGTGGGAAGATAACAGCATTCCATGTGCCTTCAGTGTTTAGTCATGCCACCCACATGACCATGGAGACGTCTTCAGACAGCGCTGGCTCTTCAGCTTAGAAACGGAGATGAGCACTGATCCCTAGAGCCGGAAACCACTAGCCCACGTGCAGGGGAACATTTACCTTTTACCTTAAATATTATAAAATATATAGCTTCATAGTGCTTTACAACACAAGTGGTTTACAGAATCAGCATATTACTGATTTTACCTCATTTTACCAACCTTGGAAGGATGGAAAGCTGAGTCAACCCTGAGCTGGTGAGACTCGAACTGCCAAAGGCAGAATTAGTCTGCAATACTGCATTCTAACCACTGCACCACCATGGCTCTAAATAATAAATACCTAAAGTTGAAATTCAACATTAAACGTTAATTGAAAGGCAAGGGAAGGGCCTTCAGGGTGCTAACCAGCCCCATGGATACATGTTCCTCTTTGAATCCCAAGCAAGATGGCAGAGCTGTGTCTTTCGACAGTTCCAAAAATCCAGGAGAGCCATGAACCACTTCACCTCTGGGAAGATAAAGTTCCAATGGGTGAAGGCAATGGCAGAGAAGACTGCCTTCTTGGACTTCACCACTTGGAATTCTTTAACTGAGGGAACCACAACATACCTTCCCTATCTAGCCAGGTGTGATGGGATGATATAAATGTCAACTTGCAAAGCAATCATGGTCTGCTCTTGAGTTGCCATAGGCAGGAAGTTGGGAGAACTGATGGAGCAGTTCAGCAGCCACATTCAGAAGCAAATTCCACGTACACCTTCCTCAAAGTTGGATCTCAGATTACCAGAGCTGGCCTGAAAGGTGTGGGTTTTACAGCCCACGAAAGTGCCTTGTCGGACAATGTGATTAATGACACACTCTGGGAGGAGGGGGGAAACAAGGTCACAGTTGACCATAACCTACTACTAGATAAAGTAGAAGAATGTGGGTTAGACAGCATCACCACCAGATGGATTTGTAACTGGCTGACCAACCGCACTCAACGTGTAGTCCTCAATGGAACTGCATCTTCATGGAGGGAAGTATGCAGTGGAGTACCCCAAGGCTCTTTTTTGGGCCCAGTACTCTTCAACATCTTCATCAATGATTTGTATGAGGGAATAAATGGGGAACTCATCAAATTTGCAGATGACACCAAGCTGGCAGGAATAGCCAACACTCCAGAAGACAGGCTAAAGATACAGAAGGATCTGGACAAACTTGAACATTGGGCACTATCTAATAAAATGAAATTCAATGGTGAAAAGAGTAAGGTTCTACATTTAAGCAACAAAAACGAAATGCACAGGCACCGTATAGGTGGTACTTTGCTCAATAGTAGTAACAGTGAAAGGGATCTTGGTGTCCTAGTGGACAACCATTTAAACATGCGTGGCATGACAAAACCGCGCTCGTCAAAATATCGGTGATAAAACCGCGTCGCTAAAGCTGCAATGTCATCACCGCGCGTCATCACCGCCGCAACAAAAGCGCGGCGACAGAAAGGCACTTTAAAACAGCGCGGCGGCAGAAAGCCGATTTAAATTAAGGTTAGGATTAGGTTTAGGGGTTTGCTTTAGGGTTAGGGTTAGGGTTAGGGTTAGGTTTAGGGTGCTGAGTGCTTCGGAAGGCACGGATTTGCCCTCCGCCCTTATGTCAGTGCGGTAAGTCGCATTTGCTTTAGCGATTCGGACGGCGCGGATTAGGGTTTGCGCTTATGTCTCCGCGGATAAGGGCTTCGCGGTATTGTGGTGGAACCTTAAACATGAGCCAGCAGTGTGCAGCAGCTGCCAAAAAAGCCAACACAGTTCTAGGCTGCATAAACAGAGGGATAGAATCAAGATCACGTGAAGGGTTAATACCACTTTATAATGCCTTGGTAAGGCCACACTTGGAATACGGCATCCAGTTTTGGTCACCACGATGTAGAAAAGATATGGAGACTCTAGAAAGAGTGCAGAGAAGAGCAACAAAGATGATTAGGGGACTGGAGACTAAAACATATGAAGAACAGTTGCAGGAACTGGGTATGTCTGGCTTAATAGAAAGAAGGACTAGGGGAGACATGATAGCAGTGTTCCAATATCTCAGGGGTTGCCACAAAGAAGGAGTCAAACTATTTTCCAAGACACCTGAGAATAGAACAAGAAGCAACGGGTGGAAACTAATCAAGGAGAGAAGCAACTGCGAATTGAGGAGAAATTTCCTGACAGTTAGAACAATTAATCAGTGGAACAGCCTCCAGAAGTTGTGAATGCTGCAACACTGGAAGTCTTTAAGAAGATGTTAGATAGCCATTAGTCTGAAACGGTATAGAGTTTCCTGCCTAGGCAGGGGGTTGGACTAGAAGACCTCCAAGGTCCCTTCCAACTCTGCTATTGTATTGTATTGTATTGTATTGTATTGTATTGTATTGCATTGCATTGCATTGCATTGCATTGCATTGCATTGCATTGCATTGTATAAATCACATGTGGCAGAGTTGACTTCACTCAGGAACAATGCTGACATGTTGCTCCTAATAAATAACTGGATTTCTTTTGAAATTTGGCTTGAGGCTTATGAGTTAATTAGGGCATCCGTCAGAACCCTGCCATAATATATTATTATATTGGCATCCTTCAGACTCAAAAGACTATGGTATTGTGCTCTGGAAAGAGGTCCTAAAGCAGCATCTGGTGTGGCTAAAACGGCCAATTCAAGAGTGGCAATCCCTTCCACACTGAGGGCAGATACATTCTGTCCCCTATCCATCCCCCAGATTTCGCTGGTTCCAGGACTGCCTCTTTGCTTCAGCCTGCCAAACAAGTATCTCTTTGAATTGGAGAAGGCAATAAAGGGATAAAAATGGTTCTGCATGTAACCTTGCCCCATGCCATGTAAGGCTTTAAAGGTTCCAACCAACACCTTGAATTGGATCTAGAAACAGACCGGCACACAATATAGCTGAATGCACAGAATGCACCTTCTTTGGGCCCCCAAGATTGCTCACATAGCTGCATTCTGCACCAGCTGAAACTTCTGGATACTGTCAAAAATAGCCGCATATAGAGTTTGTTGCAATGATCTAAGCAGCAGTTGATGAGGGTGTGAGTCATTGATCAATGGGCTCCTATTTGCACACACGCTAAAATTCTTTCTGGACACTGGTTTTCAAAAATGTATTTTCTTAAAGAGATATTTTTCCAGCCTGGCTCTGTGGCTCATCTCCAAAGTTTCAACGCCATCTGTGACTTCTCCTCTCGCTGCCTTGATACAAATTGTAGGGTTGTATAATTGCTGTCTTCGTACTAATTCTCAGGAGATTTTCCTGCAGAATTTCAGAAAATTAGACACAAGCAGATCACTAATATATTTTCATCCTGGAGTTACACACAAGACCTTACATTATAGACCTGGAAAACAGTGGGTGCCTAAGTGAATCTGGGGGTAGAAGGAACCAGGGGGGTATTTAGGGAAGATGGAGAGGTGCCTTCACAAATCCACTTCAGAAATGAAGCCTTGGCTGGATTCTATCTCAAATAATAAAACTTTCTTCCACCTCTTCCTCTCGCTCTTTGTTCAAACCATAAACAGGAGTGGAGGATGAGTCGGGGGCTCATCATGTTACTTCTCCTGCTGCTTCAGTTGACCAAGGGAGTCTGGGGCTTGCTCAAAGCCAAGTGCACCTTGACTGTGCAGAGGGATGAGATGAGCCCAAAGAATCATTACAGGCCAGGAGACATTTCCATTGGTGGTGTCATCTCGGCAACGCAGGCTTTTTTTGGAAGATTGGGTTTCAAAAAACCTCCTTCGACTCCAGTATTGGAGTAAGTTGACCTTTCTGCTCCACACTAGAGCAACTGTATTTCGGATGTATTTCAGCTGTTCCAGAAGGAATTATGCACCTTTGAAATTCTCATATACTACTATCAAATAGCAATGTTCTGTTTTTCTTTACTTTAAAGAACAAATAGCCGTTTTCCTTGATATTCTCAGAGGAGGGCAGGATTGTGGCTAGAGAGATGGTTCCTCTTTTCTACCCCTTCCTTTCCCCAATGAATTTGTGGATTTGGCACAAAGAAGTGGGGAGGCTATATTATTTGCCTACCTTGAAAAAGTGATAGCCAACCCTTCTGAATTTGGTTCTCAGGTTCACTGATGATGTCAAAGAGTCTCAGATCAACATTTTTTGTTTCATTACATTTCCATGTCTGTGATTCCTGCACTGATACCAAGTATGGTACCCTAATACTATAAGGACTTAAATGAGCACAGTGGCTTGTTGGTTAGGATGCTGGGTTGGAGGTTAGCAAGTTAGCGTTTGAGCCTCGGGTTGAGCCATGGAGGCGGGATGAGCTCCCATCCTTTGTTCCAGCTCCTACTGGGGACATGAAAGGAACCCCCAACTGTGCATCCCTGGGCAATGATGATCTCATCGTCTAATCCTTTCAACCTGGAAAATTCCTCGCTACTTCCAACACAAGTGTGATGAATGCTCCCAAATTAAGTCTCTCAAAGACTTTTCCCAAAACTCAAACTCCTGTTGGGGAATCAATAACATTTGCTGTGTTGGAGTGACAGCTTCTCATTCTGTGGGAGTTTGTGTCTGAGTGGGCACTTAAAAAATAGGTTGAACAACTCCAAAATTTAAATACTGGAAAACAAAATGAGAAAGAAGAAGAGTGAATATTTAAGTCAGTCTGAAATTGTAGACCAAATAGCAGTAGCAATAGCACTTAGATTTATGTACCGCCTCACAGTGCTTTTACAGCACTCTCTAAACAGTTTACAGAGTCAGCACATTGGCTCCAACAATCTGGATCTCATTTTACCAACCTCAGAAGGAGGGAAGGCTGAGTCAAATGCACAGATACTGCCAATCTCAAGAATAAGTCAAAGCTAATAATAGATTCAGGGAGGTGGTGGCTCAGTGGCTAAGACATTGTTCTAACGCATCGACAAGATCAGAAAGGTCGGCAGTTTGGTGGCTCAAATCCCTAACGCCATGTAATGGAGTGAGCTTCCATTACTTGTCCCAGCTTCTGCCAACCTAGCGGTTCGAAAGCATGTAAAAATGTAAGTAGAAAAATAGGAAGGTAACAGCGTTCTGTGCGCCTTTGGCTCTTAGTCAGGCTGGCCACATGACCACAGAGATGTCTTCGGACAATGCAGGCTCTTCAGCTTTGAAACGGAGATGAGCACTACCCCCTAGAGTCAGGAATAACTAGCACATATGTGCGAGGGCAACCTTTATCTTTAATAATAGATTTACATAGACCTACATTTCACTGAATATCTTAAATAGAAATATACATATATTGAAAAAAGTCCCTGAGTTTCATTTAAATATGGGGCATATCTGGAGAGCTCTCTGAGCCTTCTTAGGATAGATGCAAATATCCATGCAAATATGTCATCAAGTGCTCAAAATCTGCTCAATTGTCACAAAGTGTGTGCTTTTCAGTTATAATCAAATATATCTTATTTGTTTAGATTATTTTTTATTATTTTATATTACATTGTTCTAATGCATTCAGAAGGATGCCTGGGCTATGGCAGATTAGAAGTATTTTGATAAAAAGGGATTACATAAATCTCTTTAAATAAAAAGAGAATAAATAAATCTGTTCTTTTTTATTGATTATTGTATGTTTAATGCATTATTTTGCAGCATATTAGGGGCACAATTCTGGAAAGTCCTTTCCTTCCTTTTTACTATTCAGGAGATCAATCGAATTTCTCATATCTTGCCCAACATCACTCTGGGTTACAATGTCTATGAAAATTATTTCAATCCAGGAAAGACTTCGGATGCTTTGCTGAATCTGCTATCAGACGGGGAGGGCAACGTTCCCAGCTACAGTTGTGGGAGACAGAGAAACACAGTGGCTGTTCTTGAAGGGACTGAAACTGGCCTCTCCATCCAGATATCCTCCATGTTGGGCAGCTACAAAATCCCTCAGGTGAGTCTTGGCTGAGAAGATCAATTTTAATTGTACAACTTTTGGTCAGAGATCCTTCTGGGACAGAATTGCCTTTTGGATTTCATGGGTCTCAAATAAAACACCACTTTTCCTTCCTTTTCAGATTAGTTACAATTTTGTTTCCCAGATTCTGAGGGATAAAATTCAGTTTCCTTTCTTCTACCCAATGCTTCCTGCTGAAGGATTCCAGTATTCAGGAATGGTCAAACTCCTCCTCCATTTCAGGTGGACTTTGGTTGGTCTGATTGCTCCGGACTCTGACCAGGGCCAAAAATTCATGACCACGTTGACTTCGATGCTGATAAGGAACGGCATTTGTCCAGTTATATCACAGAGATTTTTAACAACTACCAATACTATCGTCATACCTTTGCATCCATATCAGAATTGGAGACAAGCGAACGTCTTTCTTTATGCTGCAGAACTTGATTCAATCAATGCAGGAATAGCAATTCTAGATTGGGTACAGCAAAAAATTGAGTACCCTGTGGCAGGAAAAGTGCTGGTGACAACGGTGCTCTGGGACTTAAGCTATTTTTTTAAAGCGCAAATACGTCATGTTCAATTCATTCATACCATTTTTTCCTTTCCCTTGAAACCAAATCGAGTGACCAGGTTTGGTGAGTCGGGGCAATTTTATTCTCTCATGAGACAGTTTGCAGAGAAATCCTATATGTGCTCCTACACCGAGGATGCCTTTTCTGTGAAAGTCTGGAGACGGTGCAGAGAGAGAGATAAACTAAAGATTCTGTCCGTGGAGGACATAAATGAGGTTGTTCGTATAGACAATTATTACATTTACAGCACCCTCTGGGCTGTGGCACGAGCTTTGCATGCAGCCTATTTGTCTAAATCCAAGATGATAAATAGATTGGCAAATCAAAAGTTCAAAGCTTGGCAGGTATTTCTTTTCTATTACATGCATCTCTCCTGCAACCTAAGAATCCATTTTCTGATTGTAAAAACTGGGCAGCTTGGGGGGGGGGGGCAAAATAATATTTTGATTACACTTATTTTGTATCTAAAAAATAAATTGAATTCCGACTTTCCATTTTTCTCTATTTTGCCTTCCCTCCGGTCTTTCCACTTCTTGAGCAACATATTGTCCTTGTAAAATGGTTTTGAAAGGGAACATTACAAGGTCTTCACTATTTCACTCTGTTTTCCCCCACTGAGTAAAATATTGTTTAATGTCATTCCAGTTCATTCCAGAGAACAGAGCCACCACCAAAAAGTCAGGTTTCCTAGGTCCCATAAGATGGCAATATGGGGGAACTTGCAGCAGGTCGTCCATATGTGAGTGTGTAGGGTGGACAGGTGTTCTTGGGAGAAGACAGTACCACCAGTAACCTGACCCTATGCCCCATATGGCTTCATAGGTGACAGAGATGAGTCCCAGGTGTGCATCCAGGACAATTGAACCTTCAGGATGGTTTTTATGTAGAGCCTGTTGCAATAATCAAATCAAGAGGTGACTACTGAGTGAGTGACCATGAGCAACACCACCCAGTCCAAGAACAGATACAATAGGAATGCAAGGCAGCTATTCAAAGACCTCCTCTCTTCAAGATAGACTGGATGGGGAAACCGATTCCACCGAAAAACTAAAATGAGCAAATTAGGGGAATTTTGTAATCGGTTTGTGCTTTTCTTCCTCTCTTTCGTTTACCCCAGGGATTCAGCGAAGAGTCCATTTGAGTCCTTTCTTAATCCTATCTCCCTTCCCAAGACTTTCAGGTGGCTTTGGATCTCTTTATTTATGTTCCCTTCAAGATCCATCTCTGGATTATCTCCCCTGTTAGATTCGTTTCAAAGGACAGCAAGACAGCATAATGGGAAGAAACCATAAGCTCAATCCTCCCTCTATCAGCAGGTCCCCAAGATCACTTTACACATTTTAACAGAACAGAATAACAGAGTTGGATGGGGCCTTGGAGGTCTTCTAGTTTAACCTCCTGCTCAGGCAGGAAACCCTATTGTCAGCGTTCCAAATATCATCCAAAATTAAATCAGAGTCCAAGGCAGAGCTTTCCACAGATGTACCAACATGTCTCTGTTAATAATTTGGAACTTTGAGGAAAGCACTGCCTTGGACTCTGATTTAATTTTGGATGATATTTGGTTCCCATACAGGGAGCCAACACCTCTACCATTTTCAAACAAATGGTTGTCCAAGCTTTTCTTGATTTTAAAAAAAAGTTTTGGTAACACGTCTTGGTAAAAAGAACTGGAAAAGGAGCAGAGCCTTATTCTGTCAGCCTTTCCCAAGCATATCAGACAGGAAACAGACCACATGGGCTACTTCTAATCAAAGAGAGAAACAACTTAAGGAGAAACTTCCTAACACTGAGGACGATTAACCAGTGGAATGGCTTGTCTTCAAAAGTTGTGGGTGCTCCATCACTGGAGGATGTAAAGAAGAGACTGGATAGCCAGTTGTCTGGAACTGTGTAGGGTATCCTGCTAGAGCAGAGGGCTGGACTAGAAGACCTCCAAGGCCCCTTCCAGTTCTGATTGATTGAGGTTTTTTTACAAAGGACATTTGAGGTTAGTGTCCAAGGCAATCAGAGACCAGTTAGTAACCACTAAGTATTTATTCCACTGTTAAATTATGTGGTGGGGGGAGACACAAGAATACTTTACATAGGTGAAGGCATAGAGAGGAAAATAAATAAAGCACACCAGAAATTCATAAGCTTTTTGGCTCAGAAAAAAATGTAAAACACTTAGCATTCACACCAAACACATAAAACTTACATATTTGCTAAGAAAGTTATTGTATACGAAATAGACTTGGGAACTGGACACAGACAGAGGAAACAGAAAGAAACTCTCCTTGATTTTGTTCAATGTAAGGGATTCAACGTAAGGCCATAGTCTCCAACCTTTCTAACTTGGTGACCCAAGGGGGGAAGAATGACCTGTGAGTGGTAGGCTCACACACATGTGCACAGCTCCATTTGTGCAAATGGCAGGCATGGATGCCCTCCACTGCACCAAATTGAGCCTCACACATGAACAGACAGTGCTTGTGCTCGCGCGTGAAGCTCCACTTGCACTAGTTGCAGGCACTTGTACTCGCACAAGTGGAGCTTCATGCGCAATGCAGGTGCCCTCCACTCAAACAGGTGGAGCTTCATGTGTGAACACTTGTCCGTCTCTCTCGCAGCCCTGTATAGAACAAATCGTGGCCCGGTAGTGGGACACAGCCTGGTGGGTGGTGACCCTTGAGGTAAGGAATAGATAAAAGTTAGGACAGGCATTGAAGTCTCATGACAGATCTTCCAGATAGGACAGGACAAAGGACAGATAATACAGAGATTCCAGGAATACTACTATATTTTCCCCAGGAATAATTACACAGCCCAGAAACTCTGTAGAATAGGAATTGTCTATATAACATGTCATAGTGTTTTTCCAGATTACTTGTGTGTGTATGTGCACGCATAGATATATTTGAAAAATAAACCTTGAAACTTAATTTTTCTCTCATCACATAAAGCTTTGTCAGCATTGCCCCAGCTGGCTCTCTAGGAAAGAAGAACGCTTGATTCCACCTGAAAGCTACAAGGATCTTGTCAGCTTCTGCTTTGCTGCTGCTTCAGCTGCCATGAAACGGGAGGGGGGGGCGTGTATGTGGGAGGGTTTTAATTGATGTGCTGGAGGTCTGCTGCAGGAATGTTCTAGGATGTTCCAGTCGTTGGGGTTTACGCATGCGTACGTGTTTCCCGCCTGCATCAACGGCCTTCACATTCCATCTTGGCCTGTCTTTTTGAAGTTATCTCACACCTGACATTTGAAGGACTTATGATTGGACTGGAGCTTTGATCCTAAGGGGGGGAACGGGCTTTGCCATATATCAATTGCTTTCGCGCCATATTATTCAGATCTTGCTTCACTACTGCTCGCTTACCATTTATAATTAGTAAAAGTACTTTGGATTTCCAACCCATGGAGTTTCTTGGTCTTCTTTCCTAATTATGGAATGGAGTGGGGCGTGACAAGAAGCAAGATCTGAATAATATCCCTTTCCAGGAGATTTACGTCTACCGAGAAGGGACATAATGTCTTCTCCGACCAGAGAAGAGGAAGGCGCCGTGGGAGGGACGGATTCCAGTGAACTGGGACCTCCCGACCTTTCTTTACACCAGCCCAGCCCGTCTGACCGACCTCTGCACGAAGATTTATTTCAACTACAAATTTCCAATCAGCCTGAGCCTTCCCCCCTACCCCGTTGGTCAACTTCAGTGGGGCAAAGAGAAATAGAGACAAGCTGGAATGCTGGACTCACCCAGAGACCACCTCAACAAACTTCGCTGGAGCCAGGGGCCGTGAGGAAACCTCAGGCGGGTGATTTCCCTGACTATTGGAGCCAAAGAGGCGATGAAGCTGAATGGAGAAATTATCAACACCAGGGCCCCGCGAGAAAACCACAGCGGAGTGAGTTACCTGATTATTGGGGTCAAACATTTTTGGAGGACAGGAGGGGGGAGGAGGAAAGAGACTGGAGAAGTTGGCAACGTCACCCACGCCAGGATTCTCCCCCACCCCCCCCTCGGCCTGTATCACCCCCTGCGGCTAGAGGTTTTGCTGATCAAAGGGGACCTCCCCCCCAGGCCCCCCCCCGACGACATCGGATGGCTAAAATTCCTCCCTTGCCTGTGCGTTTTAATGGTGCTTCAGCCACCCTTCCCTCCTTTCTTATGCAAGTCTTTAACTACATGGAAATATATGGGCGGGACTTTGAATCTGACACTTTAAGGGTCAGAATGGTCCTTTTATCTTTGGATGGTGAAGCGGCTACGTGGTCAACGGCTTTGCATATGTCTGGTTCTCCCCTCTTGGGGAATTTCAACCGTTTTATGGCGGCTTTCCGCCAACGTTTTGATGACCCGTTAACTGAGAAGCGGAACAAATTAAAGTTTTTAACCTTTGACCAAGACGATAGACCAGTCGCCCAATACATCCAGGAATTTCAATGTCTGTCTCAGTACATGAGAGGCTGGGGGGAGGATGCACTTCTGGACAGATTTGCTGAAGGCTTAAACGCTGACATTTATCAACAATGTGTCAATCGTAACCTGCCGAGGCGTTTAATCACTTGGTTTGAACATGCTGATGACGCTGAGCTTGACTTAATTCGTCTGCGTTATGCCACTGAAGAAAGAAGGAAGCGAAAAGAAAGAGCTGCCAAGTCCCTCCCCCCTCCTACTACTCAAGCGCTTTCCAAACGCCGAGGCGACGCGAGGGAGCCCCCTTCTGGCTCCTCCCGACCTTTAACATGTTTTCGCTGTGGGAAGCTTGGGCATACCGCCCCCCTCTGTCGGGCGAAATCACCCCTCTCTGCCCAACCCCCTCCCAGACGTGAGGAGAAACCTGCCAGGGGCTCTGAAAAGAAAAAGAGGGAAACGGCTTTCGCTGGGGAAACCAACCCCCCTCCTCTTCCCCAACCTTTGAAGGATGACGCGGATGCTAACTCCTCTTCTTCTGATGACTCAGATGACGACACTTCACCTCACTGGGTGAGTTCAAACAAGGGGCCCCTTCTACTCCCTATTGAATTAAAAGTTCCTCCTGAGGGGACACCTGCCACCCTCCTAGCATTACTGGATTCCGGCTGTTCCCGGTCCATGATCAACCCAGCCATGGTTGAGAAATTAGGCCTCAAATTGCACACTTTGAAAACCCCTATTGTTTTTTGCCAGATAGACGGATCGGTTGCGGGGGGGGGGGGGCACCCATTTTTTTACTGAGCCTTTGGAAATGAAAATGGGTACCCACACTGAATTAATCTCTTTTGTGGTCGCACCTGGCATGGACAGACCACTTATTTTGGGCATCCCGTGGCTCCGGAAGTGGAACCCTCACATAAATTGGCGGACAGGCCGCTTGCGTATTCGCTCCAAAGTGCCTCCAGTGGGGGAGGGCTCTCCAAACCAACCTGACGTCACTAACGTTCCTGAAGTAGCCGCTAGGGGGCAGGAGAGGATTGCAGGAGAGGAGAAAATTCCGAAAGAATATTTGGATCTTAAGGAAGTCTTCAGCGAGCAATCTTCGGACATTCTGCCCCCCCCACAGGCCTACTGACTGCTCCATTGACATTTTGCCCGGGGTCAAACTCCCAAAACCCCGCATTTACTCCATGTCACCCAGGGAAATGGAGGAGATGCGTTCTTTCATTGACAAAAATTTGAAACGTGGTTTCATTGAACCGGCCCGACCCAAGGTGGCGGCCCCTGTGCTGTTTCGTGAGAAGAAAGATGGGTCTCTTCGTTTATGTTGTGACTTTAGGAACCTTAACGCCATATGTTCTCAAAACCTCTACCCACTCCCATTGATGAAGGACTTATTGGCGCAACTGGGGAAGGGCCGCATCTTCACAAAATTGGACCTGCGTGAAGCGTACTATAGGGTTCGCATTAAGGAGGGGGACGAATGGAAGACCGCCTTTAACTGCCCTCTTGGTTGTTTCCAGTTCCGGGTCATGCCTTTTGGCCTACAGGGGGCTCCTGCTGTATTCATGCAGTTTATTAATGAGATCCTGCACGATCATCTCTATAAGGGCGTTATCGTATATCTGGACGATATCCTCATTTATACCCGCTCTCACGACCACCACGTCAATCTGGTGCGCACTGTTTTGAAAAAACTCCGTGCAGCCAACTTGTATGCCAAATTGTCTAAGTGTGAGTTTCACCAAACTACTATTGACTATCTGGGCTACCGTATCTCCCCTCATGGAGTTGAAATGGACCCTGAGAAGGTAAAGGCCGTCACTGAATGGGACGCTCCCAAAACTCGTAAACAACTGCAACAATTTTTGGGTTTCGCTAATTTCTACCGTCAATTTATTCCCTCTTTTGCCGACATTCTCTCCCTATTACTAATTTGCTCAAAACTAAAGGCGACCCAAAACCTAAACCCAGTAAGCCTTTGGACTGGACCATGGAATGCCAGGCGGCGTTCGAAAAGCTTAAACGCCTTTTTGCCGCTGAACCAGTTCTTAAACATCCTGACCTCAACCAACCCTTCGTTGTCCAAGCTGATGCCAGTGATGTCGCAGTTGGGGCTGTTCTGCTACAAGCCAATGACCAGGGTACCTTACAGCCTTGCGCGTACACCTCACGTAAACTCACTGACACGGAACGACGCTGGGCGGTCTGGGAGAAAGAGGCGTTTGCAGTTCGTTGGGCCCTCGCTACTTGGCGCCACTTCCTTGAAGGCTCTAAACACCCTTTTGAGGTGTGGACTGACCACAAAAATTTGGAGGCGTTGCGCACGCCTCGCCGTCTCTCCCCAAAGCAGATGCGTTGGGCCCAATATTTTAACCGTTTCAATTTCACTCTGAAGTATATCCCGGGTGGAAAGAATTTCATGGCCGATGCTTTGTCCCGGTTACCTCAGTATAATTGTTCCAAGCTTAGTATCGTCCAACCGCTCTTGGCGGCTCCGGTGCTCACACGTCACCAGACCAAGGCCCAAAAGGACGTGCCTCACGACCTGCTTTCTGACCTCAAAGCAGCTCTCCCTCAAGACGACTGGTTCCTGAACCATCGGGACGAATGCACCATGAGAGACGATCTTCCGTGGATTGGAGCTAAATTATACATCCCCGCTTCCTTACGTCTTGTGGTCCTTCGTCGCGCTCATGACTCCAGGATGGCGGGTCATTTTGGATTCGTGAAAACTTTGCACCTCGTGAAGAGACAATTCTGGTGGCCCTCTTTAAAAAAGGACATTGAACTTTATGTCTCCAGTTGCCCGGTTTGCGCTACCGCCAAAAAACCTCCGGGGAAACCACACGGACTTCTACAGTCCGTCGCCCGCCCCATTGCCCCGTGGAAGGAGATTTCTATGGACTTTATTGTGGACCTTCCCGAGAGCCAGGGGCACACGGTTATCTGGGTGGTTACTGATTTGTTCTCCAAGCAAGTTCACTTCGTGCCGTGCCACAAGATTCCTTCCGCCAAGGCCTTGGCTAAGCTCTTCCTTTCCCACATATACCGCTTGCATGGCGTTCCCGACCGTATTATCTCCGATCGTGGAGTCCAATTCACATCCAAGTTTTGGAAGGAGTTCCTCACGCGTATTGGCTCCGCCCAGGGCCTTAGCTCCGTCTACCATCCTCAGACTAATGGCGGCTGTGAACGTACTAATTCCGTCCTTGAACAATATTTACGTTGTTTCATCAATTATCAACAGGACGATTGGGTGGACTTGTTACCACACGCTGAAGTGGCCTATAACAATTCGGTTCACTCCAGCACTGGGTTCACCCCTTTCAGGGTCGTTTATGGCCAAGATTTTGTTCCTATCCCCGAACTACCTACGGCCCAGCCTCAGGTTCCTTCCGTGGCGGACTGGAGTGAACGTCTCAGTCGCCTTTGGCCCCTCACTCGTTCCACCTTGGACGCAGCCCACAAGGCTCATAAGAAGCAGGCTGATAGGAAACGCTCTCAGCCTTATGAGTACCACGTTGGTGATTTAGTGTATTTGTCTACGAAATTCTTGCATACCACACAAAAGTCTAAGAAATTGGGTCCCAAGTATGTTGGCCCTTTCCCGATTTTGAAAGTTATCAATCCTGTTTCGGTTCGTTTGCAATTGCCCAAACATCTTAATCGGATCCATCCGGTATTCCATATCAACCTCATCAAGCCAGTACGGGTGTCTGACCTGCGGCCCGCAGATGACCCTCCGCCTGCTCCGTTGCTTGTTGATGGGGAACGTCATTTTGAAGTCCGGGACATTCTGGATTCCCGCAGGCACCGCAATCGCATCCAATACCTTGTGGCTTGGAAACATTTTCCCCCCTCCCACACGGAATGGGTTGATAAGTCCCACGTTCGTGCTCCCCGCTTGCTTCGGAAATTTTATGCTGCTTATCCCGACAAGCCTTGACTTTTCTCCTTTCCCTCTCTTGTTTCTTTGTTGTTTGTCTGTTTTGTTCTGTGTTGTCTGTTTTGTTTATTTTTTCTTCCAGGCCTGACAGCCTTTTTCCGGGGGACGGCCGGATGTCAGCTTCTGCTTTGCTGCTGCTTCAGCTGCCATGAAACGGGAGGGGGGGGCGTGTATGTGGGAGGGTTTTAATTGATGTGCTGGAGGTCTGCTGCAGGAATGTTCTAGGATGTTCCAGTCGTTGGGGTTTACGCATGCGTACGTGTTTCCCGCCTGCATCAACGGCCTTCACATTCCATCTTGGCCTGTCTTTTTGAAGTTATCTCACACCTGACATTTGAAGGACTTATGATTGGACTGGAGCTTTGATCCTAAGGGGGGGAACGGGCTTTGCCATATATCAATTGCTTTCGCGCCATATTATTCAGATCTTGCTTCACTACTGCTCGCTTACCATTTATAATTAGTAAAAGTACTTTGGATTTCCAACCCATGGAGTTTCTTGGTCTTCTTTCCTAATTATGGAATGGAGTGGGGCGTGACAGATCTTTTACTAGAGACAACTGGATGCAGAGAAAGCAAGGCCAGATCTGAAGAAAACCTATGCAAATTTCTATATTATGCCAAATAGCAATAGCAATAGCAGTTAGGCTTATATACCGCTTCATAGGGCTTTCAGCCCTCTCTAAGCGGTTTACAGAGTCAGCATATCGCCCCCACAATCTGGGTCCTCATTTTACCCACCTCGGAAGGATGGAAGGCTGAGTCGACCTTGAGCCAATGAGATTTGAACTGCCGAACTGCAGATAGCAGTCAGCTGAAGTGGCCTGCAGTACTGCACTCTACCCACTGCGCCACCTCGGCTCCCACTGGCAGCAATTTGG